>NC_090651.1:241790390-242110390 GCF_040937935.1 Hyperolius riggenbachi | reverse complement strand
ATTCCGCTTTTTAATCAGTTTTTACATCCGATTCAGATTCTGATTTGCAGTGTGCAGGGAGCAAACTGCAAATCAGAATCTGAATCGGATGTAAAAACTGATCAAAAAGCGGAATCTGAATCGGAATCGCTTGCAGTGTGCAAGAGGCCGAACAGTGCTTCGTGGGATGTTCAAGGCTTTGGAAATCTTTTTGTAGCCTAAGCCTGCTATAAATTTCTCAATAACTTTATCCATGACTTGGACTTCATGGTGTTGTTGCTCCCAATATTCTCTTAGACAACCTCTGAGGCTGTCACAGAGCAGCTGTATTTGTACTGACATTAGATTACACACAGGTGCACTCTATTTAGTCATTAGCACTCATCAGGCAATGTCTATGGGCAACTGACTGCACTCAGACCAAAGGGGGCTGAATAATTATGCACACCCCACTTTGCAGTTATTTATTTGTAAAAAAAAATGTTTTGAATCATGTATGATTTTCGTTCCACTTCTCACGTGTACACCACTTTCTATTAGTCTTTCACGTGGAATTCCAATAAAATTGATTCATGTTTGTGGCAGTAATGTGACAAAATTTGGAAAACTTCAATGGAGCCGAATACTTTTGCAAGCCTCTGTGATTTGGAAAACGAAGTGAATTCATATACACAGTTCCAGATTAAGGCCCCTATTCGCTAAACTTTACTGTGCACTAACAGTACATGTTAAGTTAAGTGAATATTTCTCAAAGTGTGCCACGTGCATTATATTTATAGCATAACTCCTGTTATGCACACCATGAATTCCAGATATTGCATGCATTATTGCTGTATATAACAAAAATAATTATAACACATACAGTATGTAGTCTGCATGATGGAAGTTATACTATCAGCGTAATGCATGTTATTTACTTTGCATAAGTTCCACTAAACTTTTCCTGAGCTGAAAGAGCACAGTAAAGGTTAATAAATTAGGAGTGTGGAGAATGTGTGTATCTTAGTACATCTGCTCTGTAAAGCTTCTACTTTTTAGATAATTCTTTAAACTGAAACAGTAAAAGAAGCTTTGTAGAGGTGTGATGGACATGTGATGTAATCTTACGCACATACGGTACTTACTTGGGTGGTCAGCATATCTGGTGAGCGATGTGGCACCACGGGAGCACCAAACACACAGACTGGATAGAGGTGGACTAGCAATTTGCACTTTGTGGGCTTAAAGACTCTTAAGGTGACCAAACCTTAAGCGACTTATCAGCTATCAGATTCCATTATTATAATCTAATCGGATGAAAATTGGTGCTGCCAAGAGCATGCTCAATCAACGGCGCAGCCAATTTTGGGATGAAATAGGTTGCAGGTATAGATCGGACATGCTGGAAAGAAGTCGGGCTGACATTCTCGATCAGATGCACTGCAGTAACGTCCTGAAATATTGGGGCAAGCGGCGAACGCAATGGAACCCCGGCGCTGTCCACTCTAGTGTAAAATATGCCACCCACCGCCCCCTGCATGAATATTCTACCTAAGTCGACTAATATTCTAAGTCGACTCCCGAAAGAGTTCATGCTTAAATTGATCGGAAATTGGCCTGCAGCTTATGGCACCCAACAGGTCCCTCTTCGATCAGGTCCCTCTCCGAGAGAGATCTGTCTCTTGGTCGGTCTGTCCAATGCCCATGCATCGTCATGCATCGTCTGATGTATGGGCACCTTTAGAAACTCTGTATCCTTTTCAACAAAACTCCTAAGAGCTTTGAACAGTACTTGTTATTTTTATCTGTTTCGTTATTTGACTATAATGGAGAATAATAGTTCACTTTAGCAGCATTTCATCTGTTAATGCTATTCATGCTTGGTGCATTTAGGAACTTTATTTGTATATTTGCCTGTTAGCAGCTTGCTGCAAGACTGAATCAACATATTTCTGCTGAAATGAAGGTCATAATAGAATCAGATCACAGCAGGGCAAACAAATAGCTCAAGAAGCTTGTTCAACACTTTCATTCTCTTAACCCCAAAGTCAACAGAGAACTTTCTGAACATAGCTTCATAATTTCCATAATTTCTTTCACAGCTATGCTGCTTTTATTATCAGGTGCCTGATAAATATAGAACCAAATAGAGGGTCTTGAAATAATAATAAAAAAAAGGGTTGAGAGCCCAAATAGTGTAATATGTTGGTTCAATTGATGTAATTGGTGTATATATGAGAGAATATACTCAGAAATCTGGGTTACCACTGGTAAACACAATTATTGCAGGTGGTGAGATTAGACCCGACACCACTTGGTTTTTAGAATGTTGCTCTCTGTACAAGTGGGAAAAAGCTTTACACCCCTCCACCCAGATATACACACTTTTTAAACAGAGGTGCCAGGTAGGATAGGATAAAATTATTAAAAACAGTTTAAAAAGGGAGGTAATGGTGGACTTACTTCCCCAAGAAGACTCAATAATCCTTTTCACTGAAAAATGAGTTTCTTTATTCAAGGATACTCCACAAATGCTAATTATTCAAATAAAGGGCCTGATCCAATTCACTTTTACTCTGAGGTTTTCTTAAAGGTGATAATTTCACATCTTATCAATTAAATGCCTTTTAAGCAACCAGCAAGCAAAAAAATATTAAGAATAACTTTAAAGGGGAACTTCAGCCTAAACAAACATACTGTCATTAAGTTACATTAGTTATGTTAATTAGAATAGATAGGTAATATAATTTTTTACCCACCCTGTTTTAAAAGAACAGGCAAATGTTTGTGGTTCATGGGGGCTGCCATCTTTGTCATGGGGGCAGCCATCTTTTTGGTTGAAAGGAGGTGACATGGAGCAGGAGACACAGTTCCAACTGTCCTGCGTCCTGATAACCCCTCCCAGCTGCACACGCTAGGCTTCAAATGTCAAATTCAAAGTGTAAAAAAAAAAAATTTGCACCAAAACAGCAGAACGAGAGCAACAATATCAGAAATCCCATCATGCTTTGCACAGCATCAGGGGAAAAAAGCCCGGGCAGTTTTCTTCTGTGCAGCTAAAAATGAGGCTTGGATAAGAGAAACAAAGTTCTGATGCTGTGAAACTGTTAAAGAAACACCAGGCCTTTCCAGTGCTGCTGAGTCGAATTTTAGTCCGGATGTTCACTTTAACAGTACTTTTATTGTACCTTTTTAACCACTTCAGCCCATGAGCTACAGTATTTTCACCTCATGGAGGAGAGGAATTTTCACATTCCAACGCTCCTCCCATTCATTCCCCAATAACTTTATCACTACTTATCACAATGAAATGATGTATACCTTGCTTTTTTCGCCACCAATTAGGCTTTCTTTGGGCGGTACATTATGTTAAGTATTATTTTATTCTAAATGCATTTTAATGGGAAAATTAAGAAAAAAATTGAAAACAATCATTATTTCTCAGTTTTCGGACATTATAGTTTTAAAATAAAACGTAAAATAAAATGACAACTGTCATCTACGTGTTTACTATTTACCTGCATCAGTGTTTTACTTCAGCTATCATCTGGAAATATGCCTGAAGAAGGGGACTAGTTCCCAGAAAGCTTGCATCATTTAACTTTATCAGTTAGCCAATAAAAGGTATTATTTTACAAGACTTTGTTTTTTTTTTTCTACCTACATAAAATAAAACATAAAACTGTGGATAAAAGCCACACATTTTATTTGCCCATTTATCCTGGTTATTGCAACATTTAAATGATATCCCTCATACAATGTATAGCACCAATATTTTATTTGGAAATAAAGAGCATGTATTCAGTTTTACATATATCACTAATCACAAGCCCATAATTTAATAATAATATACCCTCTTGACATACATATTAAGACATTTTTATTCCCTATTGTATGTAGGTGTAATTTTACTATTTGGCCACAAGATGTCCTCGTGCATTATTTCCTATTAGCGTACAATAAGTACGGTAAATTCAAAGTAATCCGTGGCTGTGTTACTTTGGACGTGACACAGGCATCTCATTGATGCCAGTGATCACAGGGGCCTAGAGGAGAGATAAATGAATGAGAACAAAGTTCTCATTCATTAATCTAATGATCGGCAATGGGAGCGGCAGGAACGAGCAAGCGGGAGGGACCGAGGCGGCACCATTTGAGAATGATCACTGTTTTTGAGCAAAAACAGTGATCATTCTTACCGGACAAGCATGGATTGGCTCAGGCGACTTCTGTCTCCTGCCACCAATCCCCCCTCTCCCCCTGTTGCCGGGACTATCGCGTTTGCAGGCTTTCGCCCGCACGATTGCGCGTGCAGCCTCGCAAACTGCACGGACATGAGTTTCACGTCCCTGCGGCTGCAGCAGCACCAGCCGCAGGTGTGAGACTCACGTCCGTGCAGCTAAATTAGTTAATTGCAGAGTGCTGAAAAGTTATTTTAAACAGAAGATGAAAATTATCTCCTAGGAGAAAACTTAGGAGACAAAAAAAATATTTTGATATGTAACACAAATGTGTTATAGCATGAAAAAGCATAGGCCAAATGGAAAACTTTTCATAGTTTTTACATCTCAAATGACATTTTTTCTATGTCACCTAACTTGTAATTTTTCACTGACACCCTAGGCTCTATGCAATTAACTTTTTCTGATGAGTTTTCTCCAAGGAGATAATTTTCATGTTCTCCTTAAAATAACTTTGAAGCATTTTACAATTACAAGTACTATCAAATGTATTTTGGGTATTTTCTTGCTTGCTGGTGGTTTAAAATGCATTTTATGACAAGAGGCCATAGTTGTAAAAATATCACTTAAGATAGTTTTCTACTAGGTGATATATTCCCAACTTATCAATAAAATGCCTTTTAAAGGGATACTGTAGGGAGGGTTAGGGGAAAATGAGTTAAACTTACCCAGGGCTTTTAATGGTCCCCCACAGACATCCTGTGCAATATCTTTACATGTGGGTAGTCCTAGAGCGTACATGCAAAAAGGGCGTCGGGAAAAAGGGCGCCTGGTGTAAACGTTAATCTGAAATATTATTTCCAAAACAATTAGATTTTAATATTTTGTTTAGAATAATGTTTTACAAATACAAATTATTAAATAATGTCTATGAAATGTTGTATTGGTAAAACACTATTCTCTGTAATTATAGATGGAAAATTGCAATAACGTTTGTTTATTCACAATTAGAGGTGTAGCGAACGGTTCGCCGGCGAACGGTTCCAGGCGAACTTTTGCGGAAGTTCGATTCGCCCCATAATGCACTATGAGGGTCAACTTTGACCCTCTGCATCACAGTCAGCAGGCACATTGTAGCCATTCAGGCTACACTAAGACCTGGAGCCCCACCCCCCCTTATATAAGGCAGCCTCCGGCGGCCATTACAGTCACTCGTCTGCCTGCTATTAGACAGACTAGGGAGAGCTGCTGCAGACTTGTTCTTCTAGGGACAGATTAGTTAGGTTCTTGGCTGCTTAGCTTGCTCCTGGCTGATTGTTATTGCTTTTATAGCACCCAGCAACAGCTCTTGTCAGAGCTCATCCTGTACTTTTTTTTTTCTGTGTGTCAAACTGACACTTTTGTTGCATGCACAGCATTGCTAATTGATAGTGTGTGTGCCACTGCCAGCAGCCCAGTACATTCAGTGACTACCTGTGTGTGTGACAGGGAGCTGCACATTGTACTATCCAGTACTGCATATACCCCAGTACTTGTGTATACTTAACCCACCTCATCACTGCATATACCTAGCTTTGTGTTGAGTGAACCCAGCTCACTGCATCTAAATACCTGTTGTGTTGAGTGAGAACCCACCTGGCCACCTCACTGCATCTAACTACCGGTTGTGTTGAGTGAGAACCCACCTCACTGCATCTTAAGTACCTTCACTGTTCAGTGAACCCAGCTCACTGCATCTAACTACCCAGTACCTGTTGTGTATACTTAACCCACCTCATCACTGCATATACCTAGAGTTGTGTTGAGTGAACCCAGCTCACTGCATCTAAATACCTGTTGTGTTGGGTGAGAACCCACCTGGCCACCTCACTGCATCTAACTACCGGTTGTGTTGAGTAAGAACCCACCTCACTGCATCTTAAGTACCTTCACTGTTCAGTGAACCCAGCTCACTGCATCTAACTACCCAGTACCTGTTGTGTATACTTAACCCACCTCATCACTGCATATACCTAGCGTTGCGTTGAGTGAACCCAGCTTACTGCATCTAAATACCTGTTGTGTTGGGTGAGAACCCACCTGGCCACCTCACTGCATCTAACTACCGGTTGTGTTGAGTGAGAACCCACCTCACTGCATCTTAAGTACCTTCACTGTTCAGTGAACCCAGCTCACTGCATCTAACTACCCAGTACCTGTTGTGTATACTTAACCCACCTCATCACTGCATATACCTAGCGTTGTGTTGAGTGAACCCAGCTCACTGCATCTAAATACCTGTTGTGTTGAGTGAGAACCCACCTGGCCACCTCACTGCATCTAATTACCGGTTGTGTTGAGTGAGAACCCACCTCACTGCATTTAGCTAGCATCCCCCCGAGATGGACAAAATGGACAAACCAGGTAGAGGAAGAGGTAGAGGCAGGCCAAGAGGAAGGCCACCAGGCACCGGCAGGTCTGTGCGAGGTGGTGTTTCTCTGATTTTGTGCGGACCTGCCCCAAAATACAGTGCTCAGAAGAAGGCACGTGCCATCACTTCCCAAAATCGTGAGGAGGTGATTGAGTTTTTAACACAGAACACCTCATCTCCCGCAGCCACCAGCGCTACAACAAGCACCACCTCCACTGCATTTGACACTTCGCAGGAGTTATTTGGTGGTGGTGGTGAAATCACTGATTCCCAGCCACTACTGCCACAACAACAAGAAGGCGCAGGTACACCACATCATACGTCTGAGTTAGGTGGCGATAATATGGACGTAACGTGTGTGGATGGGGATGATGGTGGACCACCTGAAGTTGGTGCACTTGAGGAGGTGTCTGAAGAAAGCACAGCTGGCCAGGAGGATTATGATGACGATTATACGGATACCACATATGTTCCCGGTAGAGGAGATGACCAGGGGGACAGTTCAGAGTAGGAGTCAGAGAGGAGTAGGAGGAGACGACTCCATGATAGAAGCAGAGGGAGCTCGTCCTCAGAAACAGCTGGGGGCAGTGTCCGGCGCCATGTATCGCAAGCTATGGCCAGCCAGCACACATGCCCTTCAACGTCAGCTGCTGATGCCACCGTAGCGCCATCAGTCCAGGGGGGCTCAGCGGTTTGGACATTTTTTAACGTGTGTGTCTCAGATCGGAGCAAAGCCACCTGTTGTCTCTGCCAGCAAAAATTGAGCCGTGGAAAGGCCAACTCTCACGTAGGGACAAGTGCCTTACGAAGGCACCTAGAGAGAAGGCACAAACAGCTATGGCAAGAACACCTGAGAAAAAGCAGCACCCCTCAAAAGACAAGCCACCCTCCTTCTCCTCTTCCTCCTTCAGGTGCATCGTCTTCATCCACTTTCTCCCTTGCACCTTCACAGCCACCCTCCTCCACACCGCCTCTTCCCTTGAGCGGTTCCTTCTCCTCTGCCCACAGCAGTACCCAGCTGTCCGTGAAGGAAGTATTTGAGCGGAAGAAGCAAATGTCTGCCAGTCACCCTCTTGCCCGGTGTCTGACAGCTGGCGTGGCTGAACTATTAGCTCGCCAGCTATTACCATACAAGCTGGTGGAGTCGGAGGTTTTCCGTAAGTTTGTGGCCATTGGTACACCGCAGTGGAAGATACCAGGCCGCAATTATTTTTCACAAAAGGCCATACCCAAACTCTACCATGCAGTTGAGAGGCAAGTGGTGTCATCTCTGGCACACAGCGTTGGGTCAAGGGTCCACCTGACCACGGATGCCTGGTCTGCCAAGCACGGGCAGGGCCACTACATTACATACACAGCCCATTGGGTCAACCTGGTGACCGATGGCAGCAAGCAGGGAGTACGTGGCTGCGCAGCAGACCGACTTGTCACACCTCCACGGCTTGCAGGCAGGCCTCCAGCCACCTCCTCTCCACCTGCTACCACTGCTTCGCTGTCGTCATCCTCCTCCTCCTCCTTGGCTGGTTAAATGATCTCCTCTCCAGCTACACAGCCCCAGCACCCCAGGGCCTATGCTGCATGCCAGGTACGACGGTGTCATGCAGTGTTAGACATGTCTTGCCTGAAAGCGGAGAGTCACACTGGAACAGCTCTCCTGGCTGCTCTTAACAAACAGGTGGAGCAATGGCTGACCCCGCACAAGCTTGAGATAGGCAACGTGGTGTGTGACAACGGCAGCAATCTGATTGCTGCGTTGAATTTGGGAAAGCTGACACACATACCCTGCATGGCACATGTGCTGAATCTGGTCGTGCAAAGATTTGTGTCCAAGTACCCAGGCTTAGAGGACATCCTGAAGCAGGCCAGGAAGTTGTGTGGGCATTTCAGGCGCTCTTACAAGGCCATGGCACGCTTTGCGGAGATTCAGCGTAGAAACAACTTGCCGGTGAGACGCCTGATTTGCGATAGCCCGACTCGCTGGAATTTCACCCTGCCGATGTTCTCTTGCCTGCTAGACCAGGAGAAAGCCGTCACCCACTACCTGTATCATTACAGTACAAGGACACAATCTGGGAGGATGGGGATGTTGTGGCCCAACAACTGGACACTGATGCGAAATGCATGCAAGGTCATGGAGCCCTTTGAGGAGGTGACCAAACTGGTGAGTCACGATGAGGGCACCATCAGCGACTTGATCCCCTACGCCTACTTCCTGGAGCGTGCCATGCGTAGAGTGGTGGATACAGCTGTGGAGGAGCGTGAACGAGAAGAGTTACGGCAGCAGGAGTCGTGGGAGCCATTTACACACGAACCCGATGTTCCCACAACACCTGCGGCAGCACAGAGGGGGGAGGAGGAGGAGGAAGAAGAGGAGTCGTGTGGGGAAGGAGAGGAGTCAGACTCTGATGATGGTGATGATGAGGAAGGTGTTTCTGTGGAGGAGGAAGAGGCGGCGGAAGAAGAACAACCGCGGCAGCCGTCACAGGGGGCTTCTGCTGCTCCACGTTCCCGTGGTATTGTTCGTGGCTGGGGGGAGGAAGAGGAGTTGCGTCCCGTCACTGAGGAAGAGCAAGAGGAGATGGAGAGTACGTCTGCATCCAGCTTTGTGCAGATGTCCTCTTTCATGTTGTCCAGCCTGTTGAGGGACCCCCGTATCAAAAAACTCAAGATGAATGACCTGTACTGGGTGGCCACGCTACTAGACCCTCGGTACAGGCACAAAGTGGCGGACCTCTTAGCAACTCAACAAAAGGCGGAAAGGATGCAGCACTTGCAGAACAAGCTGTCGATGATGCTTTACAATGCACTTAAGGGTGATGTGGCTGCAAAACGCAATCAAGGTACCACTGGCAGTAACCCTCCTCCTCCCAAGTCCACGCAGGCAAGGACAGGACGCTCCAGCGATCTCAGGGTGATGTCGGACATGCAGACGTTCTTTAGTCCAACTCCTCGCCATAATCCTTCCGGATCCACCCTCCAACAACGCCTGGAGCGGCAGGTAGCCGACTACCTGGCCTTGAGTGTGGATGTAGACTCTGCGAAAAGCGACGATAAACCCTTGGACTACTGGTTGCGCAGGCTTGACCTGTGGCCAGAGCTGTCCCAATTTGCCATACAACTTCTCTCTTGCCCTGCCGCAAGCGTCCTGTCAGAAAGGACCTTCAGTGCAGCTGGAGGCATAGTTACTGAGAAGAGAAGTTGCCTAAGTCACGACAGTGTTCAGTACCTGACCTTCATCAAGATGAATGAGGAATGGATCCCGGAGGGCTACTGCATGACCGAAGACTAAGTCAGTCCCCACACACAGCATCTCTGCCTGCAGGCCGCTTGACTGCCTTCTCCGCCACCACCAACAGGGTCCAGGACTCTAGGCGGATTCCTGAATTTTTAAGGCCGCTGCTAGCAGCGGCCGCTACACTAATTTTTCTGGTGCGTGTACACTAATTTTTCTGGTGCCTGGCTAATTTTTCTGGCTGCACTGCGGGCGGCTGCAACAACAAAACAAAAGGCATGTACATGTGCCCATCCCCCTTCATGATCATTACCTTGCCGCGGTGAAGGGGCTTGCGCATCACAATGAAGCAATGACCGCCGGCTATTTGAGTGTCTCGGGTGGGGGTGGCACACAAAAGATAATAAGGTCGTTGCTTCATTGTGGTCAGACCAAATTTGATCAGCTGGACAGTCACTGTTGTTCTATCATTGAGCTACCACAGCCCGGCGACCATATGGGCTTGAAAAACGCCACGGCCTACACTCTGGCCACGGTGCACACCAGTCCAGTACGGCCGTCACTACGCAAACAGCTGTTTGCGCTGCGTTACACAGTGAGTTTGGTGTGTCAGTGTGTAGCAGAACTCTAATTACACTCCCTGATTGATGTATACCCATGCAAGACGTTTAAAAGCACTTTAGGCCTGCAATTTAGCATTCAATGTGATTTCTGCCCTTAAAATGCTGCTTTGCGTCAAATCCAGATTTTTCCCCGGGACTTTAGGCATGTATCCCACTCCGCCATGCCCCCCTCCAGGTGTTAGACCCCTTGAAACATCTTTTCCATCACTTTTGTGGCCAGCATAATTTTTTCTATTTTTGAAAGTTCGCATCCCCATTGAAGTCTATTGCGGTTCGCGAACTTTTCCGCGAACCGAACCTTCCGCGGAAGTTCGCGAACCCGGTTCGCGAACCGAAAATCGGAGGTTCGCGACATCTCTATTCACAATGATGATTATAATTATTATGATTTAAAACCGATTTTACATAAACAATTTTTTTTTTTTTTGTTTTTTTTAATGATTTAACCAGATCAGGATTCAAAGACATATCTTTACATTTCATACTACTATAAAGTTTCTAAACGATATTTTGTAACAATTTTTATTATAGATTTGATAAACCTTTAAAAAGTCATTTAGTACAGATGAAAACTTAATTCACATATTTAAAAAAATCAAATCATAAAAAAAATATAAGTATGTTCGTAATAACTGTAGTAAAACATTAGTAAATATTACTAACATTTTTCTACAACTAAACCTAACCCTATTCTCACACAGAACCCTCTCTCTACCTATTCCTAACCCTTAGACCCCCCTGGTGGTGCCTAATCCTAAGATCCCCCTGGTGGTGCCTAACCCTATGATCCCCTGGTGGTGCTTAACCCTAAGACCCCCTTGGTGGTGCCTAACCCTAAGACCCCCCTGGTAGTGCCTAACTCTAAGGTCCAATTGGTGATGCCTAACCCTAAGACCCCCCTGGTGGTGCCTAACCCTAAATCTCCCCAGGTGGTGCCTAACCCTAAGACCCCCCCTGGTGGTGCCTAACCCTGAGACACCCCTGGTGGTGCCTAACCCTAATATCCCCCTGGTGGTGCCTAACACTAAGACCCCCCTGTAGGTGCCTAACCCTAAATCCTCCCTGGTGGTGCCTAACCCTAAATCCCCCCCTTAGTGATCGCTTTATTGTGTGAATAATAATGTTAGAGACTAGAGACTGTAAAAAACATATTACAATGTACTGACTGATCGCTTGATTATATGGATAATAATGTTTTACAAAGAGTAAATTATAACATTTTAAATAACGCTTTAGTTAAATACGATAGATATGTTTAGTATGTTTGTAACCATTAGTCGTCAGATTTAGCTATTGCTCGGTTTATCAGATGGATAATAGTGTTTTACAAATACAAATTATTAAATAATGTCTATGAAATGTTGTATTGGTAAAACACTATTCTCTGTAATTATAGATGGAACATTGCAATAACGTTTGTTTATTCACAATGATGATTATAATCATTATGATTTAAGACCGATTTTACATAAACAATGTTTAAGTACTGTTTGTTTTTGTTTTTTTTAATGATTTAACCAGATCAGGATTCAAAGACATATCTTTAAATTTCATACTACTATAAAGTTTCTAAACGATATTTTGTAACAATTTTTATTATAGATTTGATAAACCTTTAAAAAGTCATTTAGTACAGATTAAAACTTAATTAACATATTTAAAAAAATCAAATCGTAAAAAAAAATATAAGTATGTTCGTAATAACTGTAGTAAAACATTAGTAAATATTACTAACATTTTTCTACAACTAAACCTAACCCTATTGTCACACAGAACCCTCTCTCTACCTATTCCTAACCCTTAGACCCCCCCTGGTGGTGCCTAATCCTAAGATCCCCCTGGTGGTGCCTAACCCTATGATCCCCTGGTGGTGCTTAACCCTAAGACCCCCTTGGTGGTGCCTAACCCTAAGACCCCCCTGGTGGTGCCTAACTCTAAGGTCCAATTGGTGATGCCTAACCCTAAGACCCCCCCTGGTGGTGCCTAACCCTAAATCTCCCCAGGTGGTGCCTAACCCTAAGACCTCCCTGGTGGTGCCTAACCCTAAGACCCCCTGGTGGTGCCTAACCCTAAGACCCCCCCTGGTGGTGCCTAACCCTGAGACACCCCTGGTGGTGCCTAACCCTAATATCTCCCTGGTGGTGTCTAACACTAAGACCCCCCTGTAGGTGCCTAACCCTAAATCCTCCCTGGTGGTGCCTAACCCTAAATCCCCCCTTAGTGATCGCTTTATTGTGTGAATAATAATGTTAGAGACTAGAGACTGTAAAAAACATATTACAATGTACTGACTGATCGCTTGATTATATGGATAATAATGTTTTACAAAGAGTAAATTATAACATTTTAAATAACGTTTTAGTTAAATACGATAGATATGTTTAGTATGTTTGTAACCATTAGTCGTCAGATTTAGCTATTGCTCGGTTTATCAGATGGATAATAGTGTTTTACAAATACAAATTATTAAATAATGTCTATGAAATGTTGTATTGGTAAAACACTATTCTCTGTAATTATAGATGGAAAATTGCAATAACGTTTGTTTATTCACAATGATGATTATAATTATTATGATTTAAAACCGATTTTACATAAACAATGTTTAAGTACTATTTGTTTTTGTTTTTTTTAATGATTTAACCAGATCAGGATTCAAAGACATATCTTTACATTTCATACTACTATAAAGTTTCTAAACGATATTTTGTAACAATTTTTATTATAGATTTGATAAACCTTTAAATAGTCATTTAGTACAGATGAAAACTTAATTCACATATTTAAAAAAATAAAATCATAAAAAAATATAAGTATGTTCGTAATAACTGTAGTAAAACATTAGTAAATATTACTAACATTTTTCTACAACTAAACCTAACCCTATTCTCACACAGAACCCTCTCTCTACCTATTCCTAACCCTTAGACCCCCCTGGTGGTGCCTAAACCTAAGATCCCCCTGGTGGTGCCTAACCCTATGATCCCCTGGTGGTGCTTAACCCTAAGACCCCCTTGGTGGTGCTGAGCCCTAAGACCCCCCTGGTGGTGCCTAACTCTAAGGTCCAATTGGTGATGCCTAACCCTAAGACCCCCCTGGTGGTGCCTAACCCTAAATCTCCCCAGGTGGTGCCTAACCCTAAGACCTCCCTGGTGGTGCCTAACCCTAAGACCCCCTGGTGGTGCCTAACCCTAAGACCCCCCCTGGTGGTGCTTAACCCTGAGACACCCCTGGTGGTGCCTAACCCTAATATCTCCCTGGTGGTGCCTAACTCTAAGACCCCCCTGTAGGTGCCTAACCTTAAATCCTCCCTGGTGGTGCCTAACCCTAAATCCGTCCTTAGTGATCGCTTTATTGTGTGAATAATAATGTTAGAGACTAGAGACTGTAAAAAACATATTACAATGTACTGACTGATCGCTTGATTATATGGATAATAATGTTTTACAAAGAGTAAATTATAACATTTTAAATAACGTTTTAGTTAAATACGATAGATATGTTTAGTATGTTTGTAACCATTAGTCGTCAGATTTAGCTATTGCTCGGTTTATCAGATGGATAATAGTGTTTTATAAGTATTTATTGTGAAAAACGATATATTATGATTTTGTTGTTGCGCAGTTTATTTGGTGGATAATAATGTTTTACAGAGTGTTAATAAAAAAAAAAAAGTATATTACGAATTATTTGTTGACGGCATTATATGTTGAAAATAATGATTTATGAAAAGTGATTACTTAACCACTTCGCTGTCCGGGTACAGTATATCTATGCTCCTTTGGACTTAAGTTCCCCGCCCGGAGCGTAGATAAACGCACCCCCCGCTCTACCGCCGCTTTCCGCGCTCCCACTCGCATGTGCGTGCGCTCCCGTGATCGTGCATGCCGCGCCCGCTCGGCCGGAGATCAATGAATGGGAAAAAACATTCCCGTTCGTTGATCTCTGCCACCCCCCCCCCCCCAGCAATGATCGGCTGCTTTTATGAGAAGCAGCGTGATCATTGTGAAAAAAGAATCAGTTTCCCAGCCTCCCTGAACTTCCTGCAAGCGTACTTCCTATGCTTAGGATATGAAAAACAGAACAGGCACTGCAGCAGCTCAGCGTCAGTTGGTAGTCAGCGTTGTCAGTAAGCATTTATATGACATACATGCAGAGGCAACAAGCATGGTACTTGGATGTTGGATTTAGCGTGCTCAAGCCAGAAGACATACATACCTACACTTGCAGGACGCATTTACAAAAAATGACTGTGGCCATCTTGTGGCCAAAAAGTAAAACTACACCCAAAAACATTTTTCACATACAAATACATTATTTTACAATATAAAATTAACTCATTAACTCCCACACTCCCCAATTGTTACCAATTTTTTTTTTGTAATAAAAAAATAAATAAAAAAAAATTACAATAAAAAAAAACATAAATAGTTACCTTAGGGTCTGAAATCTTTAAATATTTATATCAAGAGGGTATAACACTGTTACTTTATAAATTATGGGCTTGTAATTAGGGATGGACGCAAAACTGACAAAAATTCACCTTTATTTGCAAGTAAAATTTTGGCACCAAACATTGTGATAGGGACATAATTTAAACGGTGTAATAACCGGTACAAATCGGCAAATAAGTTACATGGATTTTAATTACAGTAGCATGCATTATTTACAAACTATAATGGCCCAAAAAACTGAAAAATATTGATTTTTTCCAAATGTTTTCCTATTTTCCCATTAAAACACATTTAGAATAAAATAATTCTTGGCATAATGTCCCACCTAAAGAAAGCCTAATTGGTGGGGAAAAAAACAAGATATAGTTCATTTCATTGCGATAAGTAATGATAAAGTTATAGGCGAATGAATGTAAGGAGCGCTGAAAGGTGAAAATTGCTTGGATGCTGAAGGGGTAAAACCCCTCAGTTGTGAAGCGGTTAAATATTACATTACAATTTAACTCAAAACTATAAATGAGTATTATTTTATGTGTAAACATTACTGTTCGCCGGCAAAGTTGGGAAACTTTAATTATCACGGATGAAGTTTGAAAACATAAATTATCACGGGCGCCCTTTTTTCCTGTTCGGCGCCTGTTAAACGATATTTAATATGGGAGTCAATGGCGGCGCCCTTTTTGTCCACCTGCCTCATGCGCCCAAATTTCCTGCTTCCAGTCCTAGATGCCCCAAAGTTGGATTATTGTGAGCAGTACCCAGCTCACTATGTTAAACGGAGCTTCCGACTGGGCCTGCAAATTCAGTTAATAGGTTAACACACATAACCCCATTAAATTTGCTGACAATTTTAACAGTCTTTTTTAAATCAACATAATGCGTGTTGCACACATATTGCAACTTGCATAATCATGCTGGTTGTATACCATGCATTGCATAAACAGCATAGTGCGCGGTATATACGATGTGCACATACCGTAAATACTCGCATACAAGCCAAATTTTTGACCCCTAAAAGTTGGGGGGTCGGCTTGTATGCGAGTCGTGGGTGATGGTGGTCCGTGGTCCACGCCCCCCCCCCCCCACCGCCCACTCGCTTGCTCCCTCCGCCAGCTCACTCCGCGGCCGCCGCTGCTATTACCTGCTTTAGGCAGTGGCCACTTCCTAATCCGGGTTCCCTATCATGCGTATACCGTAAGTGTATCACAGCAGCGTGCCCGGCGCTGCCGCTGTGACGATGCAGGGGGCAGGACAGAGCGGTTCACCTGGTACACATCGCCGTTACAGGAAGCCGCGCTCTTTCCTGCCCTCTGCATCATCACAGCAGCATCGCCGGGCGCGCTGCTGTGAAACACTTACGGTATACACATGATGAAGAGGGGAACCCGGATTAGGAAGTGGCCGCTTCCTAAAGCAGGTAATAGCAGCGGCCGCGGAGGGGGGAGGAGGAGGAGGAGGAGGGAGGCGCTATACTGGGCACTATACTGGCTATACTGGGCACTTTACTAGCTATACTGGGACCTATACTAGCTATACTGGGCACTATACTGTCTATACTGGGCACTATACTGGCTATACTGGGCATTTTACTAGCTATACTGGGCACTTTACTGGCTATACTGGGCACTATACTGGCTATACTGGCTACTATACTGGGCACTATACTGGCTATACTGGGCACTATACTGGCTATACTGGGCACTATACTAGCTATACTGGGCACTATACTGGCTATACTGGGCACTATACTAGCTATACTGGGCACTATACTGGCTATACTGGGCACTATACTGGCTATACTGGGCACTTTACTAGCTATACTGGGCACTATACTAGCTATACTGGGCACTATACTGGCTATACTGGGCACTTTACTAGCTATACTGGGCACTATAATGGCTATACTGGGCTCTATACTGGCTATACTGGGCACTTTACTAGCTATACTGGGCACTATACTGGCTATACTGGGCACTATACTGGCTATACTGGGCACTTTACTAGCTATACTGGGCACTATACTAGCTATACTGGGCACTATACTAGCTATACTGGGCACTATACTAGCTATACTGGGACACACTGGGGGGAATCACGTGCCTGCACCAATCCAGCATTTCCTACCCCCGGCTTATATGGGGGTCAATCATTTTCCCCTGGTTTTTCAGGTAAAAGTTGGGGGTTCTGCGTATATGCGGGTCGGCTTATATGCGAGTATATACGGTAAGTTCGTCGTCTTGCGCCATTTGCACAATGCACATTGCATTGGTGGTGTAAATACCAGCAAGATTGCTGAGTTTTGTAAATCAACCTAAAGTCTGGAAGCAGCCTCTAAAGAAGAAAGGCATCATTTTAGAAACCCCCTTATGTATATTGTCAAATTCTGGGAAGCACCTGGTATACAGTATCCAGAACAAACTGGAGGAAAATAAAAACTTAAACTCAATATCCGAATCCTAACTCACAGTTCTTTTTAAACATTTACAACACCCACATGTATTCCAGACAATACCCTGTAAGTGAGATACACTTTTCTTGATTTCCCATTGTAGCGGTGAGGGGAAGAACCTTATTTCACTATCCTGGTTTATTCATCGGCACTGCACAAAACCAACAATTATTTTGAGGGCCATGCAAGTTTCCCTTTCTTTGAGGTAGAAGAACAGTGTCACGCAGCGCTTGTAGATTGCGGAATGGGAACCCCGTGTATCCTCAGAAACAATTGTTAATGCAATACTGATTAATACAGTAAACTATAATCCACATCAACAAATGACTCTGGTGTGCTGACCATTACGTGAATTGCATACTGAAGGACTCATCCCCTCGGGGATGCTCTTCATAGCCAATCATGTTACTGACTTGTTGCCAAATAACCTAATTAGTTTTGGGATGTCCTACCACTTTCTTTTTATACAATACACTCTGCTTTTTTATTGCTGGTAGTACATTAGTATTTGGAATTTTTTTTTATTTAACCACTTCCCGACCGCCTAACGCACAGGGGCGGCCGGGAAGTGGAGCCCTTAACCACTTGAGGACCTAGGGCTTTCTACCCCTTAAGGACCGGCCACTTTTTTTCCATTCAGACCACTGCAGCTTTCACGGTTTATTGCTCGCTCATACAACCTACCACGTAAATGAATTTTGGCTCCTTTTCTTGTCACTAATAAAGCTTTCTTTTGGTGCTATTTGATTGCTCCTGCGATTTTTACTTTTTATTATATTCATCAAAAAAGACATGAATTTTGGCCAAAAAATTATTTTTTTAACTTTCTGTGCTGACATTTTTCAAATAAAGTAAAATTTCTGTATACATGCAGCGCGAAAAATGTGGACAAACATGTTTTTGATAAAAAAAAACCCATTCAGTGTATATTTATTGGTTTGGGTAAAAGTTATAGCGTTTACAAACTATGGTGCAAAAAGTGAATTTTCCCATTTTCAAGCATCTCTGACTTTTCTGACCCCCTGTCATGTTTCATGAGGGGCTAGAATTCCAGGATAGTATAAATACCCCCCAAATGACCCCATTTTGGAAAGAAGACATCCCAAAGTATTCACTAAGAGGCATAGTGAGTTCATAGAAGATATTATTTTTTGTCACAAGTAAGCGGAAAATGACACTTTGTGAGAAAAAAAAAAAAAAAAGTTTCCATTTCTTCTAACTTGCGACAAAAAAAAAAATGAAATCTGCCACGGACTCACCATGCCCCTCTCTGAATACCTTGAAGGGTCTACTTTCCAAAATGGGGTCATTTGTGGGGTGTGTTTACTGTCCTGACATTTTGGGGGGTGCTAAATTGTAAGCACCCCTGTAAAGCCTAAAGGTGCTCATTGGACTTTGGACCCCTTAGCGCAGTTAGGCTGCAAAAAAGTGCCACACATGTGGTATTGCCGTACTCAGGAGAAGTAGTATAATGTGTTTTGGGGTGTATTTTTACACATACCCATGCTGGGTGGGAGAAATATCTCTGTAAATGACAATTTGTTAATTTTTTTTACACACAATTGTCCATTTACAGAGATCTTTCTCCCACTCAGCATGGGTATGTGTAAAAATACACCACAAAACACATTATACCACTTCTCCTGAGTACGGCGATACCACATGTGTGGCACTTTTTTGCACCCTAACTGCGCTAAGGGTCCAAAGTCCAATGAGTACCTTTAGGATTTCACAGGTCATTTTGAGAAATTTCGTTTCAAGACTACTCCTCACGGTTTAGGGCCCCTAAAATGCCAGGGCAGTATAGGAACCCCACAAATGACCCTATTTTAGAAAGAAGACACCCCAAGGTATTCTGTTAGGAGTATGGTGAGTTCATAGAAGATTTTATTTTTTGTCAAAAGTTAGCGGAAAATGACACTTTGTGAAAAAACACAATTAAAATCAATTTCCGCTAACTTGTGACAAAAAATAAAATCTTCTATGAACTCGCCATACTACTAACGGAATACCTTGGGGTGTCTTCTTTCTAAAATGGGGTCATTTGTGGGGTCCTATACTGCCCTGGCATTTTAGGGGCCCTAAACCGTGAGGAGTAGTCTTGAAACGAAATTTCTCAAAATGACCTGTGAAATCCTAAAGGTACTCATTGGACTTTGGACCCTTTAGCGCAGTTAGGATGCAAAAAAGTGCCACACATGTGGTATCGCCATACTCGGGAGAAGTAGTACAATGTGTTTTGGGGTGTATTTTTACACATACCCATGCTGGGCGGGAGAAATACCTCTGTAAATGGACAATTGTGTGTAAAAAAATCAAAAGATTGTCATTTACAGAGGTATTTCTCCCACCCAGCATGGGTATGTGTAAAAATACACCCCAAAACACATTATACTACTTCTCCCGAGTACGGCGATACCACATGTGTGGCACTTTTTTGCACCCTAACTGCACTAAGGGGCCCAAAGTCCAATGAGTACCTTTAGGATTTCACAGGTCATTTTGTTTCAAGACTACTCCTCGCGGTTTAGGGCCCCTAAAATGCCAGGGAAGTATAGGAACCCCACTAATGACCCCATTTTAGAAAGAAGACACCCCAAGGTATTCCGTTAGGAGTATGGTGAGTTCATAGAAGTTTTTATTTTTTTGTCACAAGTTAGCGGAAATTGATTTTAATAGTTTTTTTTCACAAAGTGTCATTTTCCGCTAACTTGTGACAAAAAATAAAATCTTCTATGAACTCACCATACTCCGTACGGAATACCTTTGGGTGTCTTCTTTCTAGAATGGGGTCATTTGTGGGGTTCCTATACTGCCCTGGCATTTTAGGGGCCCTAAACCGTGAGGAGTAGTCTTGAAACCAAATGTCGCAAATTGACCTGTGAAATCCTAAAGGTACTCATTGGACTTTGGGCCCCTTAGCGTACTTAGGGTGTAAAAAAGTGCCACACATGTGGTACCGCCATACTCAGGAGAAGTAGTATAATGCGTTTTGGGGTGTATTTTTACACATACCCATGCTAAGTGGGAGAAATATCTCTGTAAATGACAATTGTTTGATTTTTTTACACACAATTGTCCATTTACATAGAAATTTCTTCCACCCAGCATGGGTATGTGTAAAAATACACCCCAAAACACATTATACTACTTTTCCTGAGTACGGCGGTACCACATGTGTGACACTTTTTTGCAGCCTAGTTGCGCTAAGGGGCCCAACGTCCTATTCACAGGTCATTTTGAGGCATTTGTTTTCTAGACTACTCGTCGAGGTTTAGGGCCCCTAAAATGCCAGGGCAGTATAGGAACCCCACAAGTGACCCCATTTTAAAAAAGAAGACACCCCAAGGTATTCTGTTAGGTGTATGACGAGTTCATAGAAGATTTTATTTTTTGTCAAAAGTTAGCGGAAAGTGACACTTTGTGGAAAAAAACCAATAAAAATCAATTTCCGCTAACTTTTGACAAAAAATAAAATCTTCTATGAACTCGTCATACACCTAACAGAATACCTTGGGGTGTCTTTTTTTCTAAAATGGGGACACTTGTGGGGTTCCTATACCACCCTGGCATTTTACGGGCCCAAAACCGTGAGCAGTCTGGAAACCAAATGTCTCAAAATGACTGTTCAGGGGTATAAGCATCTGCAAATTTTGATGACAGGTGGTCTATGAGGGGGCGAATTTTGTGGAACCGGTCATAAGCAGGGTGGCCTTTTAGATGACAGGTTGTATTGGGCCTGATCTGATGGATAGGAGTGCTAGGGGGGTGACAGGAGGTGATTGATGGGTGTCTCAGGGGGTGGTTAGAGGGGAAAATAGATGCAATCAATGCACTGGGGAGGTGATCGGAAGGGGGTCTGAGGGGGATCTGAGGGTTTGGCCGAGTGATCAGGAGCCCACACGGGGCAAATTAGGGCCTGATCTGATGGGTAGGTGTGCTAGGGGGTGACAGGAGGTGATTGATGGGTGTCTCAAGGTGTGATTAGAGGGGGGAATAGATGCAAGCAATGCACTGGCGAGGTGATCAGGGCTGGGGTCTGAGGGCATTCTGAGGGTGTGGGCGGGTGATTGAGTGCCCTAGGGGCAGATAGAGGTCTAATCTGATAGGTAGCAGTGACAGGGGGTGATTGATGGGTAATTAGTGGGTGTTTAGGGTAGAGAACAGATGTAAATACTGCACTTGGGAGGTGATCGGACGTCGGATCTGCGAGCGATCTATTGGTGTGGGTGGGTGATCAGATTGCCCGCAAGGGGCAGGTTAGGGGCTGATTGATGGGTGGCAGTGACAGCGGGTGATTGATGGGTGGCAGTGACAGGGGGTGATTGATGGGTGGCAGTGACAGGGGGTGATTGATGGGTGATTGATAGGTGATTGACAGGTGATTGACAGGTAATCAGTGGGTTATTACAGGGAAGAACAGATGTAAATATTGCACTGGCGAATTGATAAGGGGGGGTCTGAGGGTAATCTGAGCGTGTAGGCGGGTGATTGGGTGCCCGCAAGGGGCAGATTAGGGTCTGATCTGATGGGTAACAGTGACAGGTGTTGATAGGGGGTGATTGATGGGTGATTGATGGGTAATTAGTGGGTGTTTAGAGGAGAGTAAACGCTGCGCTTGGGTGGTGATCTGATGTCGGATCTGCGGGCGATCTATTGGTGTGGGTGGGTAATCAGATTGCCCGCAAGGGGCAGGTTAGGGGCTGATTGTTGGGTGGCAGTGACAGGGGGTGATTGATGGGTGATAGGTGATTGGCAGGTGATTGACAGGTGATCAGTGGGTTATTACAGGGAAGGATAGATGTAAATAATGCCCTGGCGAATTGATAAGGGGGGGGGTCTGAGGGTAATCTGAGCGTGTAGGCGGGTGATTGGGTGCCCGCAAGGGGCAGATTAGGGTCTGATCTGATAGGTAACAGTGATAGGGGGTGATTGATGGGTGATTGATGGGTAATTAGTGGGTGTTTAGAGAAGATAACAGATGTAAACAATACATTTGGGAGGTAATCTGACGGCGGGTTTGCGGGCGATCTAATGGTGTGGGTGGGTGATCAGATTGCCCGCAAGGGGCAGGTTAGGGGCTGATTGATGGGTGGCAGTGACAGGGGGTGATTGATGGGTGATAGGTGATTGTCAGGTGATTGACAGGTGATCAGTGGGTTATTACAGGGAAGAACAGATGTAATGAATGCACTGGTGAATTGATAAGGGGGGGGTCTGAGGGCAATCTGAGCGTGTGGGCGGGTGATTGGGTGCCCGCAAGGGGCAGATTAGGGTCTGATCTGATAGGTAAAAGTGACAGGTGGTGATAGGGGTTGATTGATGGGTGATTGATGGGTAATTAGTGTGTGTTTAGAGGAGAGAATAGATGTAAACAATGGATTTGGGAGGTGATCTGATGTCGGATCTGCGGGCGATCTATTGGTGTGGGGGGGTGATCAGATTGCCCGCAAGGGGCAGGTTAGGGGCTGATTGATGGGTGGCAGTGACAGGGGGTGATTGATGGGTGATTGACGGGTGATTGACAGGTGATTGACAGGTGATTGACAGGTGATCAGGGGGGATAGATGCATACAGTACATGGGGGGGGGGTCTGGGGAGAATCTGGGGGGTGGGGGGGTGATCAGGAGGGAGCAGGGGGCAGGGGGGGGGGTATAAAAAAAAATAGCGTTGACAGATAGTGACAGGGAGTGATTGATGGGTGATTAGGGGGGTGATTGGGTGCAAACAGGGGTCTGGGGGGTGGGCAGGGGGGGGGTCTGATGGGTGCTGTGGGCGATCTGGGGCGGGGGGGGGGGAGAAAATCAGTGTGCTTGGTGCAGACTAGGGTGGCTGCAGCCTGCCCTGGTGGTCCCTCGGACACTGGGACCACCAGGGCAGGAGGCAGCCTGTATAATACACTTTGTAAACATTACAAAGTGTATTATACACTTTGTATGCGGCGATCGTCGGGTTAACATCCCGCCGGCGCTTCCGTATGGCCGGCGGGATGTTGCGGCGAGTGAGCGGCGACAGGCGGAGGTGGAGGATCGCGTCACGGATGACGCGATCGCTCCGCCCATGCCCAAACAAGGACCGCCGCATTTTGTCAATACGGCGGTCCTTGCGGCGTCTGCTTCCCGGCCGCCATTTGTCTATACGGCGGTCGGGAAGTAGTTAAGGACCAGCTCACCCACAGAGGCGGCGGTCCTTGTAAGGGCATGGGCCGAGCGATCGTGTCATCCGTGACGCGATCCTCCGCCGGCGCCTGTCACCGCTCGCCCGCCGCAACATCCCGCCGGCTATACAGAAGGGCCGGCGGGATGTTAACCCCACGATCGCCGCATACAAAGTGTATAATACACTTTGTAATGTTTACAAAGTGTATTATACATGCTGCCTCCTGCCCTGGTGGTCCCAGTGTCCGAGGGACCACCAGGGCAGGCTGCAGCCACCCTATGTTGCACCCAAGCACACTGATTTCTCCCCCCCCCTGCCCCAGATCGCCCACAGCACCCCTCAGACCCCCCCCCTGCCCACCCCCAGACCCCTGTTTGCACCCAATCACCCCCCTAATCACCCATCAATCACTCCCTGTCACTATCTGTCAAAGCTATTTTTTTTTATCCCCCCCCCTCTGCCCACTGCCCCCTCCTGATCACCCCCCCCCACCCCTCAGATTCTCCCCAGACCCCCCCAGACCCCCCCCCCCCCTGTGTACTGTATGTATCTATCCCCCTGATCACCTGTCAATCACCTGTCAATCACCTGTCAATCACCCATCAATCACCCCCTGTCACTGCCACCCATCAATCAGCCCCTAACCTGCCCCTTGCGGGCAATCTGATCACCCACCCACACCAATAGATCGGCCGCAGATCCGACATCAGATCACCACCCAAACGCAGTGTTTACATCTATTCTCTCCTCTAAACACCCACTAATTACCCATCAATCACCCATCAATCACCCCCTATCACCACCTGTCACTGTTACCCATCAGATCAGACCCTAATCTGCCCCTTGCGGGCACCCAATCACCCGCCTACACGCTCAGATTGCCCTCAGACCCCCCCTTATCAATTCGCCAGTGCAATATTTACATCTGTTCCTCCCTGTAATAACCCACTGATCACCTGTCAATCACCTGTCAATCACCCATCAATCACCCCCTGTCACTGCCACCCATCAATCACCCCCTGTCACTGCCACCCATCAATCAGCCCCTAACCTGCCCCTTGCAGGCAATCTGATCACCCACCCACACCAATAGATCGCCCGCAGATCCGACATCAGATCACCACCCAAGCGCAATGTTTACATCTATTGTCTCCTCTAAACACCCACTAATTACCCATCAATCACCCCCTATCACCACCTGTCACTGTTACCCATCAGATCAGACCCTAATCTGCCCCTTTACGGGCACCCAATCACCCGCCTACACGCTCAGATTGCCCTCAGACCCCCCCCCCTTATCAATTCGCCAGTGCATTAGTTACATCTGTTCTTCCCTGTAATAACCCACTGATCACCTGTCAATCACCTGTCAATCACCCATCAATCACCCCCTGTCACTGCCACCCATCAATCACCCCCTGGCACTGCCACCCATCAATCACCCCCTGTCACTGCCACTCATCAATCAGCCCCTAACCTGCCCCTTGCGGGCAATCTGATCACCCACCCACACCAATAGTTCGCCTGCAGATCCGACGTCAGATCACCTCCCAAGTGCAGTGTTTATATCTGTTCTCTACCCTAAACACCCACTAATTACCCATCAATCACCCCCTGTCACTGCTACCTATCAGATTAGACCCCTATCCGCCCCTAGGGCACTCAATCACCCGCCCACACCCTCAGAATGCCCTCAGGCCCCAGCCCTGATCACCTCGCCAGTGCATTGCTTGCATCTATTCCCCCCTCTAATCACACCTTGAGACACCCATCAATCACCTCCTGTCACCCCCTAGCACACCTACCCATTAGATCAGGCCCTAATTTGCCCCGTGTGGGCTCCTGATCACTCGGCCAAACCCTCAGATCCCCCTCAGACCCCCTTCCGATCACCTCCCCAGTGCATTGATTGCATCTATTTTCCCCTCTAACCACCCCCTGAGACACCCATCAATCACCTCCTGTCACCCCCCTAGCACTCCTATCCATCAGATCAGGCCCAATACAACCTGTCATCTAAAAGGCCACCCTGCATATGACCGTTTCCACAAAATTCGCCCCCTCATAGACCACCTGTCATCAAAATTTGCAGATGCTTATACCCCTGAACAGTCATTTTGAGACATTTGGTTTCCAGACTGCTCACGGTTTTGGGCCCGTAAAATGCCAGGGCGGTATAGGAACCCCAGAAACTGACCCCATTTTAGAAAAAAGACACCCCAATGTATTCCGTTAGGTGTATGACGAGTTCATAGAAGATTTTATTTTTTGTCACAAGTTAGCGGAAATTGATTTTTATTGTTTTTTTTTTCACAAAGTGTCATTTTCCGCTAACTTGTGACAAAAAATAAAATCTTCTATGAACTCACCGTACTACTAACTGAATACCTTGGGGTGTCTTCTTTCTAAAATGGGGTCATTTGTGGGGTTCCTATACTGTCCTGGCATTTTAGGGGCCCTAAACCGTGAGGAGTAGTCTTGAAACGAAATTTCTCAAAATGACCTGTGAAATCCTAAAGGTACTCATTGGACTTTGGGCCCCTTAGCGCAGTTAGGGTGCAAAAAAGTGCCACACATGTGGTATCGCCGTACCTAGGAGAAGTAGTATAATGTGTTTTGGGGTGTATTTTTACACATACCCATGCTGGGTGGGAGAAATCTCTCTGTAAATGGACAATTGTGTGTAAAAAAAATCAAACAATTGTCATTTACAGAGATATTTCTCCCACCCAGCATGGGTATGTGTAAAAATACACCCCAAAACACATTATACTACTTCTCCTGAGTACGGCAATACCACATGTGTGGCACTTTTTTGCAGCCTAACTGCGCTAAGGGGCCCAAAGTCCAATAAGCACCTTTAGGCTTTACAGGGGTGCTTACAATTTAGCACCCCCAAAATGTCAGGACAGTAAACACACCCCACAAATGACCCCATTTTGGAAAGTAGACACTTCAAGGTATTCAGAGAGGAGCATAGTGAGTCCGTGGCAGGTTTCATTTTTTTTTGTCGCAAGTTAGAAGAAATGGAAACTTTTTTTTTTTTGTCACAAAGTGTCATTTTCCGCTTACTTGTGACAAAAAATAATATCTTCTATGAACTCACTATGCCTCTCAGTGAATACTTTGGGATGTCTTCTTTCCAAAATGGGGTCATTTGGGGGGTATTTATACTATCCTGGAATTCTAGCCCCTCATGAAACATGACAGGGGGTCAGAAAAGTCATAGATGCTTGAAAATGGGAAAATTCACTTTTTGCACCATAGTTTGTAAACGCTATAACTTTTACCCAAACCAATAAATATAGGCTGAATGGGTTTTTTTTTAATCAAAAACATGTTTGTCCACATTTTTCGCGCTGCATGTATACAGAAATTTTACTTTATTTGAAAAATGTCAGCACAGAAAGTTAAAAAAATCATTTTTTTGCCAAAATTCATGTCTTTTTTGATGAATATAATAAAAAGTAAAAATCGCATCAGCAATCAAATAGCATCAAAAGAAAGCTTTATTAGTGACAAGAAAAGGAGCCAAAATTCATTTAGGTGGTAGGTTGTATGAGCGAGCAATAAACCGTGAAAGCTGCAGTGGTCTGAATGGAAAAAAAGTGGCCGGTCCTTAAGGGGGGTAAAGCCCTAGGTCCTCAAGTGGTTAATACAGTGTATTTTGTTTTATTTGAGTCTGCTTTGTGTCAGTGATGAAAACACTTCCCTTACTAAGGGAGTTGAGCTCAGATATTGATAGGTCACTTTATCTTATTTTCTGTGCTCTTTTTTTAGAGCCATTCATGTTACTGATTTAAATATCATCATGGTACTCATCATGTTACTGATTTAAATATGGAGCACCCTCTGATCTGCACATAACTCCAAACTATGCCAGAACTACCTTAGGAAAATAGAACAAGATGGCAAGTTTGTAAACATGGAGTGGCCATCAAGCTGGTTTGGGATGAACTGGGCAGAAGAGTGGAAGCAAAGCAACCTAAAAGTGCCATGCGTTTACGGGAACTTCTGCTGCAGGGTTGGGAATAACTTTCTGAAGAATATTTGATTTCCATTGTAGAAAAAATTCCACAGGTGTGTTCAGCAGCAGCTATATCTACCAAAGGTTGATAAGTCAATGTAAATAAAGCTCTTTATTCCAAATACATACATAACACATAAAACTTCTTTATGTATGTGGTTTGAAAAATGAGCTTTCATTACACTGAGGATGTTGAAGTTCTTATTATTTTATGCATGTATCTTGAATAAAGAGTTTTAAAAAGTAGACCTGAACTCTCAGGACAGTAGGAAAACAGAGAGAAATGCACCCTGTGTGTATTTAGAGAGTTTAGTCTGTATAATTCCCCCTCATCGGTAAGTAATCACAACTGTAATTTGATCTATCAGCTGTGTCAACTCAGGAATCTTGGCAGACTTGGCAGAGCGTAGAGTTTGGCGCAGTTATAGCAGCAATGCTATAGTCTGCGGCCCACGCATGGGTAAGCAGGGGATCTTGTGATTGCCGGACCCTGAATTACTTCTGCCTCCGAGTTGTTATGACTCGGAGAGGGCATTGTAATTTACACCACCCGATATTTCAGCAGAACCAGGGTGGGCAGTCTTTCGGCTCACCCTGCACCAAGTTGACCGGGCAGGAAAAAACAAAATGTACGCAATTCAGGTACAATAGTTACATCCATGCCGGGGACATGAGAGCTGCTTATTTAAGTGTTTATTGGAAAGCCATGTGATGGAGATGGGGAGGGGGGCAAGTTTGGGATTAGGGTCGGGGGAAGTAGCTGTTTTTGTTTTTGAAAGGATCATTATACAGCATGCCTTCTTAGACATAGACATTATGCAAATAACTACTACAATTGTGTTGTTGTTATTATTATTCAATGTATGGCTCTGCTTTGTGGTCTTTGTGACAGTATATTACCACTGTTTTATTAATGCATAGCCTACTGCCTTGCTGAATTGTAATAAAATATATTTAAAAAAAAAAAAAAAAGCTAATTCTGAATCTTCTATCATTAAAACAATCCTTGGATGGATTGGTTCATCGTATCTTCCACCTTACACTGGATCATCTGCACTAAAATAGATTCTGTCAATTTGTTTTGATTTTTTTTTCATAGTCTTGTTAACTTACTGTGCTACATTGCGATTTACAACAAAGTAGAAAATAGGACAGATGAATAATTGAATAGTGGGTGTTCTGTGTTGAACATATCTGACAGGGTAAAAGATTTCTGCTTCATAGGTCTTGCTGTATATTATAAATCCAAGTTTTTCTCTTATAGGCGCAGGGACAAGTCATGTCATGTTTGATCTGCCTGTGTCACTAACACAATCAAATTGGCACTCACACTTCAACACCTATTAAGCACATTTTAGCCTTGTAGATTGAATATCATGCCACTTCATAACACCCTGACTGGGAAGTGTGATAAACCCTGGAATTGGTGCAAGGAATAATGACATTAGATGCACCCTGGACTAACCCAAAGTGACGGAGTAAGACCCAGATCTGCTAACTGCATGCATTCTAAGCAGAGAGGCAGCTGCTGTGGCTTCAACAGCAGCCGATTGGCTAGTAGCAAGACTGTTCTTCGAAGCAGCCTCACAAAGCTGAAGCTGTGAACACAGAAGCATCAAGCACTGAACCAGCCAGCTGCGAAGAGGATGCTCATTTAAAACCATCATTGCTCTGATCTTCCTCTACAGCATTATGAGAACCTCACCTGGACCACTACTCACATTAGGTGTTCCAAGAATCAGCTTTCGGGATGTGAGTGTTGGTGCTTCCTTCAAAGAGTAAAAGAAAAGTGCAGACTAGTTTTAGAGACAGAAAAGCATCTCCCTTGAACAATCTAAGATACCTTGTACCTTGCACTTATAGTGGTCAGGTGCACGGGCAATAAGGAAACCCTTCACACCTTGATTAAATATTTTCTCCTGAAGATTCTACAAGTCCTGTCTGGGTAGTTTGAAGAATATTACACCTAAAAATGTCTGACCAAGAGATTGAAGACTTTGATGTGGACAGTATGTCGGACACCTCGCGAATGATCCCCGGCCTCCCTCCATACAACATGGAAGACCAGCTCTTGCCAATGGAATCCCGGGGTAAATGGGGTTGCTGGATTTGGACAGTGTTTGTCTCTGGAGCAAACTTTTTAGCTTTTCTTGTGAACTCCATAGTCCTGGCAGTTATATTTACCATTGTCTTGACCCCAACCATCGTAGTGGTCTATTTTGGATTTAAATGCCACTCAAGGGTAAGTAAAGATATCTTTATATATCTGAAAACTTGTTGTTGATCTTAAAGAGAACATGAAATGAGAGGTATATGGAGGCTGCTATATTTATTTCATTTTCAAAAACACCAGTCATCTGGCTGTTCTGCTTATCCTCTGCCTCTATTCCATACCATAGACCCTGACCAAGCATACAGCAGAGAAGATCAGGTGTTTCTGACATTATTATCAGATCTGACAAGATTAGCAGCATGCTTGTTTCTGGTGTGATTCAGACACTACTGCAGCCAAATAGATTGGCAGGGCTGCTAGGCAACTGGTATTGTTTAAAATGAAATACATATGGCAGCCTCCATATACTTCTCTTTTCAGGTTTATTTTAAATGAGCCATCTGTAGTCGGAACAGACGAATACAGACTTTATTGCTACAGTTTTGTGAAAGGCTGCGTTGACAGTGTGAAGATGTATAAACTTATCTTTAGATAGAGCAGATCAGTATGTTATGAATCTTGACTTTAAATGTACTTCTTGGTGCTTATATTAGATTAGAATTAGGATTAGTGCTAATATAAGGGTTTGATAAGGTTAATGTGAGGGCTAGTCGATTTGCACAAAGAACTACAGTACAGATCTCTCTGCTGAAGATTATTATACAGGTTTGAGAACGCTCAGGAGGGCACTGGGTGTGGGAAGGAGTTTCCTTCAAAATGCAAATGATTTTGGTGCAATTGTACTACATTAAGTTGATTATTAAATACAGATTTTGGAATTTCAGCAATACTTAAAGGTACTCTATGCATGGATAACTATGCTGGTTTCATTTCTATCATCCCTCTAAAAAACACCTATTATTACCTGGTTGTCATGCTGGTCCTCAGCTTTCAATATTTGTTTGAGTCTCTGACCAAGAAATGTTATGCAGAACTGGTGACCAGACTTCACTGGCTGCATGCTTGCTACAGGTCAGTCTCTTCATAAAAAGGTGAAGTAATAAGATGAGCACAATGGACAGGTAAGAAGCATTTTTAAAAGGATGTTAGCAGTGTCTGTCTCCACATTATTCTCACCGCAGGATTATTTTGAAAAGCAGCTATAACACCTGATGTTCTTTGCTGGAGTTGCAGTTTCAAACGCTATTGAGCGCATAGATGATATGCAATATAACAGTGGTTCAAAAAGCTCAGGACACAAAGAATCACATAAAGGCACAAACAGCATCACTGAGGCTAGGTTCTCAGGGAGCGTTGCGTTTCCTGTAACAGCTGGAACGCACAGCAGTGGATCGAGAAAGTTGCGCCGCACGTTATCTGTTGCATTGCGTACAGTGAAGTATACAGTCAATAAAAAAGTATGCTTCACTGTCACTGTTAACATGCATGTTTTGCGGTAAAGGTTGACGCAAACCGCACTACAATGCGGCTGTTATGCCGCCCTGCAATGCACCACCGTGAACCTAGCCTGAAAAATACTCTATCATTTGTTGACTAAAAAATAAAAATCAACCTCTAACAAACTCTTATTCATATACATTGATGCAGTGGTTGAATAGTACAGAAATGGTCCTTTGTTAGCATCACTGTATAGGAGACTAGTGGGGCTTACTGAAGTATACTGCCATAAACATGACATAGCAGTGGAAATGACAATAGTGTGCCATAACCAGCCTGTTTTCAACCCGGTTTAGAGTGATAAAATAAGAGAAGATTCATTCCATTGGCAACTTTTGTTGGAGCTGAGCTGATCCACATGTCACCGCTGCTTCCTGATGGCAGCTAAGGGGTTAAAGCACGTGCACCGGGAAGATCATTCTTCTCTAAGGTGTGAATGACATTGTGAATGTAAAGTGTCACTTCCCATCAGCCGCATGCATGTGCCTTGTGCATACATCAGAGCTGTGTGCTGCAATACAGGGCCGGCAGTAAAGCTGATATACAATGGATGGAAGCATCTGAAGCACATGGCTTTGGAATCTTTCTTTTGTATCAGGACCTATATTTGCAGTGCCAGTTAAATTCTGTGTAATAGAAGCCGAAAGTCAGAGTATAGGTAAAATGCCCCTACGGATACTTTACTACACTGTCTAGGCAGGGCTGTTTTTGGCAGTGCTTTTGGGTGTTCCTTCCCCATTGTTTGCCTAACCCTAGCTGATCTTCGTTTTGGTAAATTGCCTACCCAAAGCCTAAAGGTGTCCACTAATGATATGATCTTGATTGTACAATCTTACCAAATGTATGTAGTAGAAGGGTAAACTGAGTAAATATAGTCAGAATGGATACTTTAGGTAGTTACTCATATGACATAGATGTGGTAAGATTGTACAATCAAGATTGTGTCATTATCTCTTGCTTGGAGGAAAATTCAAATGCGACCCATCAGAGATTATTTGAGTGGGACACTGGGGCTTATTTGAGTTTAGTAGAGTATGCAACTCAGCATTTTCTCTTTGTTATAAAATAATATTCACAGCATAAAATCTACTACCACAAACAAAATTTGTAGCAGAACAGCATTCAAACAGCACTTTGTTCTTCAGTGGAAAGCTCCTTGCTTCAGTGGGCAGCTTCTGGCCGTATCCAAAGAGGTGATAACATTATTTATTGTTTACATTCCTTTGTCAGATACAATTAGTAAACATTCACAAACTGCCAGAACTCAGCTGTACTGAGCTGAGGAGGAGCAGAAAGAGCTGAGAAGTGATTACTAGGTAGATTTTAATATATAAATATAGCAGCAATGCAATAAAATGCAATGGCAGCTTTCAATCAGAGCAGATAAACTTTGGGAATTTGTAATTTGTAAACAGGCAATAAACTTGTGCATAAAAGCAAATATAACTGTATGGGTAATAAAAAGTAGTAAAACACATTTTTATTGAATGTTGTGTCAGAGTTTAATCCTACTTTAAGGCATTCCCATTGGTCCAGATCAATTAGATCATAGCAAAGAAATGAACAGCGCTACTTAAAAACAGATGAGTGCTTACCTGCAAAAGAGTGCAAGCCCCACTTATGGGATAAAATACACACTGAGCATACACATGACCTGTCTACCACTTGGAGGATGTTAGTTTCCTATAACAGCTTGCATGCAACTTGTTAAGTACTTGTCCCTCCCACTGCCGAAGAAGTCTTTCCTCCATGGGAGGGGACCTAACACTAACTAAATCCTACCTATGCATATGCATAGCCTGGGCGCGCTACCAAGTGAAATTGAAAATTGCGCAAAAAAGTGGGATCAGCGCATCACCAGGCCGCCTCTGAATGGCCTCTGCTCAGAGATGCGCTGAGCCCACCCAGAAACTACAAACGCACCTTGAACCCAAACAGAGGCTCTGCATATACACCAAAGGCAAAACATTTAAGTGGGAGCAGCTGACCAGAAATAAATTAAAACATAGCAAAGAAATGAACAGCGCTACTTAAAAACAGATGAGTGCTTACCTGCAAAAGAGTGCAAGCCCCATTTATGGGATAAAATACACACTGAGCATACACATGACCTGTCTACCACTTGGAGGATGTTAGTTTCCTATAACAGCTTGCATGCAACTTGTTAAGTACTTGTCCCTCCCACTGTCGAAGAAGTCTTTCCTCCATGGGAGGGGACCTAACACTAACTAAATCCTACCTATGCATATGCATAGACTGGGCGCGCTACCAAGTGAAATTGAAAATTGCGCAAAAAAATGTGGGATCAGCGCATCACCAGGCCGCCGTCTCAATTAGATACCAATTTTATCAGAGTTGGTGCAAATATTATAAAACTGGACAATGCAAAATTACCTGTGAATGCAATAATTGCACAGTTATAAAAAATTGAAACCGAATTTGCATCAACAAAGAAAACTTTGCAGTTCACTGATGAACTCTAGTCCATTCCACTGGTAATGGAACAATGGGAAACATCAGCAGAAAACTCAAATATGCCACTGCCAGGGCCCCTGGTCATTGTTCTCTGGGCAAGCAATTGGATCAGATGGCAAGGAGGGCATTCTATAATCAAGGTAGAAGTAATGTAAAAAACTTAAAAAAATAATTTTATAAATCCAAAATGGATAATGACACTGAAATTTAATAAAATATTTGTAAGACTGGTATGTTTCTGTCATGACACTATTTTGTTTTCACATTGCTGGCGTGTTTTTGTTGTTTATTCCTGGTAAATAGATAAAGGGTCATATATGATCTCTTTCACCTATTTATCTAATTGGGTGAGTATTTGGTTATCAATTATTAGAGGGTGAATAGTCACCACCATGAATCTCTCTATACTATTACCCACCTCATGTTTTGTGGGGAGATGAAGGTTGAGACAAGCCCCTTGTTTTTAATATTGGGGCAAATGAGTTTTTGAAAGTGATAGAATGCTCCACCCATTCTTGCAAGGCACCCCTCAATGTTGGAAGCTATATGGGTTAGTCAATGGATTTCTATCATGACAATGAAATAGGCCCTTCTAGTATGCCCATCCCTCCTCTCTCTCTCTTTCTCTCTCTTTCTCTCTCTCTCTCTCTCTCTCTCTCTCTCTCTCTCTCTCTCTCTCTCTCTTTTTTACAATATGGTTTTCAGGAAAAAAAATGTAATGCCATGTAAAATCTGAATAACATACTATGAAGATTTGCAAATTACTTGAATTGAATACTTAACAGAAAATAGTACAGAGGCAACATAGCAAATGTTGAAACTGAAAAGTTATTGTTTACTGAAAAACATATGTTAATTTTGAGCTTGATAACCGCAACACATCTCAAAAGAGTTGAAATATATAAAAGGTAACAAAAGAGTGGAACAGTTGTATACAGCTAAAAAGCTAGCAAACAAATGGAACACGTGACCTTACAACTAATTAGCTATTTAGCTTAATTGCCAACATGTCATTACCGTGAACACCATAGATGTTGAGGGTTGTTTTCTTTAAACAGACTTCAAAGAACACCAGTCTTAAAGGGAATCTGAAGTGAAAATAAACTGATGACGTAATGATTTGTATGTGTAGTACTGCTAAATAATAGAACATTAGTAGCACAGATGTGAGTCTTATATTGTTTACAGTACAGGAAGAGTTGAGAAACCTATGAAAAAGAGCTTCTCTGAGCTCTCCAACCTAACTTGGGTTGGCTACAGTGCAGTTTTCTGAATCACTTATCTCAACCTGTCTCTCTCTGTTTCTTGTTTGTTTAGGCCTCGTTCACATCAATTAGCACAGATGGCTGTGAAAAAAGGAACCTTTATTTCCAAATAACATATTATTGACATATATTGTACTAGGGACACAATTTAAATGTTGCAATTACCCGGAACAAATGGGCAAATAAAATGTGTCTATTTCATTATCAATAGCACATTTTATTTTTAAACTACAATGGCTGAAAGCTGAGAAATGGTGATTTTTTTTCATTTTTTTTTTCTTCTTCTTCTTCTCTGCAAAATACATATAAAAAATATTTAGCAAAAAGGTCAGTTTAGACTTACCTGGTAAAGATGTTTCTAAACATCTCAGTGTACGGCAGGAAAAGGAGAGACTCCAGGCTCCTCCTCCAAGGGAAACACAATTGACAAGAAGTTTAAAAGGCCCCCACCCCCTGCTACCCTCAGTATATAGACAAGAAATCCGGCCAATGAGACACCCAAACGTGACCCAGAATCCTGTCTACAGCTCAATCCACACCAAAACAGTGCAAAAAAAGTCAGGAAGAAAGAATAGAAGGCAGCATAGAGGGAGGGATGTAGTATGCCGTACACTGAGATGTTTAGAAACATCTTTACCAGGTAAGTCTAAACTGACCTTTCTCTAACCATCTCAGTGTATGGCAGGAAAAGGAGAGATAGGCAAGTAACCCCCTACTCACATGAGGGAGGGACTGCTGCCTGAAGCACCTTTCGACCAAAATGTTGGCCTTGACTGAAGAAGAGTCCCATCTAAAATGCATATCTGGACCAATCAGTCTTTGGTTCTCCCAAAAAGCTAATCGCTTCAATTCTCTGTAGATTGAAAATAATGCAAGGCTGACAAGCGCAAGGCTAACAAAGCCTATGCGAATAAGCGCAAGGCTAACAAAGCCTATGCAAATGAACGCAAGGCTAACAAAGCCTATGCGAATGAACGCAAGGCTAACAAAGCCTATGCGAATGAACGCAAGGCTAACAAAGCCTATGCGAATGAACGCAAGGCTAACAAAGCCTGTGCGAATGAACGCAAGGCTAACAAAGCCTGTGCGAATGAACGCAAGGCTAACAAAGCCTGTGCGAATGAACGCAAGGCTAACAAAGCCTGTGCGAATGAACGCAAGGCTAACAAAGCCTGTGCGAATGAACGCAAGGCTAACAAAGCCTGTGCGAATGAACGCAAGGCTAACAAAGCCTGTGCGAATGAACGCAAGGCTAACAAAGCCTGTGCGAATGAACGCAAGGCTAACAAAGCCTATGCGGATGAACGCAAGGCTAACAAAGCCTATGCGAATGAACGCAAGGCTAACAAAGCCTATGCGAATGAACGCAAGGCTAACAAAGCCTATGCGAATGAACGCAAGGCTAACAAAGCCTATGCGAATGAACGCAAGGCTAACAAAGCCTATGCGAATGAACGCAAGGCTAACAAAGCCTATGCGAATGAACGCAAGGCTAACAAAGCCTATGCGAATGAACGCAAGGCTAACAAAGCCTATGCGAATGAACGCAAGGCCAACAAAGCCTATGCGAATGAACGCAAGGCCAACAAAGCCTATGCGAATGAACGCAAGGCCAACAAAGCCTATGCGAATGAACGCAAGGCCAACAAAGCCTATGCGAATGAATGCAAGGCCAACAAAGCCTATGCGAATGAACGCAAGGCAAACAAAGCCTATGCGAATGAACGCAAGGCCAACAAAGCCTATGCGAATGAACGCAAGGCCAACAAAGCCTATGCGAATGAACGCAAGGCCAACAAAGCCTATGCGAATGAACGCAAGGCCAACAAAGCCTATGCGAATGAACGCAAGGCCAACAAAGCCTATGCGAATGAACGCAAGGCCAACAAAGCCTATGCGAATGAACGCAAGGCCAACAAAGCCTATGCGAATGAACGCAAAGCCAACAAAGCCTATGCGAATGAACGCAAGGCCAACAAAGCCTATGCGAATGAACGCAAGGCCAACAAAGCCTATGCAAATGAACGCAAGGCCAACAAAGCCTATGCGAATGAACGCAAGGCCAACAAGCCTATGCGAATGAACGCAAGGCCAACAAGCCTATGCGAATGAACGCAAGGCTAACAAAGCCTATGCGAATGAACGCAAGGCCAACAAAGCCTATGCGAATGAACGCAAGGCCAACAAGCCTATGCGAATGAACGCAAGGCCAACAAGCCTATGCGAATGAATGCAAGGCCAACAATCGTCTGCAAATGAACGCAAGGCCAACAATCGTCTGCGAATGAACGCAAGGCCAACAAGCCTATGCGAATGAACGCAAGGCCAACAAGCCTATGCGAATGAACGCAAGGCCAACAAGCCTATGCGAATGATTGCAAGGCCAACAAGCCTATGCGAATGAACGCAAGGCCAACAAGCCTATGCGAATGAACGCAAGGCCAACAAGCCTATGCGAATGAACGCAAGGCCAACAATCGTCTGCGAATGAACGCAAGGCCAACAATCGTCTGCGAATGAAAGCAAAGCTATCAAGCGTCTGCAAAATGAAAGCAAAGCTATCAAGCGTCTGCAAAATGAAAGCAAAGCTATCAAGCGTCTGCAAAATGAAAGCAAAGCTATCAAGCGTCTGCAAAATGAAAGCAAAGCTATCAAGCGTCTGCAAAATGAAAGCAAAGCTATCAAGCGTCTGCAAAATGAAAGCAAAGCTATCAAGCGTCTGCAAAATGAAAGCAAAGCTATCAAGCGTCTGCAAAATGAAAGCAAAGCTATCAAGCGTCTGCAAAATGAAAGCAAAGCTATCAAGCGTCTGCAAAATGAAAGCAAAGCTATCAAGCGTCTGCAAAATGAAAGCAAAGCTATCAAGCGTCTGCAGAATGAAAGCAAAGCTATCAAGCGTCTGCAAAATGAAAGCAAAGCTATCAAGCGTCTGCAAAATGAAAGCAAAGCTATCAAGCGTCTGCAAAATGAAAGCAAAGCTATCAAGCGTCTGCAAAATGAAAGCAAAGCTATCAAGCGTCTGCAAAATGAAAGCAAAGCTATCAAGCGTCTGCAAAATGAAAGCAAAGCTATCAAGCGTCTGCAAAATAAAAGCAAAGCTATCAAGCGTCTGCAAAATGAAAGCAAAGCTATCAAGCGTCTGCAAAATGAAAGCAAGGCTATCAAGCGTTTGCAAAATGAAAGCAAAGCTATCAAGCGTTTGCAAAATGAAAGCAAAGCTATCAAGCGTCTGCAAAATGAAAGCAAAGCTATCCAGCGTCTGCAAATGAAAGCAAAGCTATCAAGCGTCTGCAAATGAAAGCAAAGCTATCAAGCGTCTGCAAATGAAAGCAAAGCTATCAAGCGTCTGCAAATGAAAGCAAGTCTTGCGAGCCTATGCCCATGAAAGCAAGGTTAACAAGCATATGCAAATAAATGCTAATGAATGCAAATAATTGCAAATGAATGCAAATGAATGCAAGGCTGACAATCTTCTGTAAATTGAAGCAAAGCTATCATGCATATGTAAATAAAAGCAAAGCTGACAAGTATATGCAAATAAATGCAAGGCTTAACAAGCCTCTGCAAAAGAAATCAAGTCTTGGAAGCCTATGCAAAATGAAAGCAAGGCTAACAAGCATATGCAAATAAAATCTAGGTTAACAAGTCTCAGCAATTTATAATCTGCACACAAATGCAAATCAGGGGACCACCTGAAATTATTCAGAGATTTGTTGGGTGAACGTTTCTCTACCCCTAATTCTGCCAATCAACTTTATTCCTGTGCAGGCTTGACCAGCTAATTTGTTATAATCCCGGGGAAGCCTATTGTTGCAATGGCAACATTCCACCTTCATCCAGTCCTGCATCTATTGCTTGCTTGTTTGGACACAGGAGAAGAAATAGCACAAAACATACAAGGGAAACCACTCTAATCTCAGCCATGTGAATGCATTTTCCCAGCAAATAATTATCAGTCCCCATAGCTAGCATGTAACAATCCTATGCAAATGCTAGACCTGAAAATTACTTCTGTAAACTCACAGGAATAGGATCAGGGGTAAGGGCTTTTAGCAATCGCTGAGCCCCATCTGGAGAAAAGAGAAACTTAGGGATTCTAATCTTTGTACTGTCCCCTCAGATTCTCCCCCCAAGCAAATACATGGTAAACGCTACATCACCGTGTTGTCTGCCGACAGAGGATCCGCCATGACTTGCAACAGCAACCGCTCAGCCGGCGTCTCTGTCTCCTCCATTATACTGGAGTGATCCGGAAGTACCACATCCTTAAGCTTCTGCTGTGATCACTTCCTACGGCTGCTGGAGGACGGCATTGTCCATATACAAAAATCTTGGTGCCGTCTCATCCTAGCCATCTCCCCCTTGTCAGATGCCACTGTGCACCCGCGTGCACTCACCGCTCAAACTGCCCACCTGGCCGAGCTAAGTGAGATCATCTGCGACCCTTCAGGCTACCGAAGGGGGGAGATTCCCAGCGTCATAACACACACAGACATGATGACCACCTGGGAACAGAAGCACTATGTCTAACTATTGCAGGCAGGATAAACTTCCCAACGCCTGATCACAGGCCAGGATAGGATCTTATCCCAAACAAACTGCTCTGCATAGCTACACAAAGTCGCCAAATAGATAAATAAACTACAGCTGTCAACTGTGTCCTCGGCAGGCCGGAAACACAAGATACTGAGGGTAGCAGGGGGTGGGGGCCTTTTAAACTTCTTGTCAATTGTGTTTCTCTTGGAGGAGGAGCCTGGAGTCTCTCCTTTTCCTGCCGTACACTGAGATGGTTAGAGAAAGTACTGCTCAAAGAAAGCTTAGTTTGTCCCGCAAAAAAAAATATATAGATGATTTCAGTGTGATAAGTAGAGATAAAGTTATTGGCAAATGAATGGGAGGACCGTGATGTGAAAATTGCTCTGGTTTTGAAGGGAAAAAAAAGCTGTGGTACTGAAGTGGTTAATTTGGAATAGATGTTTGCTATGAAATTCAGGTAAATTTAGACAAACATAAAAAGTTCTTTTCAAGCCTTGGACTACAGTTCTAAACCCTTTAACCAGTTCACCCCCAAGGGTTTTTATCCTAACGGACCAGAGCAATTTTCAGTTGTCAGCGCTCCTCCCTTTTATTCCCTAATAACTTTATTACTACTTATCACAAGAAAAAGATCTATACCTCGTTTTTTTCGCCACCAATTAGGCTTTCTGTGGATAGTACATTTTGCTAAGAATTTTTTTATTCTAAATGCATTTTAATGAGAAAAACAGAAAAAAAAGAAAAAAAATCATTATTTCTCAGTGTTCAGCCTTTATAGTTTTAAAATTAAACATTCTCCTGTGGATAAAACAAACACGTTTTATTTTCCCAGTGGTCCCGATAATTAAACCGTTTAGATTATGTCCCTACCACAATGTATGGCGACAGTATATTATTTTGAAATATAAGTGGTTATTTTTCTGTTTGTTCTGGCCATAATTACAAGCCCCTATGTAATAAATTAAAATTAATTTTCCCTAATAAAATATAGAATAAAAAAAGCTGAGTCCCTAAGGCAACTATTTATTTATTTTTTTTAAGCTGATTTTTTTCTTTTACAAGTGTTTTTTTTGGGGGGGAGGGTTGGAAGTGTAATTTTATTAATGATGTGTATATACTTGAAAATGTATGTATTTTGCAGGTGTAATATACTTTTTGGCCACAAGATGGCGCTAGTGAACACTCATAGGACGTGTTCATTTTTTTTTTTTTTTTTTTACACTTTATTAAACTGTTACATTTCCTGTTTATGTGAATGGACGTAGCCGCTGTTCGCGGTCACGTCCATTCACTCCAGGCACTGCGATTGGGTAGAGGACTGTTCGGTCCTCTTCCCCAATCACCCAGCACGGGATCCCGACGATAATGGCGGCGGTAGCGGCGGACACACGGCGGTAGCAGCGGCGGGAATGCGCGACGTATTAAAACGTCATGTTGCTGTTAATAGCGGTAAGCATGACGTTTTAATACGTTAGGATGGCGGTAAATGGTTAAATACATTTTGTTTTCCATATCACTCTATCTTTCTGTAAATTTGAATTAACCCATGAATTCTGTAACCTGTAGGTCACTTAAGTTGTTTCTGTAACTGCAGAGATGTGAAGCTACAGGAATATCATTTCAGTTGTTCTCAATCAAGAACCTGTACATTTTCATTCACTAATACAGCATTTGCATAGAACTGTTGCAACTTTGCATACACTGGTAGCGGAGGATGTGGACAATGATGTGTGATGAGCAGAAGAGCTGGCATGGCATCCACATTACTAGGCAGCAGGTGAATGGTGTCACATCTGATGTCAGCCACCTAAGCCTGCTGTGTATCTCAACACTGCTAAGTAAGGGCTTCTGCCAAATGAGTGTTTTACTGGCAGATCTGCAACATGTGTTGAGTTGTCCAGGCTGATGTCTAATCTCCCTCCACTGCACAGCACTGACTGCAAATCCTGTTGCCGGAGCTGCTACGGCACCCAGCAAAGTTCAGAGACCCTTTGTTTCCTCTGCATTAAGGATGAAAACAGGAGCTGTACAAACTTCAATGCAAGAGAAATGGAGCGAGTGCGGAAGAGGAGAGGGGAGACTATGTGTATGTATGAATGAGCTAGATGTGGCATAATGTGTGTACGTACATATTACATGTGTGCATTATCAGGGCCGCCTCTTGCACACTGCATGCATTTCCGATTCAGATTCCGCTTTTTAATCGTTTTTTACCTCCGATTCCGATTTTTAATCTTTACTGCATGCTGCGTTTTTTGATCCGTTTTTCTGTTGAATGTATTCAGGGAAAATCGGAATTGAAAATCGGAATCGGAAACTGAATCAGAATCGGAATCAGAAAATGGATTTGCAGTGTGCAGGGAGCCTAAGAAGAAAAAACTGTGATGATTTGATAAATCTGTCCCTGTGACTCTAGGCATGTTATTACGTAATAATGTGCGGCATGAAGATGGGGACCATGGAGACACGGACTGACAGAGGAGCGCATGTGCTGGGACAGGTGAGGCACTACTCTACTGAAGACATTGCAGAGGCCCCAGGGAGGACAGTTAAGTTGGGGGGTGACCCCACAAAATACTATACCCTCCACCATGCCTATAAAAACAAAATATACTACAGCCCTCACCAACATACCTCCCTGACATGACCAGAGCAGAGACTAGAGCGTACTGTGTAACATTGGTGCAAACAGCTAGGTGACATCTGTGGTCCAGCTCTGCTCATCACGGTACCTTTTTGTCCTGCCCACCAAGGCTTTCTCAAAACAGAAGAAAGCTGATCTGGCTCTTAAAGTGCAGCCTGAGGGGATTATTTTTATCAGTGTTCTCAATGTTCTTAACATGCTCGGCAATATGTGTTCCGAGCTGCCTCTTTGTTTTCCCTATATAGAGCAAACCACATGGACACAGGGCTGTATTTAGGGTTGGGGCTCCCCTAGGCACCCCAAACCTATGGCGCCCCCCCAGGAGAATGTTGGCGGCGCGCGAAGCGCGCCGCGGCGAAAAATGGGCGTGGCCACAGAATGCAGTGGGCGTGTCCATAACACAGTGGGTGTGGCCAATTAAAATATCCTAGTAAGAGTGCAGCCCAAAGTCAGTGGGACCATGGTTTCTCCCTGGGTATAAGTAAAGTGACCTTAAAAAAGCAAGTAGGAAATGTTCCCCCCTCCCCAAACCCCCCCCCCACACCCACACACACACACACACACACACACACACACATTAGCCAGTGTTCTCTCGCACAAAATAGTGGTAGGTATTAGAGTGTGAGCTCCCCTGAGAAAAGTCAGTAACATGACTATGTTCTCTGCAAAGTGCTGCAGAAGATGCCAGTGCTATATAAATACATAATAATATGGTAGGACATTAGACTATGGGAGAATTAGATTGTAAGCTCCTCAGAGGATTGTTAGTGACATGACTACGTACTCCGTGAAGTACTGCTAAAGATGTAAGTGCAATATAGTACAGTGGTATGGCAGCATGATGGCGTAGTGGTTAGCACTCTCGCCTTGCAGCGCTGGGTTCCTGGTTCGAATCCTAGCCAGGTCAACATCTGCAAGGAGTTTGTATGTTCTCCCTTTGTCTGTGTGGGTTTCCTTAAGACACTCTGGTTTCCTCCCACATCCCAACAACATACGATACAGATAAGTATAATGTTAATTGGCTTCCCCTAAAAATTGGCCCTAGACTACGATACATACATAGACATATGACTATGGTAGGGATTAGATTGTGAGCCCCTCTGTGGGACAGTTATATGACAAACCAATACATACTCTGTACAGCGCTGCGTAATATGTTGGCGCTATATAAATAATTAGTATAAGTACAGTAGCCAGGTCTATAGGTGTCCAAATGTAGACATACTATAGGTGTCCCCAGTATAGATATCCAGGTCTATAGGTATCCCCAGTTTAGGTAGTAGTCAGGGGCGTAACTAGAAATCACTGGGCCCCCTTGCGAGAATTTGGATGCCCCCCCATAGGTGCCAAATAATCATAATGGGGCAGCGTTTCACCATAAAATAATCGTAATGTGTGCAGCATTTCAGCAGAGAATAATCACGAGTGCAACATTTCAGCAAAGAATAATCGCAATGTGGGCAACATTTCACCAGAAAATAATCGCAATGTGGGCAACATTTCACCAGAAAATAATCGCAATGTGGGCAACATTTCAGCAAAGAATAATCGCAATGATTGCAACATTTCAGCAAAGAATAATCGCAATGTGGGCAACATTTCACCAGAAAATAATCGCAATGAGTGCAACATTTCAGCAAAGAATAATCGCAATGTGGGCAACATTTCACCAGAAAATAATCGCAATGAGTGCAACATTTCAGCAAAGAATAATCGCAATGTGGGCAACATTTCACCAGAAAATAATCGCAATGTGGGCAACATTTCAGCAAAGAATAATCGCAATGATTGCAACATTTCAGCAGAGAATAATTGCAATGTGGGCAACATTTCACCAGAAAATAATCGCAATGTGGGCAACATTGCACCAGAAAATAATCGCAATGAGTGCAACATTTCAGCAGAGAATAATTGCAATGTGGGCAACATTTCACCAGAAAATAATCGCAATGTGGGCAACATTGCACCAGAAAATAATCGCAATGTGGGCAACATTGCACCAGAAAATAATCGCAATGAGTGCAACATTTCAGCAGAGAATAATTGCAATGTGGGCAACATTTCACCAGAAAATAATCACAATGTGGGCAGCATTTCAGCAGTAAATCACACAGTGGGCAGCATAACACCAGTGGGCTGGCTGAGTACCTGGCTGGGTGAGCGGGTAGTGGGCTGGCTGGGTAGCTGGGTGAGCAAGCAGTGGGCTGGCTGAGTAATTAATTGCAGTATTTGTATAGCGCCTTTCTCCTGTTGGACTCAAAGCACTTGCGAGGCAGCCACTAGAGCGCACTCAGTAGGCAGTAGCAGTGTTAAGGAGACTTGCCCAAGAAACTTCTTACTGAATAGGTGCTGGCTTACTGAACAGGCAGAGCCGAGATTTGAACCAAGGTCTCCTGTGTCAGAGGCAGAGCCCTTAACCATTACACTTTCCAGCCACTGCCTGGCTAAGCGAGCGGGCAGTGGGCTGGGTACCTGGCTGGGCAGCGGGCTGGCTGGGTACTTGGCTGGGCATGCGGGCTGGCTGGGTACCTGGCTGGCCATGCGGGCTGGCTGGGTACCTGGCTGGCCATGCGGGCTGGCTGGGTACCTGGCTGGCCATGCGGGCTGGCTGGGTACCTGGCTGGCCATGCGGGCTGGCTGGGTACCTGGCTGGGCATGCGGGCTGGCTGGGTACCTGGCTGGGCAGCGGGCTGGCTGGGTACCTGGCTGGGCATGCTGGCTGGGTACCTGGCTGGGCATGCGGGCTGGCTGGGTACCTGGCTGGGCATGCGGGCTGGCTGGGTACCTGGCTGGGCATGCGGGCTGGCTGGGTACCTGGCTGGGCAGCGGGCTGGCTGGGTACCTGGCTGGGCAGCGGGCTGGCTGGGTACCTGGCTGGGCAGCGGGCTGGCTGGGTACCTGGCTGGGCAGCGGGCTGGCTGGGTACCTGGCTGGGCATGCGGGCTGGCTGGGTACCTGGCTGGGCATGCTGGCTGGCTGGGTACCTGGCTGGGCATGCTGGCTGGCTGGGTACCTGGCTGGGCATGCGGGCTGGCTGGGTACCTGGCTGGGCATGCGGGCTGGCTGGGTACCTGGCTGGGCATGCGGGCTGGCTGGGTACCTGGCTGGGCATGCGGGCTGGCTGGGTACCTGGCTGGGCATGCGGGCTGGCTGGGTACCTGGCTGGGCATGCGGGCTGGCTGGGTACCTGGCTGGCCATGCGGGCTGGCTGGGTACCTGGCTGGCCATGCGGGCTGGCTGGGTACCTGGCTGGCCATGCGGGCTGGCTGGGCAGCGTGCTGGCTGGGTACCTGGCTGGGCAGCGGGCTGGCTGGGTACCTGGCTGGGCATGCTGGCTGGCTGGGTACCTGGCTGGGCATGCGGGCTGGCTGGGTACCTGGCTGGGCATGCGGGCTGGCTGGGTACCTGGCTGGGCATGCGGGCTGGCTGGGTACCTGGCTGGGCATGCGGGCTGGCTGGGTACCTGGCTGGGCATGCGGGCTGGCTGGGTACCTGGCTGGGCATGCGGGCTGGCTGGGTACCTGGCTGGGCATGCGGGCTGGCTGGGTACCTGGCTGGGCATGCGGGTTGGCTGGGTACCTGGCTGGCCATGCGGGCTGGCTGGGTACCTGGCTGGCCATGCGGGCTGGCTGGGTACCTGGCTGGCCATGCGGGCTGGCTGGGTACCTGGCTGGCCATGCGGGCTGGCTGGGTACCTGGCTGGCCATGCGGGCTGGCTGGGTACCTGGCTGGCCATGCGGGCTGGCTGGGTACCTGGCTGGCCATGCGGGCTGGCTGGGCAGCGTGCTGGCTGGGTACCTGGCTGGGCAGCGGGCTGGCTGGGTACCTGGCTGGGCATGCTGGCTGGCTGGGTACCTGGCTGGGCATGCTGGCTGGCTGGGTACCTGGCTGGGCATGCTGGCTGGCTGGGTACCTGGCTGGGCATGCTGGCTGGGTACCTGGCTGGGCATGCTGGCTGGCTGGGTACCTGGCTGGGCATGCTGGCTGGCTGGGTACCTGGCTGGGAAGCGGGCTGGCTGGGTACCTGGCTGGGCATGCGGGCTGGCTGGGTACCTGGCTGGGCAGCAGGCTGGCTGGGAAGCGGGCTGGCTGGGTACCTGGCTGGGCAGCGGGCTGGCTGGGTACCTGGCTGGGCATGCGGGCTGGCTGGGTACCTGGCTGGGCAGCGGGCTGGCTGGGTACCTGGCTGGGCAGCGGGCTGGCTGGGTACCTGGCTGGGCAGCGGGCTGGCTGGGTACCTGGCTGGGCAGCGGGCTGGCTGGGTACCTGGCTGGGCAGCGGGCTGGCTGGGTACCTGGCTGGGCAGCGGGCTGGCTGGGTACCTGGCTGGGCAGCGGGCTGGCTGGGTACCTGGCTGGGCATGCGGGCTGGCTGGGTACCTGGCTGGGCAGCGGGCTGGCTGGGTACCTGGCTGGGCATGCTGGCTGGCTGGGTACCTGGCTGGGCATGCTGGCTGGGTACCTGGCTGGGCATGCGGGCTGGCTGGGTACCTGGCTGGGCATGCGGGCTGGCTGGGTACCTGGCTGGGCATGCGGGCTGGCTGGGTACCTGGCTGGGAAGCGGGCTGGCTGGGTACCTGGCTGGGCAGCAGGCTGGCTGGGTACCTGGCTGGGCATGCGGGCTGGCTGGGTACCTGGCTGGGCAGCAGGCTGGCTGGGTACCTGGCTGGGCATGCGGGCTGGCTGGGTACCTGGCTGGGCAGCGGGCTGGCTGGGTACCTGGCTGGGCAGCGGGCTGGCTGGGTACCTGGCTGGGCATGCGGGCTGGCTGGGTACCTGGCTGGGCAGCGGGCTGGCTGGGTACCTGGCTGGGCATGCGGGCTGGCTGGGTACCTGGCTGGGCATGCGGGCTGGCTGGGTACCTGGCTGGGCATGCGGGCTGGCTGGGTACCTGGCTGGGCATGCGGGCTGGCTGGGTACCTGGCTGGGCATGCGGGCTGGCTGGGTACCTGGCTGGGCAGCGGGCTGGCTGGGTACCTGGCTGGGCATGCGGGCTGGCTGGGTACCTGGCTGGGCATGCTGGCTGGCTGGGTACCTACCTGGCTGGGCGAGCTGGCTCCTGGCTGGGTAGCTGGGCTGCAGTTGCCAGCGGCTCCTTCGCGTGTCTCCCGGGCTCCTGCCCTCCAGCAGAGTGGCAGCTGTTGGCCAGGCCCAGGACGAGATCCTTAACTCTGCATGCCCCCTCCTGGTCTAGTGACGTCACTAGACCAGGCGGCGGCATGCAGAGTTAAGGATTATGTCCTGGCCGGCCGCAGCCACTCTGCTGGAGGGCGGGGGTGAGCGAGCTCCCCTTATCTGTAAGTGCCCTCTCCGCCGCTCGCCCCCCCCCCCCCCCCCCCCCCCGCTCAGCAAAAAAAAAAAAAATTAAATTTTTTTTTTATGAATAGAAAAAAAAATAAAAATAAAAAAAAAAAAAAAATGAACTATAGGTGGCCGCCCCCCCCGAGGACCCGCCCATGGCACCGGCCCACGGGTGCCTCTTAGTAGATACGGCCCTGCATGGACATCTTATACAGTATACAATTTTTTCTGAATAACAATTAATGTTAGATGTCATAGGCCCCAGTGCCAACTAGGTTTCACTTTTTTTCACTGGCTTTTCAAATTTGGCACCTTCCTTGTTGTCATATAGGGTCTTTCGCCTACTATACTCGTAATTTTATCATTTAGCAACAACACAAGCTAATGTTTTTGCAGTAGGTTTTGCAGCGTACGTTAAAAAGGGGCGCTGGGAAAAAAGGGCGCCGGGTTTTTAACGATAAGCATGGATAACGTTTAAAAATGTATTGTACTGTATTTCGTTTAAAATTAATGTTTTATAAAGTTATAAATCATTAAATAATGTGCATTAAATCGGCAATTGTAAAAACGTTAATCTTTCGTTTAAATAGTGAAACGTATAATAACGTTTAAAAAAAAAATTTACTAAGTAACCCTCCCTGTACCTACCCCTAACCCCTAGACCCCCCTGTTGATGCCTAAACCTAAGACCCCCCCTGTTGGTGCCTAAGTAACCCTCCCTGTACCTACCCCTAACCCCTAGACCCCCCTGTTAGTGCCTAAACCTAAGACCCCCCTGTTGGTGCCTAAACCTAAGACCCCCCTGTTAGTGCCTAAACCTAAGACCCCCCTGTTGGTGCCTAAACCTAAGACCCCCCTGTTGGTGCCTAAACCTAAGACCCCCTGTTGGTGCCTAAACCTAAGACCCCCCTGTTGGTGCCTAAACCTAAGACCCCCCTTTTGGTGCCTAAACCTAAGACCCCCTGTTGGTGCCTAAACCTAAGACCCCCCTGTTGGTGCCTAAACCTAAGACCCCCCTGTTGGTTTTTTCGTTTAAAAATAATGTAAAAAAAAAAAAATGTACTGTTTTTCGTTTAAAAATAATGTTTGTAAAAAAAATTTGTACTGTTTTTCGTTTAAAAATAATATTTAAAAATGTATAAATCATTAAATAATGTGTAATCATGAGAAGCAGTAATAAAACATTAAGTCTCCGGGCGCCGCTTTTAAAACGTTATTTTTCTCCGGCGCCCTTTTTTCCTATCGGGCGCCCATTAAACGATATTTATTATAGGAGTGAATGGCGGCGCCCGATTTGTCCACTAGCCTCAGGCGCCCGAATTTACTGTTACCGGTTTTGCAACCCATACCTGTTGGCACTATAGGCTGTGACAAACCTGACAGGATCAGGTTTCTTAAACCAAACAAGAAAGAGTAGTTCCTCCAAACTATGAATGTAGTATAAAAATGAGGAGTCAATACTGCAGCCATCACATAGAAAATGTCTTTATTTACAATCAGAATAAAATAAAAACATTTAAAAACACACAATGATGCCCCCACGCCCTTTATCTGATAATCCAAAGGTCTAATACTAATCCTATGTCCGTTCTCCTAAACAGCAGTGCAGTGGCCCTAGAAAAAGGTATGTCTCACCCTAAAATTAGGTAATCAATGTGTAGCAATATATAGTGAGACATAGGGTCAAATGCACTGCTATTCAGACAACATATGGGTAAATATATAAAACAAACAAAATCACCCTAAATATATTCCAAACTGATAGGGATGGTGTGCAATTCATATAAAGTGCTAGTGCAAATACATATGAAGCAGAGGATCTGTGATCCTGTCAAGAAATATGTGTATTAGGTGTATAAAGTGCTAATGCAAAGTCAACAAGGTCCCATCAATAGAGACTAAAGTGCGTAAAGTGATTCAACAAATCTGTAAACAAGAGAAAAATCAAAAGTGAGGACTCCTGTGCAAGATATAAAACAAGAAAAAAGAAAAAAGGAGAAGTGCTCCATAGTGCATTAAAGTTTTTAATCATAAAACACGCAAGATTTAAAAACACTTACTCAAAAGTGATGGAAAACAAGCATATATTGGGTTAAACCCCAATCAAACAACCATGGATGGCAACCTGCTCCTCCTCTGTGGCCAGCAGTGGTGGGTGTCCCTGATGGTGGTGGACAATAGGAGCCTTCCCTCTGGTAGCCGTGTGCAGTGACCTCACTTATATAAGATATAAAACAGCAACCCAGAAGAAAAAACAAGATTGAATAGAAATAAAAACCTGTATAGAGACAATGTCTCTCAGATTTTCCTATTCTTCCTTGAGACTTTCCAATCAAGATATCCTTCCTTGGTTTTTCTTTTATTTTTTTAAATTCTTGCTATACCAATTCTTTTGGATACTGTCTCTCTTCCAAATGCCTGCTCAGATCCTTTGACTCCTTTTCAAAATCAATCTCCAGAGTTCAATTTCAGTGCAGGTGGAGGAAATGTCCCCCTAGGACTGCTCTTTTATGTGAGGTGAGGTGATGGCTAGAATAATGTAGCACGGTGTTCATTCCCTGCCATAGGTTTTCTAAGTAGAAGTAACCAATCTATTTTCACCTTTTTTAATATTCATATCCAAAAAGCAAAAGCTCATTAATGTTCCACTAGTAAGTGAAGGTCAAATTCCAGTCATGTTTTCCAATTTCAAAGGATACCAAGTGGTCCTTGGTACCTCATCAGACCAGGTGTACATCGTCTATGTATCTTAACCAGAGCTGGAAGAGATAGATAGGATATACGTCCTGCCTCTCCCATAGTCCCAAATGGAGGCAGGCATAAGCTGAGGCACAAGATGCCCCCCTAGACATATCCTTGGTCTGGTGATAGAACCGGCCTTCAAAAGAGAAGCAATTTAACTCAAGCAGAAGTTTTAGGGATTTGACAAAGAACTGATTGTGGAGTGGGTAGTCGGGTGGTGCTCAGAAAGGTATAATGCAGTAGCTGCAAGACCAACCTCATGGGGGATCGAGGTATAAAGCTCCTGCACATCGATACTTACAATCAAATCATTAATTTCCACAGGAAATTCCTCCAGGACCGTTATCACATCACCTGTGTCACGGACATATGAGGGTAATACCAGAATTTCAGTTTTTCCAAGGGTCCCCCAATGCCGGGCACAATAGGTCACCCGGAGGATAATCCCTGTTCTTGTGAACCTTTAGAACAATGTTTTTATCTCCTAGTAATCTTAGAGTCTCACCTTTGTAGTAGTCTGTAGAGAGAATCACAACATTTCTGCCCTTGTCACTTGGGCAAATAATAATGCCATCCCTTTGTTTCACAAACTCCAGGGCTTGCCTTTCTCCCGGTGATAGGTTCCTGGAGAACTCTCAGTTTAGTTTGGACAGGTCACGCTGATCCAAATCCCAGAATGTCTTTAATTTATGTTTAAGTTGGGACGAATATTTAGATTTCTTTTTAACCACTTTACCCCCGCCCGGACGGATTTCTCCGTCCCTTTTTCCATCCTTTAACCCCCAGGGACGGAGAAATCCGTACTTTCCGCGTTCCCGACGCAGTCCGCGCTCCCGCTTGTAAACACGCCGCCCGCCGCTAGTAAACACGCCGCCGCCCGCTCGCCCGGAGATCAATGAACGGGAAAATCCATTCCCGTTCGTTGATCTAAGCCCCACAATGATCCGCTGCTCTCCTATGGGCAGCGCGATCATTGTGAGAAAAAACTCACGTGTCCAGCCTCCTTATACTTCCTCCAAGCTTCCGGAAGGACGCTTGGAGGTCGCATTAAAACAAAAAGTTACTGTGGCCATCTTGTGGCCAAATAGTAAACTACACCCTACACATTTTTCACATACAAATAAATGACTTTTACACAAAAAATTAACTCATTACCTCCCACACTCCCCATTTTTTTTTTTTTTGTAATTAAAAAAAAAATTAAAAAATTTACAATTAAAAAAAATACATAAATAGTTACCTTAGGGACTGAACTTTTTAAATATTTATGTCAAGAGGGTATAACACTGTTACTTTATAAACTATGGGCTTGTAATTAGGGATGGACGCAAAACTGAAAAAAATGCACCTTTATTTCCAAATAAAATATTGGCGCCAAACATTGTGATAGGGACATAATTTAAATGTTTTTATAACCGGGACAAAAGGGCAAATACATTTCATGGGTTTTAATTACAGTAGCATGCATTATTTAAAAACTATAATGGCCGAAAACTGAAAAATAATTATTTTTTTCCCCACATTTTTCCTATTTTCCCATTAAAACACATTTAGAAAAAATTATTCTTGGCATAATGTCCCACCTAAAGAAAGCCTAATTGGTGGCGGAAAAAACAAGATATAGTTCATTTCATTGCGATAAGTAATGATAAAGTTATAGACGAATGAATGGAAGGAGCGCTGAAAGGTGAAAATTGCTCTGGTGCTCAGGGGGTAAAACCCCTCAGTGGTGAAGTGGTTAATCTCCAATGGGTTGAGGTTCAAATGTTCAGGGCCCCCCTGTATGTTTTCATCTCCCCAAGCTGCTTCTCCCTTCATCAAACAGCCATTTTAAATCTTTCAACTGTTAGAAACTGTCAGTTTTAAGGCTACTCTTCTGAGGAAGAAAGTGAGGTCTTTGAACACCTTAGCAGAGCAGCCTGAAGATGATCTTTTATTTGAACGGAGCAAATCCAGCACTGAAAAGATTAGGCAATGGGAAGATTGTGCAAAGGGTAACTGCTTCTTTGCACGTGTATACTGTGTGTTTGTATATTGATGAATCACCTTGCTCCAGTCCTGAGATCATGTGAAGTGTGCCAGGTCAAAGTTTGCAAGGTATGCACCAGTTCCTCAAGAGGACTGTTATTATCAGAATCAGAATGTGATAAAATAAAAACGTTACATCTTAGTGATATTTTTCTGCAGTAGCAAAGTCATATCTGCACTTCCTTCTCCTTTTCAACATTATATACCGGTTATATATACAACATTATATACCGGTTATATATACAACATTATATGCCGGTTAGTTGTTTTTAAAATAACGCATGACAGTAGAAAAGCACCCATGAACAGCACCAAGCTGGTATAAAGTAACAGGTAGTCTTTATTGAGATCTTACACTACACAAAAATAAAGAACAATAAAAAATCACTGACAGTTAATATAAATAGATATATCACAGTGTATAATAATAATAGTATGAACTGCTCTCACTCCAAAAAACAATCATTGTACTAGCAAATGTAAATAACAGGAACAGCACTTACCAAAGCACCAATAATCATAAAATATGCAAGGATTTTATATATATATACATATATATATATATATATATATATATATATATATATATATATATATATATATATATATATATATACAATGAGCACAGCAGATAAAAAATGGCCCAATAAATCCTGGATAGGGTGACTCCAGCATATTGATTGTGTCCATCCAGGATATATTGGGACATCTTTTATCCCGTATGCTCATTGTGTGTGTGTATATATTATATATATATAATCCTTGCATATTTTATGATTACTAGTGCTCTGGGATTTGTTGTTCCTGTAATTTATATTTGCTAGTACTATGATTGAATTTTGGAGTGAGAGGAGTTCATACTATTATTATTATACACTGTGATTTATGTATTTATATTAACTTCACCTTTCCATTCATCTGTAAGTGATTTTTTAATTGTTTTTATTTTAATGTAATATCCCTGTAAAGACTACCTATTAATTTTATATCAGGTTGGCGCTGTTCATGGCTGCTTTTCTATCGCCATGCATTGTCATTCATAATCATAGCACACTCTGGTTGCTTGAGAGATGCACTTAAAGAGACTCTAAAGAAATTTTCAGCCTTAGTTCTTCTATCCTATAAGTTCCTATACCTGTTCTAATGTGGTCTGGATTACTCCAGCCTTTTCTAGTTGCACTGTCTCTGTAACATATCTAATCTTCTTTTCTTTGTCAAGCTTTGTTGACCCATGGAGGAATTGGCTGCCTCTGTTGTAATGAATACAAGTTATGCACGCCCCCTGCAGGCTCTGTGTGCTTTGTTTACTTCTCACTCTCTGCTCTCAGTTTCAGACAAGACTGATGCAGTTTGTGAGGCTGAGGGGAAAGGGAGCTGCCTGGTACATACTGAGAAACTGCGAGAATCCCATACTGGAGTGTAGACTTTATAATAAAAACTTGTAGTATATATAGTATATATACTGTATATATACACACACACACACATATACATATATACAGTGGGATGCGAACGCTTGGGCAACCTTGTTATTCCTCATGATTTTCTTGTATAAATCGTTGGTTGTTGCGATAAAAAATGTCAGTTAAATATATCATATAGGAGACACACACAGTAATATTTGAGAAGTGAAATGAAGTTTATTGGATTTACAGAAAGTGTGCAATAATTGTTTAAAGAAAATTAGGCAGGTGCATAAATTTGGGCACCACAAAAAATAAATTAAATCAATATTTAGTAGATCCTCCTTTTGCAGAAATTACAGCCTCTAAACACTTCCTGTAGGTTCCAATGAGAGCTGGATTCTGGTTGAAGGTATTTTGGACCATTCCTCTTTACAAAACATCTCTAGTTCATTCAGGTTTGATGGCTTACGAGCAAGAACAGCTCTCTTTAACTCACACCACAGATTTTCTGTTATATTCAGGTCTGGGTACTGAGATAGCCATTCCAGAACATAGTACTTGTTCCTCTGCATGAATTCCTTAGTAGATTTTGAGCAGTGTTTAAGGTAGTTGTCTCGTTGAATGATCCAGGCCAAGCGCAGCTTCAGCTTTGTCACTGATTCCTGGACATTGGTCTCCAGAATCTGCTGATACCGAGTGGAATCTATGCATCTCTTAACTTTGACAAGATTCTCAGTCCCGGCACTGGCCACACAGCCCCACAGCATGATGGAACAACCACCATATTTTACTGTAGGTAGCAGGTGCTTTTCTTGGAATGCTGTGTTTTTCCTTCATGCATAACGCCCCTTGTTATGCCCATATAACTAAATTTTAGTTTCAGCAGTCCACAGCACCTTATTCCAAAATGAAGCTGGCTTGTCCAAATGTGCTTAGCATACCTCAAGCGGCTCTGTTTGTGCTGTGGGTGGAGAATAGGCTTCCTCTGCATACAGCATCTCCTTGTGTAAAGTGTGCCGAATGGTTGAACGATGCACAGTGACTCCATCTGCATCAAGATGATGTTGTAGGTCTTTGGTGCTGGTCTGTGGGTTGACTGACTGTTCTCACCATTCATCGCTTCTGTTTATCCAAGATTTTTCTTGGTCTGTGTAATGATCCGCTCAGCTGGCTGCACAGGCAGACAGCTGTTTGACCATTCCTCTAGTCTGTGGGCTGCAGGTCTCTGGAAGAGAGACCTGTCTTCACTTTGCAAGTTTCAGACCTGTTCTGCTGCTGAGGAATTTGCATACATTTGTCATGCAAATTATCTAGCCGCCTCCCTTGAAGGCTTGCAGCATAAATACCATGTGATCCCACAATCCTTTGCTGGTCATCATGGTTTGTTACTGTTGAAACACTCCTGGAGTGTCAGCCTTGCTATTGTTTGCTAAAGATTATCTTAGTGTATTCCTGGGGACTGCAGTAGGCATCCCCCTAGTACAGTCAGGTTGTATTATTTGTATTGCCTGTTCTGTCTTCTGTTTTGTCCTTGCGATTGCACTGTCGCCAGCGCTTGGTGATGGTGAATTGTTTGTTCCAGAACCTGGATCACACTTGCTCTGGCGGAAAGAGCAGTGGATCCTACTAGCTCTGTTTCTGTACTTGGATCACACTTGCTCTAGCAGAAAGAGCAGTGGATGCTGCTAAGCTCTGTTTCTGTACTTGAATCACACTTGCTCTGGCGGAAAGAGCAGTGGATCCTGCTAAGCTCTGTTTCTGTACTTGGATCACACTTGCGCTGGCGGAAAGAGCAGTGGACCCTGCTAGTCTGTTTCTGTACTTGGATCACACTTGCTCTGGTGGAAAGAGCAGTGGATCCTTCCTGTCCTGTCCCTGAACCTAGATTGCACTCGCTCTGGCGGAAGAGCGGTGGATCTTATCTGACCTATTCCTGTCTCTGTTCGTTTGTCTGTCTGGATTGCACTCGCTCTAGCGGTAGCAGCGGTGGTTCCTTTTGAACTCTGTCTGGGAGTGTAGGCCAGAGCTGCGGTTGCTGCTGGCTGCTCCTTCTCTCTGTCTTGTCTGATACGAACGATTGCTGTAGGCTCGGTGGTGTAACCATTAAGCAAGCGTTCGCGTTCTCTGTTTCGTGTTTGTGTGGCGTTCGTTAGTTAGGGTGGCGTGCTTGTCTCTGTTGCGCTTATCGTGTGGAGACCGCGCCGTAAACACGTTCGCTGTTGCGAATGAGTGCGGTGTTCGCGTTTAGCTAGCGTTTGTTATTTTCCTTATCTTCTCATTGTTGTTTGCTGTGCCTTTGCTACTCTCGTGCTCTGTCTTGCTCAGCCTTGTGTCACTTCTGACAATCGCCTCTCTCGCGATTGCGTTCCTACTTTGTTTCTGCTGTTGTGTGTTCACCGTCGCGGGTTGGCAACTATATTGGTGCACACACATACACTCCGTCGCTGTGCTCTCTCTCTCTGAGGGCTATCTTGCCCTGCATTGCTTCCCTTCGTACAATTCCTATCTGGCATCGGTGGCTGTGCAGAGGATCTGTTCCTCTGCACTCCATGGCTCCATCTGCTGGCAGGAATTCCCCTCTACAGGTGCGTTGCACCTTTTGCTGGGTTCTCTCCGATTATACGCTTGTGGAGGATTTCCGCAGTGTCAGCGCGCATCCTGTGCGCTGACCACGGAAAGTATCCCACAATCGTTACAGTCTGCCACTTCGAGCCTTAACTTGAACTGAGCCTGTGGTCTTCCATTTCCTCAATATGTTCCTAACTGTGGAAACAGACAGCTGAAATCTCTGAGACAGCTTTCTGTATCCTTCCCCTAAACCACGATGGTGAACAATCTTTGTCTTCAGATAATAGGATAACAGAGGCACCAACAGGATAAAAAACACTAAAAGAACTTAAAAATCCATCTTGGTAATAGAGGAGGTAGTGGTGGACTTACCTCCTCCAAGCAGAACATACGACTGTGGATTTTCAGTCAAAACAATTTTATTGGATACTCCAAATAAAGTGCAATGCATTTCGTGGGATACAAACCCGCTTCACCAGGCAATAACAGATAGGAGTAAACAGCATCTGCCAGTATCATCAACACTGAGCGCCTCTCTTCACAGAGGTGCTCAGTGTTGATACGGATTTAATTCCGTAAAATATTGGTTATTTTTGCCAACATTTTGCGGTTGCTAAACCTAACCCTATTCTCACACAAGCCCTCCCTCCACTGATGCCCAACACTAAACTACTCCCTGACTCAATTTCCACCGATATCAGTGCCGCCTCCCATGGGGCTGATTAAAGAGGTAGTCGGGCTGTTACAGACATGGACCTAGCCCCAATATCAAGCAACAGAGGGTGTGGCTGTTGTGATGTGATGTGGTAGCGGATGCAGCACTGTGGAAGTTTCTAGGAACAGGAGTCATGATAGTGATGATTGGAGCCATAGCAGCACAGATGTGCTTCTGTTCCATGGACTATCCATGGGGGGGGGGGGGGTCTTGGGACCCTGAAAATGAAGACCCCTGAAGGACAGTGCCAAGTAACAAGTTACGCTATTTGGAAGGGGAGGTTGGGGAGGGACTGACTGTTACAATAAATGTGGTACTGGGCTTTAGGTTCCCACATCTCTCACCCTCTGCAAAATACTTTAAATCTTTGAATAAAGTTGTAATTTCCATTTTAAGTGCTAAAGTCTAATGAACAAATGCACAGAGGCTGGGCTAGTTACTGGAGCACCTTCTGCAGTTGTCTAAGGGAGGTGCAATGCATCAGCTGCCACTTGTCCTCCCTCCCACTGTGCTGTCCTGTCACTATTCTCCTTGTATCAACCTGTGGAAAGGATGTGTGGTCTGGTAAAGTGGTGGATGGGGGGATGGGTATGTGTGTGAAAGGATGCATGGGTACATATAGTACTAGCCCTACTAGGGACATGTCTATGGTCCCTTTTTATTTTTTCTTTGCAGAGGGTAATAAACAAGTGCCATATCTCTTCAGAAAAGTAATTAGAACCCAATACACTTACTTCTGACTGAACAAACAATCCTGATAATATGATAGTACCCAAAAGTTCAAAAGGTGATAATTTCTGTAATGTGGGAACTGAATCAGCAAGATTCTATCCCCCACTAACTTGGCTGTTGTGTACACTTCAGATTTTGTAATGAACCCTTTAATTGAAAATAAGATATAAGAATATGGGACTCCAGGAAAGCTCAATTTACCATGAATGCTCTACCTACAATTAGTTATCTCATCAGCTTACTAATCAGTAAAGGTTGGTCAATGGCAGTTTAGGTCTGTACACAGTTCCTATGAAAGTTGCTTTTCCCCGATCTATGCTTGATCATTAGAGCAACATTCTGTGGTGCAGGTGCTCTACAGATAAACATAGAAAAAAAAGTACAATCTGTTCGCCCTCGGTTGTTTCCTATGAGAATGCTGCTAGTAGATTGCATCCAGAGACAGCAATTCATAACGCAACCTTCACCAACACAAGCTTACACAATCAAATTTGTGACCACTGCCACAAAAGCACTAGAGCATTGCCAGCTACTCATAAGACCAAGAAAATAAGGTCTCAGCATATACATTGATAGCCAGGCTATCCACTCCAATCCTCTTGTGTTTTCCCAATCAAGGCTCATTTACATATTGTAGTAGTATTCAATCACATAAATGGAATAGAACTTATAAACTACTAACTAAGTGTGCTCTGTTGCACACAGTGATATTGATTAATAAAACATCAAACACAACCTAAACCAATCAAATCCAAATAACACCCACGTTCAAGGTTCACATTAATGGACCCCTGAATGATCAGTGCCTATATATAGGATATTTTGTCCCCTGGAAAGGGTGCTGCAGGGTGGAGGTTTAAGGTGTGTTTGATATTTTATTCATACATACCACTGTGTGCAATGCAGTGCACTTAGTATTGTGCCTTTACTGAATAATACTATATGGAGATGAGGCCTGATTAGGAGAACCACTGAGAGGATTGGAGTGCACAGCCTGCTTAACAATGTATTCACTGAGACCTCATCATCTTGGTCTTATTAGTAGCTGATAAGCCTGCAGTGCTATGGTGGTGGTGTTCCTAAATTTGATTGTGCACTAAAAAGAAGGGAAGACCGTGCGCTGGTGTTGGCGGAGAAAAGCTTAATAATAGCAAATAGCTTCTGTATAAAGCTGGCAAATTTACATTCATTTACATTTTTTTTAGTAAGGGTTTATAGTCCACTTTCGTGCCTTTAGAAATCCTAGCGGTTCTGGTTCTGGTTGCCATACTGGGTATCATGAAAAACCACTAAAATAAAAACCTTTACATGCGGTACAGGCTATGGAGTTCGTTCACATTGAGACGGATCACACTGGCCTGTTTGAAGCAGTGTCCGCTACAATGTTGTTTTGTGTCAGGTTGAAGTTCAGAGATGATGCATTTCCATTGTTGTCTTCCAAGGGAAACATATCTGGAAAAATTACGCCAATCAGGAGTGTGCATTGTGTTTACCGAAATGGATTAAATGGATCCATTCTGGACTGACAATATGATGGATCCTATTACTGTAATAACATGTAATTACTGTAATAACACAGGATCCTTCAACAGTCAGTTTTCGTGATCCATAGTGATGCAGCAAAACGGCTTTGTTTGTCTTGCTGTGTGAACCGAGCCTAAAGCTGAAGTGTCCCATTATTGTGACTTACTTTTTAGTGACTATTCGGATCAAGCACAGATACATCATAGGCATAGAGAAGTAATCTGAATTAAAAAGTGAACTTGTGTTCAGTTGTGTATAGCATGAGACTTCAATTTGATTGAGGATAGGGTCACACTTATCGCAACACGAAAAAAAAACACATAATGCTTCCCAAAGTACAATCGCAGTGGGGGAAAAAAGCTGACACTGTTGCTTTCTTATAACACAGCACATGCGTTTTGTCAACAGTCAGCTCTTCTGCGCTGACTGTCGACCAAGAATGCAGATTCGGCCATGGGAAAACGCTGAAATTTTTCTGTGGTCGCAAGTTTGACCCTACCCTCATACATTGTGCCTGGCTCTTACTAGCTGACAATGGCCTACTGTCTATATTGTTAGAAAGGACCATAATGTATAAAAACACGGAATCTTGCAAGGTCTTGCGATACAAAAATATCAAAAATCTTTTGACACAAGTACAAAATGGATTCATAAAAGATCTCTGTAAGGAGCTCTTTGTTTGTATAAAGCATCATCCAAAACAGGGATACATCAATCAATAGTAGTATAGGCTTAATGCATTCAGCAATAATATTTAGGCAACCACACACACGTTTCGGGTGCACAATGCCCTTCGCCAGGCCACTGTATAAAGCAATTTCTACTGATCCTATTAGTAGTACATGGCAGGAGCATCAGAAACAGACATCTAAACCAACCAGATGTATCTCCTTACACAGACCTTTTATGAATCCCTTTTGTACTTGTGTCAATAAAGATTTTTGATATTTTTGTACCGCAAGACCTTGCAAGATTCTATGTTTTTATATATTATTGTCCTTTCTAACAATATAGAGAGTTCATTGAGGGTGGAGTGAATCACCCTAAAAAGGACTAAGGGTTTCTTGTTTTTTTCCCTATACAAAAAAAAAACCACATTCCCAACTATATTACTAATGGCCTACTGTCACCATTTCTAGTCATGAGATACTGGTGAGGTATCTCATGGTAAATGGGTACCATTGCTCACTTAGCCTAGTATAACTCTTATAATGAGAGAGAGAAACCTGTGAGGCAGAGCATCTCTTGAGGGAAGTACGGTAGTTTTGCTTGTTGCACATATCAACCATTTTCAAACCAGCGCTATAAAAAATACATTTGGAAGCAGGACAAACATTTCAGGGGAAGAAACAATCATTCTCCCTTGAACTGTGGAAGGAAAAAGTGGTACAGACTTCTTGCACTGATAACATATTTAAAACATAAAATGATAAAAACAGAGAACAGACTACTCCTAATGATTACTCCATGGACCTGATGACATTCACTTTCTTCTTCTAAGTTTTCTCCTAGGTGATATTTTCACACCTTATCAGCAAAATGCCCTTTAAACCACCAGCAAGCAAGAAAATACTCAGAATAATTTTGACAGTACTTTTTCACCTACTTTTTGGCACTTTTTCATTTGCAGAGTACTGAAATTTTATTTTAAATAACAGATGAAAAATGATCTCATAGGAGAAAAAGTGAATTGAATAGGGGCCCTCATATATGTTTATACATTTATCTCGTTAAGCACATTTGAGACAGGGTTGCATTACATTCCTTATCCAATAACATCTAATGGTTCAGGATCTTTCCAGATTTTTGCAAAATGACAGCCACTCACTGCAGTCATACATGTCAACTTCAAAAGTGCCATTACTGGCCACTGCCACTCACATATTCATACAGTACATTTCTACACCAATGTTAAAAAAGAAACATTTCAGGCAGAAAAATGGTAAGACATATTCCATATGAAAATACATTTTCCCAAGTCTGATTGCAAAATATGAAGAAGTATTGTGTTGGGAAAATGTTCTGTTTGCAAGGGTGATAGTTAAATTACATTGTGCTTCTAACAGCACTCCATGTAGGCAGAAAATCTGAATGCAATTTTGCATACTGTACATAGTTCTATCCATACAAGGATATTGGGTGCCAATAAAGTGGGTATTTCTTCTATTCTAATGTTCACCTTGCCCCTGTCTGCCCTTTGTCTAAGTATCTAGCCTCTTCAAAACCTAACACTAACATTTACCACTTCCTTTCCATTATCCACCAAATAGCACTAGTCTGGACTTTGAGTGGCATACATGTATGCTGCAAGAGCCTATTTTAATTTGACTTTTGCACAATCATCTGCAGGCAGGGTTCTCCCCAGACTTAGCCTCGATTCCTTACAGAAAAAAAAATATACTTAGACGTTCTCTAATCAGAACCGTACTGTAAGATCTCAAACTAGCTAAATGGCTATCATCATGAAACAATGTGTGGTCAACCACAGTAACCACTTTACAAAATGATCCCTCATCAAAGCTTGCACTCCTATTCTAAAGCAACCACTGTTCAAAGAACATTACAGATAGGATGCCTCATGCTCCTCTCAGTAGGATGGCATGGATGGCAGCCCTGGAAGCCCTGTCTTTTGCTTGAGCTATAGCATAAAATTCGTACCCAGTTTTCATATATTATTCATATCTCAATTTCTGAGCTAGCCACACACTATTCAAGAACAAATCTGGATTCAGCAAATAAAAACCATTGCACAGAGTTTACATATGACTAATTTAAGATCATAGCTAAGTAACCTACTTTAGACAGTTCTGTGGAATCTCATGTCTCAGAGTAGCCCTGTGAGGTAATTAAAGCTGAGTAATAATTCGTTGTATAGCTTTTCTGACTGGTGCTGGCTAGCTGGTTAGTTCTGGGGTTGGCCTCTCTGTGTGGTTTTGGGGCAGGCCTTGTTAGCAGCCTGATTCTAGTCCTGCTGGTTGGCTGGTGAGATGCAGGACTAATTAAAGTGCCCATGAATTACAGGGAAAAAAATTGAATGAAGCACATGGTGGGCTAGGTTACCTCCTCCTAAGTGTCCAGATGCCGATGGTTATCCCTGGGGTCCGTCCCATTCCCCATCCCCGTTCCTCCAAGTTTTTGATTGGATCTGTCTGTCGTATACTTTTCAGGACGTTTCCCCAAATCGGCACCTTGCAATTGAAAGTTCCAAACCGTGCATGCACAGTGAAAGTACGTGCTTGTCCACTAGATTCTTACTTAAAACAAACATATGTCCAACCACTTACAAAACAAAGAAAGGGGTGGCCATTATTTATGACTTGGGGCTTAATCTCACTACTTACACAGTGGGATACAGGTTTATGTCCAAACTGATCAAAACTGAGAATGTAATATGGTGTATCAGTCATAACTATGTGATCAATAGCAATCTTGGCTTGGATCAACTAGTTTGGTGCCAGCTTTAAGCTATATCTGTGCTAAACAGCAGCAGCTTATATTATGCACAGATGGTCACAATAACATTCAGGTGTGATTTGCATGGCTACACCCACTGCACTTAAAAAACAGAATAAATAATTGCCTGGTCTTTTGTATTTCCGAGTGTAACAATTTCATAAAATGCTTTATGCATGTTTTCTATTTGCAATGCTGTACTCCTATATCAACACATTATTTTTTTCTCTTTTGTTAATAAATGAAGCATTAAGTAGCTAAAATTACCTCTAATAAGAGTTTGTAGTGACTTCCTGTTGTGACAAATTCATGTATATGCCGATGGGAATTTATTTAGAATAGTACTGCTGCCAATTAAGCTGGGTCATTGATGAAGCCATGAGGTCAAGATGTGTGATGTCCTCATTCGTCCTCATTCCCTGTGGGGCTGCAAGCTGCAAATCCCAATACTAAATTGTACTTAATGCAAGTGCCAATCAATAGATCTCTCAATTCATTGTTGATTGAGCAATCTGAAAACAAAAGCAACAGAGCAGTTTGAAAATGGGTCTGTTTGTCAATTGTTTATCACAATAATGTTCATTCATAGGATAATTTTTCTAAACATGACTCTGCAGGGGTCACTGACAGTGTTCTTATCAGGCAGGAAAGTTGTGGGCGGTGTGGGGGCGGGGGCATGACAGGAACAGGATGATGCATGTCAGTGTGGAAGAGGGTGTGACTATCCAAATAAAGTCCAGTCAAATAACATAATTCATTGTCCTCAGCTGGATAGCATACCGGTAAGGCCATTTCCTTTGATGTAGAATTTGAGCCTTTGGCCAGAGTTTGAATCCCGGCTCATGCCATTTGGGCAAGGCTCCCTAATGATACTGGTCACCTGTTGTCATGATCTCTCCTGTAGCATGCCCTGTGCTGCAACCAGGCAGTTCTGATTTCTCTGCATGTTTTCAGTTGCATAGTTTTGGTTGCATTCGCAATAAGTGTCAGGCCATCTGCAATCACTCTGTGGTTCAGAGCAGCTCAGGGTGCTGTCATGAATCCATCTATGGCTTGTTGTAGCTCAGCTGCAGCCAGACAGTGCTGAATTCCCTGCATGCATGTTCCTGTAAAATGTTACATGCATTTGTAGTGAGATTCTTATCCATTTGCAATCAGCCTGCAGCCTCCAATCAGTGTAACACAGGATAAAGGCTAGGGACACACATAGCAGAAACGCTAGCGTTGCGGAAAACGCAGTGTTTTTACTGCTAATGCAAGTCAATGGGCCGCATAAAAAAGCATATAAAAAACGTACATGCGTTTTGTATGTGTTTTGAAACATGCATTTTTAAAAATGCTGGTTTTGTTGCATAATTTTCAAAAACGCATCAAAAACGATCATAATGAAAGTCAAAGGTAACACAATGCTATGCGTTTTTCATGCGTTTTCCATGCATTTTTATATGCAATTTTTTAAATTTGTTTTGTGATGTATTTCCGCTTCCTGTTTTCTTCCTAGTGATTTGCATAAAATGCAATCTAAAAACGCAAGGAAAACGCATACGCAAGGAAAACGCATACAAAGCGCAATATGCGTTTTGTATATGAGAACCGCAAACACATAAAGCGCATGCAAAATGCTTGAAAAACGCATACCGGTATGCAGGAAAAAAAGATGCAAACGCTCCAAAAACGCACACAAACAAAAAAAAACGCACATGGCAGAAAACTTGCCATTTCACGCACAGCCATGTGTGTACCCAGCCTGAGTGATTATAGCCTGACTGATTACCATTCAGCTGTGTTGAAATTTGCATGCCTGCTCTCATTGGGCGATGTCCATATAAAAGCTTTTTCCTTTGTGGACACTTTGCCCGTCATAGCGTTCAGCTTTGCCATAGCTGTTTGCTGGGTCTCATGTCACAACTGGGATTTGCCTTATCTTGCTTCCTTGTGGACGTTGCTGTTCCTGTGTGGGTTAACAGCAGAGTCCTTCCAGTCTTGCTTGCCTGGATGCAGCCATCACTGTGGTAGTGATTGGCTAGTGCTCCTTCTAGTCCTGATCCTGTGGATGTGACTATAGCAGCGGTTGCTAGTAGTTACGTTCCTTCTTGTTCTGTCTTGTTTGTGCCTGTGTGTATGTTTGCCATCGCTGCGGCAGGGATTAGATTGTCAAACATTCTTTCCTGTCTGTCTGTCCTTGTCTTATTCAGTATGGTGGACAACAAATACGCAGCGCTGGGGTCGCCCTGTGCAACCATTGGGTCTTGTTTATTGTGGCGGTTATCGGAAGCTCAGAGCTGCGGTTGCTCTGAGCAACCTTGCTCCCTGTATCTAGTCTACTACTCCTTCTGTGATCTGTGTAGTCTCCTCCACAAGTGCATTCCACAATATTACCTGATATTACCCAGCTACATTTGTCTTGCTTAGTAGGCTCTGGTAGTACTCCTGTCTTCCCAGCCTCAGTCTCTATACCTTGCGCACAGAAGTCCTGGGGGTAACTGTAGTTGGGTAGGAGTAACTCCGCCTCCTGTTCACACAGGGGCTTGACTTTAGGGGAAGAGCGTGCAGTAGATTGGGGTATAGGGACTGAAGGAAGGCAGGTGATTCAACAGGCCGTACACCTGTGTAGCATACCATAAGCGGCTGCAGATCTGGCACTTTGAGTCCTCCAGGAGAAAAGCGTGATATAAATATTTTGTGTCTTGTCTTGTGGTTTAGCAGGGCCTTTTCGTGGTAACAGCCTGCACTGTTGAGGTCCTGCCACCACTTTGCTGTCATGTGATCCTCTGCAGGATTTTCTTTAAAAAACTGTAAACTAAAGAAACACAGAGGGGCCATTGCTTAACTATTGTTAATTATCTGGTTGTTGTACTAACCCTCTGCTTCTAATATATTTCCAGTCACTCACACAGATTGAGTATGTTGTCCTGGAGTGAGTCTAGTATGGAGTCAGTTAGATGCAATACTGAAGCTAAAAGATCAGCCCTAGTGTCGGTGGTTTGCCTGCATGAATGCAGTTGCATCAGGAAGTGATTATTCATACCTGCTGGCGGATGCAAACTTTTGGTCTCTTTCACAAGCGGCAAACCCATTATCCCATGATGCCCATCATGAGCTTACCTACCATCCCTCACTACACTCAGACCCCTGAGGATGTCTCACTGGGACTTCTGATTAGGTCTCTCCTGGAGGAGGGCCTAATGGGATTTCCGTGACCTGACCTCCTACTTTCACTACTCCCCTTCCTTTTATTGACGATAGAAAGGACGGCATGGTTGTTACAACTACCAACCACCCTTCCCCAAGTCTATCATTTGGTGGGAACACATGGCATGACATTGGGGCATTGTGGGAAGGGATGGCTGCAGGACAGCCTAGCTACAATGAATGTGGCCAGGTGAACCCTGGCTGTCAGATCAGAGAGTGGGGTCATATGGTCCATGAAGTGGCAGACCCAGGATAGGTGTTAAAGGGGAATTAGTGAAGAGAAAAATCCTGGAAGAGTCCTTTAAAGAAAACCTGAACTGAAAATTAAAAGTCAAAATAAGCACACACAAGTCATACTTACCTTCCATGCAGTCTACTCCTCAGTGTCTTTCTCCTGTTTCGCATCCTATTTGTTAACTGTGATCAAGGGAATTTTCCGTCCTCCATTTTGAAAATGGCCATTACCCATAACAGCTTTCAGGTCAGCACACAGTTAAATTGTAACAGCGCCCACTTGAGCCATAGGGAAACATGGACATTACCTGGTACATCAGTTTTCCTCTCAGCTATAACTGACAGCAACTGATATTTTACTGACAGCAACTGATATATTTCAGATCTGACAAAATATTGTCAGAACTGGAAGGGATTATTGTCAGAAGAAAATGGTGAGCTTCTGAGAGGAACTGATGGAAAGGTAACTATGCAATGTTCATTTGAAGTTACCTCATGTGTTTATTTTAAATATTTTTACTCAGTACAGGTTCTCTTTAAGATTAGATGCTGCTTCTCTATGTCAAGTTACATTTACCTCTGACAAATTGAGTGATGCGCAGCACATTAACTAAACCTGCTGATAATTTTCCTTGTCTATATATAGTGCTGATATCAGCAGCGCGGAGGCTTGCATGCAGGCAAAAATATAAGTCAGCAGAAATGTTTGTGTGCGGTGAAAATACACTTATGAGATAATGAATTGTATAGGTAGTACTCAGGGCCGGGCCGAGGCATAGGCTGGAGAGGCTCCAGCCTCAGGGCGCAGAGTAGGAGGGGGCGCACAATTCATTCAGCTGTCATTCCTAATTGTGTTTGAAGCAGAAAGAAATAAGAAAGGGGGATACATGGCAGTGACTGCAAGCCAGATAACTAGATATTAAGGTGTTGGGGAGGTTGGGGGCCCTGTGGCCCTCTTAGTCTAATAGCAATCAGTGTGTGATGGCTGGGGTGGGAGGGATGGGGGGGGGGCGCACTTTGGTGTCTCAGCCTTGGGTGCTGAAGGACCTTGTCCCAGCTCTGGTAGTACTGATAATAATAAATATAACAATAGCATAAAATATGAGCCTCTGTTCTATTTTCTGTGAAATGGCTTCATTTTTAAGATAGCATCAGACCATCATAGCTGTTGCTTAGAATCTAAACTCTGCCTATGTGACAATTAACACAAAAGGAGAAATGCTAGAGCGAATAAAAACTATGATTCTTTGTCTACCTAGGAAAAGTTATACTTGAGGCCTTTAATTAATTGATTCATTAGAAATAGTGAGGCAGATTTAATTATATAAAATATTATATAAAAATATTACAAGGTTTATTGATATATGCTTAATCAAAGATACAATTTAAGATAACCCACTGTACCTTCATTAAAGTGAGTCTGAACCAAGTAAAATATTTAAAATAAAAACAATCATGTACCTACGAATTAATATTACATACTTATCTCACCATCAGTTCTTTTCAGAAGCTCACCATTATCCTCTTACAACGATTCCTTTCAGTTCTGACTAGATCTAGTCAGACTTGTGTCACTCCGGAAGCTGAAAGCATTAGGGCCCTTTATCACTGTGTCAGTTGCTGTCAGTTAAAACTTAAAGGACAACTGTGCAAGTTAATGTCCATGCTTTCCTATATCTCAAGCCGTATTAATGGTTAGTGGAGTACTGACCTGGAAGCTGCTACAGGGTCATCACCATTTTTAAGATGGAGGACGAAAAATTCCATCAACCACAGTGGACAAACAGGACGCGGGAGAGGGGAAAGAGATTGATAAGCAGACTATGTGAAAGGTGAGTATGACGTGTGTATATTTATTTTTAATTTTAATTTTCAGTTTAGGTGTGATTTAAGCTCTTTGTTCCCCACTGCCTGACAGACATATTAATGGCTGTGGCTACATCCAAAAATGTAATTCCATAATAAACTCAAAATAGAGTGCAATCACATGAACTATTGCCCAAACAACAATGCACAAATGCATTCTATTCAAACCGATGAAGTTCTTCTGAAGTTCCTCTTAAATGCATAGGACTGATCACACAGGAAAGGTCATACAAAGTGTATACTACGGACCACAGTATTGTACTATTTTGAGATTATAAAAAGCATGAATGGCTCAACAATCATCTTCATGGCGGTATACCTTAATTTGGTCTGAACTGCTGTCCATCAAATTTCATACAAATTGAACGTCAAAGGTGGCCATTGTTTGGCAGATTGCCAGTTCTTTGAAAAAGAGTATAGATTGACACACAAATTGATTAATTCAAAACGGAGACCCAGATATTGCGCTGGGAAATATGACAGAACGTCAGGTGCTCATTGTAAGATATCAATTGCAAATCTGTATTCCATAATAACAAATTCAGCAATACATCTCAATGCAACTTGATTGCAAGTATAATGTGTAAATAATTTCAAATATGATAATGCAAGGTAACCAAAAATCAATTTACAGCCATTCCCACTGAATTGTAATGGTCATTGCATTGTCCCACGTATCAATTTTATGAAAAGGGTCCAAACTAAAGGAAGGCAGGGGTGGGCAGAAACTACGCATATGCGAATCTACGCAACGTATTTTACGTTATGCGCATAGGCGTAGCATTCCGTATGCCTAAAACTACGCGTAGCAAAATACGCGTAGTCAGTTTTGCCGTTCCGTAGTGATACGCAATATACGCACGCGTGTGCGTAATTTGCGTAGCTTCGCATGCGTAATTTTAATGCGTATGTATACGCAGCCTCACAGGCTCATAGTAGACACTCCAACGAGGTGGAACTCCACCCTTTACATGCTGGAGAGGATGGTGGAGCAGAAAAAAGCAGTCTCTGAGTACCTTCTGGAGCAGGACGACATCCATAGGTCATCAGCAGAAACACTCCCCTACATCACACGGGAAGAGTGGCGGCTTATGCAACAGGTCTGCCATGTGTTGGCCCCATTTGAACAGGCTACTACGTTTGTAAGCGGGGAGCAAGTCAGTCTCAGCGACGTGCTCCCTGTTGTGTTCATGCTGGAACAAACACTTAGTAGCCTAATGACTGCTGGTGAGGAAGCCGTTACTGAACTTGAGCTGCAGCAACAAAGCTCGCTCCAAGGCAGCCAGGCTCAGACACAGGAGGAAGAGGAGGAGGATGTCCATGTGATGGAGGATATCATGGAGGTGCCTGACCATGGTGAAGAGGAAGAGGAGGCGGGTGCAGCTTCTGTTATTCAGGGGTGGGGTGACCTTGGAAGTCAGGAGGAACAGCAGCAGCAGGCAGAGGATTTGTCTGTTTTGCGCAGAGATGACGATGGGGATTTGGCGGAGCGAGCTCTTGCTTTCCCAATGGCTGCTCATATGATACGATGCCTCCGGATGGACCCTCGGATCAAAAAGATAAAGAAAAGAGATGACTACTGGCTGGCCACCCTTTTAGACCCACGCTGCAAGGGGAAGCTGGGTCAATTTATTCCAACCAGCCAGCAGGAGGAAAGGATGGGAGAGCTGCAGCAGGCACTGATCGACCAGCTGAAGGAAGCCTTTCCACATCCACAGCCTGAGAACCCAGCTATCCCTGCTCATGGTGCCCAGCAGGTGCCTATGCCCAGCAGACCTAGACATCTTGGAGACTTGTTTGTTGCGATGAGGCAGTTTTACAGCTCTGAGTCTGTTCAGCCTACCACAGCATCAGCAGCAGCACCTGGAAATCAGGAGCAGCGGCTGTCCCGCATGGTCAACGACTACATGTCTTCACTCAGTGCATCAGATAGCATGCGCACTGAGGACCCCATGGAGTACTGGGCAGCCAGACTCGACACCTGTCCTGAGCTTGCACAATATGCGCTGGAACTTCTCTCATGCCCTCCTTCCAGTGTTATTTCTGAGCGGGCTTTCAGCGCGGCAGGTGGGGTGGTTACCGATAAGCGATCCCGCTTGTCCACTGATTCAGTAAACGCACTGACCTTTTAAAAAATTAACCATTCGTGGATTGAAAGTGGCTACTTGGCCCCCGTCGTTGGATCCAGGGACACAACTTCACCGCTTTAAATTGCCCTTCCTGGACTGCTTCTCATTCCCTCATTCGAATCAAACCTATTTACTGCCAATAATTTTGACTACTTTGTACTTACTGCCAAAATGTACTTTTATTGAGGGTGATGGTCATCTTGACTGAGCCGCTGCTCCTCTCATAGGTACAAGACAAGGTGAAATGTTGCCTACTTACTGCCAAAATGTACTTTTATTGAGGGTGATGGTCATCTTGACTGAGCCGCTGCTCCTCTCATAGGTACAAGACAAGGTAAAATGTTGCCTACTTACTGCCAAAATGTACTTTTATTGAGGGTGATGGTCATCTTGACTGAGCCGCTGCTCCTCTCATAGGTACAAGACAAGGTGAAATGTTGCCTACTTACTGCCAAAATGTACTTTTATTGAGGGTGATGGTCATCTTGACTGAGCCGCTGCTCCTCTCATAGGTACAAGACAAGGTGAAATGTTGCCTACTTACTGCCAAAATGTACTTTTATTGAGGGTGATGGTCATCTTGACTGAGCCGCTGCTCCTCTCATAGGTACAAGACAAGGTGAAATGTTGCCTACTTACTGCCAAAATGTACTTTTATTGAGGGTGATGGTCATCTTGACTGAGCCGCTGCTCCTCTCATAGGTACAAGACAAGGTGAAATGTTGCCTACTTACTGCCAAAATGTACTTTTATTGAGGGTGATGGTCATCGTGACTGAGCCGCTGCTCCTCTCATAGGTAGCATTCCCACAGCCAGGGAGCACCCCCCCCCCCCCAAAAAACAAAACAAAAAAACACCTGTTGCTGTTATGTTTACTGTTGTCCCCACCTTTAGGGTGCACCATACCTTTTCACTCATTTACCTTCTTCTGTTCCTGTTAGATAGCAGTGTTCCCACTGTCAGGGAGCAAAAAAAAACAAAAAAAAAACTTGCTTTTATGTGTATTACTGTGTTCCCACCGTTGGCGTGCACCTCACCTTTTTATTGATGTACCTTATTTTGTAGATGATAGATAGCAGCGTTCCCACAGCCAGGGAGCACACACACCCCAAAAAAACAAACAAACAAAAAAAAGAAACCACCTGTTGCTGTTATGTTTACTGGTGTCCCCACCTTTAGGGTGCACCATACCTTTTCACTCATTTACCTTCTTCTGTTCCTGTTAGATAGCAGTGTTCCCACTGTCAGGGAGCAAAAAATAAAAAAAAAACCCTTGCTTTTATGTGTATTAGTGTGTTCCCACCGTTGGCATGCACCTCACCTTTTTATTGATGTACCTTATTTTGTAGATGATAGATAGCAGCGTTCCCACTGCCAGGGAGCACACACACCCCCAAAAAAAAATCCCAAAAAAACACCTGTTGCTGTTATGTTTACTGGTGTCCCCACCTTTAGGGTGCACCATACCTTTTCATTCATTTACCTCCTTCTGTTCCTGTTAGATAGCAGTGTTCCCACTGTCAGGGAGGACCCAAAATAAAAAATTGCTTTTTTGTTTATTGGTGTCCCCACCTTGAAGATGTGCCATACATTTTCATTAATTTATTTCCTTCTGTTCCTGACAGACAGCAGTGTTTCCAGTGTCAGGTAGCACTGAAGGAAAACAAAATAGATGTAACTTTTATTTTTATCGGTGTCCCCGCTATTAGGGTGCACCCCACATTCTTATTAATTCAACTTATTTTGCTACTTATATATTTAAATGGGGGGGGGGGTGGCTGCCTACCTATGAATTACTGGGGGTAGAGGTCTGGCTACCTATGAATTACTGGGGGGAGAGGGGAGAGGTCTGGCTACCTATAAATTAATGGGGGGGAAGAGGGGAGAGGTCTGGCTACCTATGAATTACTGGGGGGAGAGGGGAGAGGTCTGGCTACCTATAAATTAATGGGGGGGAAGAGGGGAGAGGTCTGGCTACTTATGAATTACTGGGGGGGGAGAGGGGAGAGGTCTGGCTACCTATGAATTACTTGGGAGGTGGGGGGGGGATTAGGTCTGGCTACCTATGAATTACTGGGGGGAGAGGGGAGAGGTCTGGCTACCTATGAATTAATGGGGGGGAAGAGGGGAGAGGTCTGGCTACCTATGAATTACTGGGGGGGGGGGGAGAGGGGAGAGGTCTGGCTACCTATGAATTACTTGGGAGGGGGGGGGGGATTAGGTCTGGCTACCTGTGAATTACTAGGGGGAGAGGTCTGGCTACCTATGAATTAATGGGGGGGAAGAGGGGAGAGGTCTGGCTACCTATGAATTACTGGGGGGGAGAGGGGAGAGGTCTGGCTACCTATGAATTACTTGGGAGGGGGGGGGGATTAGGTCTGGCTACCTATGAATTACTGGGGGGAGAGGGGAGAGGTCTGGCTACCTATATTTAACTGGAGGGCGATGTGTATCAGATATACATGCATGCAGATTTATTATCAGATGCATATATATATATATATATATATATATATATATATATATATATATATATATATATATATATATATATATATTTATATATATATTTATACATATACTGTATATACATATGTCCCCAATATCCACCAGCTGGGATCACTTGAAGCCTTATTCATGTGCTTGTCGGTTGCTTACTTGAACCACCAGCAGAAAAAAACGCAAACCTGCTCCAAAATATTCACTGAAACCTCCAGCAGCATCTTTCAGCCCTCCTGAAACTCCTAGCGGCTTTCTGCCATCCTCCTTGCATGGAAGCCGGCGTGTTACCTGACCTGCCTAGAGTCGAGTGATACGCCTGCTGCCATGAACATAGGAAGTCGGAAAGCCAATAGGAGCATGCTAGGAGCTTCAGGAAGGCTTCAAAACGCCGCTGGAGGCTCGGTAAGTATTTTGTAATGCCTGCAAACCAGGCCCAAATTCTTCTCCCCCCCCCTAAAGAAAAAAACCCTGAAAGGGACACTGAGCAGGGGCACTGGGTATGCTTTTAAAGGGACTCCGAGATCAAATTAAACACAAAATGTGAACTTACCCGGGCCTATCTGTAGCCCAGTGCTGGTCTGTAGTTCCCACGACGTACCTCCGTGTCTTCTCCCAATGCCTCTTCAGAAATGGTTGGCCGGCGGATCCTGGCGACACTCGAGTCGAGTGTCGGGCTCCTTCTTCCGCATACATCACACGTAACGTCATTACGCCGGCCGCCTCGCGTCATCACGGTGGCCGGCGTGACAGTACGGCGCATGCACGATTAAACCACGCATGCGCCGTACTGTGACGCCGGACGCCGCGATGACACGAGGCGGCCGGCGTAATGAAGAGGCATTGGGAGAAGACCCAGAGGTACGTCGTGGGAACTCCCGACTAGCACTGGGCTACAGAAAGCCCCGGGTAAGTTAACATTTTGAGTTTAATTTGAGCTCGGAGTCCCTTTAAGTATACCCAAGTGTATATGAAGAGTATACACTTCCTCTCTTAATCCCTCTCCATCCCGGTATGCCCACTCTCAATGCTATAGAAACCATGGCTCCTACAGAAAGTAGAGCTGTAACCTGGAAAATGATGTCTGTGGGTCCTTACAGTGCATGCGCAGTCTCTGTCTCCTCGAATTATTTTCCGACTCTCTGCATCGCATCATAGTTACGTGCACTATGACGCGTGCCACAGAGAGGAGGGGAGGAAGAAAGTAGAGTAGCCTGAACCTGCATGCGCTGTAAAAGAGAACTAAAAAGCAATGAATAATTGCTACATATACTCTTTACACTTTAAATGTCTATTTTTCACACTGGTGCTTTGTGTTGGACACAGAAGATCTACAAAATTAAGGGATTGCATCACACAAGCAATGTGACACATACAACTAAGCATACTGCATAAAAATATGTTTCAGAAAAGCAGTGCACTAGCAATTTTAATTCTAATTCTGTTGCGATTATTTAGTCCAACACAATGTGTCAGTGTCAGAGATTGAACAACAAAAGAGAAGAAACGTATACTTTTTTAAAGAAAAACATTTATTTATCTTTTTTTTTTTGCAACTTGCAAATTTTTTTGTTTTTATTTTTAAACGCTGTATTGTCACCACCTGTTTTAAAAGAACAGGCAAATGTTTATGATTCATGGGGGCTGCCATCTTTGTCATGAGGGCAGCCATCTTTTTGGTTGAAAGGAGGTGATAAGGAGCAGGAGACACAGTTCCAACTATCCTGTGTCCTGATTACCCCTCCCAGCTGCACGCGCTAGGCTTAAAAAGTCAAATTCAAAATGTAGAAAAAAAATGAGGCTTGTATAAGAGAAACAACGTTCTGATGCTGTGAAACTGGTAAAGAAACACGAAGCCTTTTCAGTGCTGCTGAGTCTTTTTTTTTTTTTTAGTCTCTTCTACCCCCTGTGCCCTTCAGCTGTCTGATCTCCTCTTGCACTTGGAGCATATTTTGCCGCAGCTCCAGCACCTGGGCCTTGAGGACCCGATTTGTCCGGGCCTGGATCCGCTGGTTCTTCCTCGCCTGGCGCCTGTGCCTCATGTATGTCGATAGAGGAACTGTAGAAAAAATGGGGAAAATAGGTTAACTCAGTACACCATCAACTTGTGCATATTTCAATCTCATTGATCATCCCTAAAAATAAGAACCAGTAATGTAATACATATAACATAGCATGTACTTGCTTTCCCATAGTATGCAATGCTAATCATACAGTAAGAGCATTTTACCATATAGCGGTGCACTGGCTCTCCTTCTTCTGTAGGCCCTTTCGCTGTGATGGCTGGGGCCAGGCGAGGAGGACCTTGAGGAGGAAGGCCTGGGTGCAGAGGCTCCCCGGGTACCACTTGCAGCTGTAATAAGGAGTAAGGAATCAAAATATATTATAATATGGATAAAAAGTAATAACTTATTTGGTTGAACTACAACTACTTTTATTTCTATTTTCAAGTGAACATTGATAAGGACCTTACTCTATTTAAACACAGAACAAAAAATCATATGACTCTTCAATACAGTAAAATAAAACTAGGATAGGCTTTAAAGAGTGCACCTCAACGCAGACTGGGGCAATGGTTCACCTTGTAGTAGGAATAAGACCCTGAGCACACAGCCAAGATATCAATGGAGTGGCTTCGATACAACTCTATGTATGTCCTTGAGTGACCCAGCAAGAGCGTAGGCTTCAATACAATTGAATAGCTCTGGAGAGATCTTAAAAAATTGGCTGTGCACCAGAGCCGGATCATCCACAAGGCAAACCAAGGCACTTGCCTAGGTCCTGGACATGATCTAGCGTCCAGATGGATGACAGCACCTATCAAATTTTTCTCAAAAAAAAAAAAATGATCAGTGGTTTTCAAAAACCAATGTTAAGCCTAGGGGCCCATTTTTTTTTAAATTATTTTATTTGCATGAATGCAGTATAATCAGCACATGTTGCACAAATATCACTAGGCCCACACAGGAGCAACCCATTTTGGAACAAGACCCTAACAAAAAGTAGGAACAGTGCTGCACTGTGAATACCTTACGGATATATACTTTAACTGTACATACTGCACAACTCTATAGTATTCAGCCCATGTAATTTTTTTAGGAAAAATACATACAGCATATAAAACCCAAGATAGACATACATAAACAAATAGTTTGCTGACTTACACCTCATCTCTGCCGCCACCCGCTTCACCAGATCCAGGTCCCTCCGTTTCAGGTCACTCCATAAGACCTGGACCTGCTTCGTGGTTAGGACCCTGCGGTAGTCTGCCCGAAGAAGCCCCTGCACCTTCCTCACAACCGCTTTTTTCCCTGCAGGGGCGGAGAGGTCATATCCAGGCCCTCTGGTGAACTCCTGAAAAAGAAATATTACAGTATTAATGACCACTGTATTATACATTAATTAAGAATCTTCTTACTTACATCATAATGTAAAAGATTATAATATTATTCATAGTGACAGTGTTCAAAAATTGTGGGAACCAACCAACTATGACTGCGGACAGATACTAGGGCCTCGATTCACAAAGCGGTGATAACCCAGTTATCACGCCTAAAAGACTTTAGGCGTGATGACCTTTTCACCACTGAGTTATCACCACTTTTTCCTGCTCTTCGCGCGAAGTTACCGCGCGTACGCGCGTGAGAGCGCGCGCAAAGTCCCATAGGGTTTAATGGAAGCTTCGCGCGAAGCGTCGGGTGCTGCGCGCGCACTTACGCGCGTACGCGCATACGCGCGTACGCGCGGTAACTTCGCGCGAGTTTCTTCTTATCACGCCTAAAGTGAGTTTAGGCGTGATAAGGGGCTTTTCACTGGCGTGCAAACACTTTGCACCGCTTTGTGAATCAAGCCCTAGGTATCAAGGATGACTACAAGAGGATATAAGTGCCACCTATAACTGCTGACAGATATTGCTAGCCATAATAACTACATCATTTCATGTGTGATTTGACTGACAGAGAAGATCGGAGGGGCGCGCCCGAAGCGCCGGAATCAAGCCAGTGTCTCGATCTGCGGAGAAAAACGTACCGTGTATGCCTGGCGTTAGCCATAGACCGTGAGCAAGCATGCAGATCAAGTGATCTGAAGTCTGACTGGATTAGCTACATGCTTGTTTCCAGTGGCGTAGCTACAAACCCCCGGGCCCTGATGCGGAATCTGGATGTGGGCCCCCCCCCTCCTGGCAACAACAGCCCCCCAACCCCTCCTCCCCCCGCCTCCGCAACACCGAAGCACACACATATCTGAATCCCTATAGCTGTGCATGGCATGGATATATCAGTTCAGCTTTGCAGCAGCGTGGGTGCCACGTTCAATTTGCAAACATACGCAGCACCCAGAGGAAATAGGGCAATTAGTAGCAAGATGCCAGTGGGAAGGAAAATAATCGCTACGTGCGCAGTATTCACCAGATAATAATTGTTATGTGCGCAGCATTCACCAGAAAATAATCAATACTTTCGCAGCATTCACCGAAAAATAATCGCTATGTGCGCAGCATTCCCCGGAATATAATCGTTATGTGCGCAGCAATTACCAGAAAATAATCGCTACTTGCGCAGCATTCACCGGAAAATAATCGCTATGTGCGCAGCATTCCCCGGAATATAATCGTTATGTGCGCAGCAATTACCAGAAAATAATCGCTACTTGCGCAACATTCACCGGAAAATAATCGCTATGTGCACAGTATTCCCCGGAATATAATCGTTATGTGCGCAGCATTCCCCGGAATATAATCGTTATGTGCGCAGCATTCACCAGAAAATAATCGCTACTTGCGCAGCATTCACCGTAAAATAATCGCTATGTGCGCAGCATTCCCCGGAATATAATCGTTATGTGCGCAGCAATTACCAGAAAATAATCGCTACTTGCGCAGCATTCACCGGAAAATAATCGCTATGTGCACAGCATTCCCCGGAATATAATCGTTATGTGCGCAGCATTCCCCGGAATATAATCGTTATGTGCGCAGCATTTACCAGAAAATAATCGCTACTTGCGCAGCATTCACCGGAAAATAATCGCTATGTGCGCAGCATTCCCCGGAATATAATCGTTATGTGCGCAGCAATTACCAGAAAATAATCGCTACTTGCGCAGCATTCACCGTAAAATAATCGCTATGTGCGCAGCATTCCCCGGAATATAATCGTTATGTGCGCAGCAATTACCAGAAAATAATCGCTACTTGCGCAGCATTCACCGGAAAATAATCGCTATGTGCACAGCATTCCCCGGAATATAATCGTTATGTGCGCAGCATTCCCCGGAATATAATCGTTATGTGCGCAGCATTCACCAGAAAATAATCGCTACTTGCGCAGCATTCACCGGAAAATAATCGCTATGTGCGCAGCATTCCCCGGAATATAATCGTTATGTGCGCAGCATTCACCAGAAAATAATCAATACTTTCGCAGCATTCACCGAAAAATAATCGCTATGTGCGCAGCATTCCCCGGAATATAATCGTTATGTGCGCAGCAATTACCAGAAAATAATCGCTACTTGCGCAGCATTCACCAGAAAATAATCGCTATGTGCGCAGCATTCCCCGGAATATAATCGTTATGTGCGCAGCAATTACCAGAAAATAATCGCTACTTGCGCAGCATTCACCGGAAAATAATCGCTATGTGCACAGCATTCCCCGGAATATAATCGCTATGTGCGCAGCATTCCCCGGAATATAATCGTTATGTGCGCAGCAATTACCAGAAAATAATCGCTACTTGCGCAGCATTCACCGGAAAATAATCGATATGTGCGCAGCATTCCCCGGAATATAATCGTTATGTGCGCAGCAATTACCAGAAAATAATCGCTACTTGCGCAGCATTCACCGGAAAATAATCGCTATGTGCACAGCATTCCCCGGAATATAATCGTTATGTGCGCAGCATTCCCCGGAATATAATCGTTATGTGCGCAGCATTCACCAGAAAATAATCGCTACTTGCGCAGCATTCACCGGAAAATAATCGCTATGTGCGCAGCATTCCCCGGAATATAATCGTTATGTGCGCAGCAATTACCAGAAAATAATCGCTACTTGCGCAGCATTCACCGGAAAATAATCGCTATGTGCACAGCATTCCCCGGAATATAATCGTTATGTGCGCAGCATTCCCCGGAATATAATCGTTATGTGCGCAGCATTCACCAGAAAATAATCGCTACTTGCGCAGCATTCACCGGAAAATAATCGCTATGTGCGCAGCATTCCCCGGAATATAATCGTTATGTGCGCAGCAATTACCAGAAAATAATCGCTACTTGCGCAGCATTCACCGTAAAATAATCGCTATGTGCGCAGCATTCCCCGGAATATAATCGTTATGTGCGCAGCAATTACCAGAAAATAATCGCTACTTGCGCAGCATTCACCGGAAAATAATCGCTATGTGCGCAGCATTCCCCGGAATATAATCGTTATGCGCGCAGCATTCACCAGAAAACAATTGTTATGTGCGCAGCATTCACCATAAAATAATTGCTACTTGCGCAGCATTCAACGGAAAATAATCGCCATGTGGGAGCATTAAACATTAAAGAAAAGCAGTCAGAAAAAGTACCCCCCAAAAAATGCATTTTGTTAAATGAAAAAAGAAGATTGCTTACCTCAATTACCATTCTTTTCATCCCCAGTGGCATCTTAGGTGGCATGTTGTCACAGACAGGCAGGCACTCAGATTCCAGGCGTACGTACGAAAAGGGCGTCGGGAAAAAAGGGCGCGTGGTATAAACGATAAATGGAAATATCGTTTATAGAAATTATTGTGTAGAATTTCGTTTATAAATAGTTATTTAAAAATGTATAAATCACTAAATAATGTGTATGAGATCGGCAATTCTTAAAACGTTAATCTTCCCTGTTTGTAAAGTGAAACTTATATTTTCGTTTATTAAAAACCCTCCCTGTACCTATCCCTAACCCCTAGACCCCCTGTTGGTGCCTAAACCTAAGACCCCCCTGTTGGTGCCTAACCCTAAGACCCCCCTGTTGGTGCCTAACCCTAAGACCCCCCTGTTGGTGCCTAACCCTAAGACCCCCCCTGTTAGTGCCTAAACCTAAGACCCCCCTGTTAGTGCCTAAACCTAAGACCCCCCTGTAGGTGCCTAACCCTAAGACCCCCCTGTAGGTGCCTAACCCTAAGACCCCCCTGTTGGTGCCTAAACCTAAGACCCCCCTGTTAGTGCCTAAACCTAAGACCCCCCTGTAGGTGCCTAAACCTAAGACCCCCCTGTTGGTGCCTAAACCTAAAACCCCCTATGGATAATAATGTTTTACAGACATGAATAAATAAAGAATGTAAAGAAAAAAAATGTAAATTATTTTTTTGGGTGGATAATAATGTGTTAGAAATGTTTTAGAAATAGTGATTTATTATCTTCATAAACGTTATTCGTCACGGGCTCATTTTGTAAACTTAAATCATCACAAACATAGTTATAAATCCTTAAAAATCTCCGGGCGCCGTTATAAATCCTTAAAAATCTCCGGCGCCTTATTTTCCCCGTTCAGCGCCCATTAAACGATATTTATAATGAAAGTGAATGGGGCGCCCTTTTTGTCCACTTGTCTCATGCGCCCAAATCTACTGCTTCCGATTCCAGGCAGAAGTGCAGAAGTGCAGTGCTGGTGGTCAATGCGTACAGTGCGTACAGTCCAGGGCACAGTGTACTTCCTGTTCCTGTACTTCCTGTATTTGCCGTACGCGTAGTTTTACGGCTACGGGTGAAAAGTACGCATGCGCATGCGCGAGGACGTAACGTCCAGATTTTCGCATCCACAGTGGATATTACGTGTAGAACGTACCGAGATCTATGCGAACATAACTCCGCTTGAGCCCTTGCATGTACGCATACGAATACGACCGGATACGCGACTATGCGAAGTTCTTGCTGTACCGTCGTAGTGCATTTCGTATCGTAGTTGTAGTGGTTCCAGGCGTATTTAACCTACGCGTAGTTGCGAAAACTACGCGTATTTCAAACGTAGCGAAGTTTAGTGACTACGACCATCTCTGAAGGAAGGTGACCCAATCACAGTCATCTATCTCCTGCAGCGCTCTTTCGCCCACCACCCCCGCATAGGAACCGAACACGTTACTCCTTCCCTGTTTTTGTTCTGTCGTGGGACTGCTGTAGCAACCTAAGGGCCTACTTCCACTTGGGTGCTCTGTCTGTTCCTGAATCACAGCCAAAATTGTAACAGCCATGCTATGTACGGCTATAGGGATTCAGAAGCATGTGCCAGTCAATTGCAGCACATCATGCTGCCCAGAAGGGAACCGGCATGGGATTCGGACAGCTTGCTATTGACGGAATAGGCAGCGATTCCGCGTGCAACATGGATGCAGGGAAACACTGGGTATTCCACACTAGTAGAAATGGGCCCTATGGGCAGCGAGACACTCACAGGAGCTCCGTGAATGGAGCTTTCTGATTCAGTGCCATAGTCATATGGCTGATCATATGATATAGGCTTGTCAGGTTACCCCCTATCCCAGGCAGGGGCAAAGTTGGCCCTCCAGCTGTTAAGGAACTTCAAGTCCCACAATGCATTGCAGGAGTCTGACAGCCACAGTCATGACTCATAAAGGCAAATGCATTGTGGGACTTGTAGTTCCGTAACAGCTGGAGGGCTGAGTTTGCCCATGCCTGCCCTATCCCTTTCTGCTTGATCTGTCAGGAGAAAGAGACAATATGTAAGTGAAAACTGTATTCATTTTAATAATAGGAAAATAGAAAATGAATAAAGAAAATTAGAAAAAATGAACTTGCCAAAAAAGATGAATTAAAACAATTCTTTAGACAAATGTATTTAAGTCTCCAGCAGTGTAAATCAAAGCACAGCTAGTGGTATTTACAGTATTTATTTACCCTCTATCAATAGACATACGCTTGCTTATTTAGGGGCAGCATAATTAACCCATATCTTGCAGAACCTCCACATTTTTATCTCAGAAATTGGGAGAAACAGGAAAATAAACGTGTACAATATATTGTACTGATGACTAAAATGTGTAGATGTTGAAGAACACAGCCTTCTACTTTTTTTTTTCAGATTTTTACTGCAAAATAAGTATGTATTAACCTTCCTGACGCTACGTTCGGGGTAAGCCGCACAGGAGGATTTCTCAGGCCCTGCTGGGCCGATTTGCATAATTTTTTTTTTTGCAACACGCTGCTAGCACTATGCTAGCTGTGTGTGCACTCCGATCGCCGCCGCTCCGTGCCGATTAGCTGCCGCTTGCCGCGCTGCTTAGCCGCCGCTCGCCCCCCCCCCAGACCCCGTGCGCAGCCAAGCTAATCAGTGCCAGGCAGCGCTGAGGGGTGGATCGGAAATCCCAATGGCGTCGTTGACGTCATGGCGACAGGGGAAGCCCTCCAGGAAATCGCGTTCTTTGAATGGGATTTCCTGATCGCAGATCGAAGCAAGTGGGGGATGCCGCTGCACAGCGGCTATCATGTAGCGAGCCCTGGGCTCGCTACATGATTTAAAAATAAAATTACAAAAAAACTGCTGCGCTGCCCCCTTGCGGTTTTTAATAGACTGCCAGGAGGGTTAAAATATTCTTTTTTAGAATGTGTCACCAGAAGAAATTCTCGTCTCTCCTGTTTATATGAATAAACAAAGCAGTTAAAAGGTTAGCAGCAATTGATTATAGATACTGCAAAATGACAATATTTGTTGCCACCAAGGTAGGAAATTCACTTACATTAATTAAAGAGGCACTGTTATGACATATGGTATATTAGAATGCAATACATTATGCAGGATACCCACTTTTTATTTTGTTTTTTTTTCCCTAAAACTAAACATTGCTGCATATTGGCATGTAGACCTGCCCTCCCAGTGATGCTTAACCTAGGCTGTGTATATACTGTATAATCTGCACCCCTGAGCAGTCTGGTATTATTTATTTGTACTGGCTTTGGAACTCTTAGTAATTTTGCTGAGCTGCACCTGACAGGACTCAAGATGTCACCACCTGTGATTAATGTCAGAATGTAAATCAGGGTGAGGAAAGATTTTACAATGGACCAACAATAAATCATTTATAAAGCAACATTGTCAAATAATAAGCAAGTCTATTCATTAGGTTAATTTCAGTACAGTTCCCGTCAAATAAAATTAATCAAAACACATTTTACATTTTCTTTAATAAACAAGTTAATCTCTGTCAAGTGTTGGTGGTTATTGCTGGTGTTTGGCTAAAACGTATTCCTGTTATGAGTTTCATTAAAGCTTAATGCGGCAAGCAGCGCAGGTTAAACCAGCGAGTGCACGCTACGTGCGGTCCTGTTGTGTTAAGTGTGCCTCTTAAAGTTATGTGCGCTCCTTTGAAGTACCGTGCGATGCGACTGTGATACTTCGTTAATTAATGTAGTAGCGGGCGCACTTGTAAAGTATCGCGGTCGCGCTACGTCACATCAAGCGGTACTTTAAAGAAGCGCATGTAACTTTAAGAGCACATACTACGCAACAGGACACGGGGAAGCGTGCACTTGCTGGTTTAACCTGCACTGCTTAGTGCGTTAAGCTTTAATCAATCAACCTGTATGTGAGTGATGAATTATCTCTATTTATCTGTCTTAAAGGGTACCTGAACTTTACTTTCAGCGCTGGCTCCCTCTAAGGCCTCATATCCACAGGGATATTACATTTTGAATGCAATTTCCATATGCAGATAGGGTGTTATTGTATGCAAATTTTAATGCAAATGTTTGTAAGCGTAATTGATAATTATTACATGAGAAATGGATGCATGGCTTGAAAATCTGCAGCAAGCAGTTCAAATTTTGGGGGGGGGGGGGGGGGGGGATCAGAGCAGACTACAAAAACGCATTCCCTTGAAATTGCATTGCTTTCAGTACTGATGCAAATTTTTACAATGCAAATTCGCTCTTAGTGAAAACGGGCCCTAAAACATATTCAACAAAATTGTTAAATATATTGCCCATGCTTCCTCCGTGGGGCCAGTAGTGTTCACGCCTGCAACAGCATGAAGCTGCTCATATACGGATTGTTCCTGCGATCACTAGAAGCTTCGGGATACTATGCAGGTGTAAACTCTACTGGCAACTGCTCAGGACAGCCAGACATCAGGAAGGGGAGTTTTAGGGTTAGGCATGGGGGGGGGGTTATAGGGTTACGTCAGGAAGAGGTATTTTAGTGTTAGGTGTCAGGAATAAGGGTTTAGGGGTAGCCATCAGGAAGGGGGGTTTTAAGGTTAAGTGTCAGGAAGGGGGGTTTAGGGGTAGGCATCGGAAGGGGGAGGGTTCTGTGTGAGAGTAAGGTTAAAGAGAACCCGAGGTGGGTCCTAAGAATGCTATCAGCACACAGAGGCTGGGTCTGCATATACTGCCCAGCCTCTGTTGCTATACAGTTCCCCCCACAGGCCCCCCTGTGCTCTGCTTGCCCCCCATAAATCAAACGCCGATCTGTCGACACACATCGTGTCGCAGCCGGCTGTTTACATCTGCATCGGTAATTATCGCCGCTCCCCCACCTTCTCCATAGCTCCGGTCCCCGCCCGAGTCCCAGGGAGGGAAGGGACGCGGGCGGGGACCGGAGCTATGGAGAAGGCGGGGGAGCGGCGAGGATGACAGATGCAAAGGTAAACAGCCGGCTGCGACATGCTGTGTGTCGACAGCTCGGCGTTTGATTTATGGGGGGCAAGCAGAGCGCAGGGGGGCCTGTGGGGGGAACTGTATAGCAACAGAGGCTGGGCAGTATATGCAGACCCAGCCTCTGTGTGCTGATAGCGTTCTTAGAACCCACCTTGGGTTCTTTTTAAGGTGTAGTAAAATATTGGTAACATTCACCAATATTTTACTATCATCGTTACCACTGTAAATATTTTTTCATTTTCATTTGGCACATAATTCACAATTGTATTTATCGTTTATAATGGCTTCACCCCGTGCCCATTTTTCCTCGTACCTCTATTTCATGCATGCGTTACACAGAACGTGTCCATGTGTATAATCTGAGTTACATAGAGTCCCAGTGTTCCCCAACCCTGTCTTCAAGGCCCACCAACAGTGCATGTTTTGTGGAAATCCACAGAGGTAGGTAATCAGCTCTGCTGAGACACTAATTACCTTACCTGTGCATGTTTGTGGTTTTCTGCAAAACATGTACTGTTGGTGGGCCTTGAGGACAGGGTTGGGGAACTCTGATGTCATAGACAGTGAAGCTTCATTATATATTTTCTGCAGTAAACTACCTGCACAGTTGGTATATTTTGTTATCTTCCAGATATCTCATAGGCCAAATCTCCCAGTGTGAGGCCAGCAGAAAAGAGATTTTCCTGGGAGAATGGAGTGCGCTGCCTATTTTTCTGACACTAATGATCTGCATATTTATTTCAAAAGAGTTGCTCAAAATGTATTTTAGCCAGTGAATTAGCATTGCATCCCAAAAAACAAGTATTTTAAGATCAGTAATAGTTGCCTCCATATTTCTTTCATGACAGGTTTACTTTATTGGTCTTTAATTGCTGTCCTGTGACTTAAGTCCTGAAGTTGTGTTTGTGTGGGAAGTGCTTCTGGCTCCAGAGCTTCTTGGAAAAATTAATTGGGTTGTTTACACTGCAGCCAGTTTATTAAGGTCTGTTTGATAAATCGCCACTGTAGAGAGGAATCAAGAGGGTTATATAAAGACACATCTTCCTTTCTGTAAGCTACTCGCTAATTAGAGGTCATGATTTAGGAAAGGTAAAAAAAGTACTCTTTTAACCACTTGATGACCCACCCTTTACCCCCCCTTAAGGACCAGCGCTGGTTTGATTGATCTGTGCTGGGTGGGCTCTGCAGCCCCCAGCACAGATCAGGGTGCAGGCAGGGAGATCAGATCGCCCCCCTTTTTTCCCCCCTATGGGGATGATGTGCTGGGGGGGTCTGATCTCTCCTGCCTGCTGTGGGTGGCGGGGGGGGCACCTCAAAGCCCCCCTCCGCGGCGAAATTCCCCCTCCCTCTCCTACCTGCTGCCTCCCCCTGGTGTTCCGGGCTGCACAGGACGCTATCCGTCCTGTGCAGCCAGTGACAGGATGTGGTCTGTCACATGGCGGCGATCCCCGGCTGCTGATTGGCCGGGGATCGCCGATCTGCCTTACGGCGCTGCTGCGCAGCAGCGCCGTACAAATGTAAACAAAGCGGATTATTTCCGCTTGTGTTTACATCTAGCCTGCGAGCCGCCATCGGCGGCCCGCAGGCTATTCACGGAGCCCCCCGCCGTGATTTGACAGGAAGCAGCCGCTCGTACGAGCGGCTGCTTCCTGATTAATTAGGCTGCAGCTGGCGACGCAGTACTGCGTCGCTGGTCCTGCAGCTGCCACTTTGCCGACGCACGTTATGAGTGTGCGGTCGGCAAGTGGTTAAGCTACATACAATACATTCAGTTGTGTAGTCTGCTTACTGCCTGACATTTGCTGGTAGAGCTATGCCGCCTTGCCAGCTATAATTGGACATGGTAGCAGATAAGCGTTGTAATGATGTTAAATGATTGTTGCCCAATCTGAGCTTTTTGAATCTTGGAACAATTCAGGACTATATAAGTGCATCACTACAATCAGGGGAGTAACTACAAATCATGGGACCCTAACAAAACTTTGATAGGTTTCCTACCTACATTATTACTGCCCTCACCTATCACACCTGGGGTCATAAATCTAGTGCTGTCATAACCTCCCCCCTCCCTATCACAAATGTGGCCACCTTACCCTCACTCTTCCCATCCCCCATAGATACCTCACAGCAAATGTGGTTACCATGCACCCCTCCCCATCTATAGCGAATGGCCTCCATAATCCTCTCCTCCTAACAACAAATGTGGCTAATACAGATTCCTTGGGCTTGATTCAGTAAACCGTGCTAAGTGTTAGCACGCCTGTGAAAAGCCCTGTATCACGCCTAAAGTTAGTTTAGGTGAGATAAATTAACATCGCACGCAAAGTCCCGCGCTGGGTTGGCACCGTTTACTAACACAGTTCTCATTCATTGATCTAAGTCCCCGTGTGAATGACCGCAGCTGCCTATGAGATGGCGCCGTCATTCACAAAAGCCGTCCACACATTGCTTTGCTGTTTGCCTAATAATACTACACATAAGGAAGTGAGCAGTGAGGACATCCTGTGGCCAAATAGTAAAATTACATTTACATATTTTTTTCAATAAAAGACCTATGTTGACCTAATTTTTGCATTTTAAATTAACCCCTGACCTCCCAGACCCCCCAATAGTTACCACATTTTTTGTTTGAAAATTTTTTTTTTTTACAAATACAAAAAAAAAGACATAAATAGTTACTAGAGGGACTGAACTTTTTTTTAATATGTATGTCAAGAGGCTATATTACTATTATTCTATAAATTATGGCCTTGTAATTAGGGATGGACGCAAAACTGAAAAAATGCACCTTTATTTCCAAAGAAAATATTGGCACCATACATTGTACTAGGGGAAATATTTTAAATGTTGCAATAACTGGGACAAATGGGCGAATAAAATGTGTGGGTTTTAATTATGGTAGCATGTATTATTTTAAAACTATAATGGTCAAAAACAGTTGTGCAAAGAAACGCACAGCAATTTTGAGAATCAATTTTTCTTCTTTTTTTGAATATAAGAATCATTCATATTTATGTGATTATGAGGTAAATCCAACACTACCTCTTTTTAAAGCCTCTTTAATTATTTTATATTCTTTGGCGCCTCTGTATTCATCTTATTCCAAGTGTTGATCCATCCTTGGTGGAGGGTTGCGTCACCAGCCCATCTCAAAGAGAGAACGGGGTTGGATTTGGTCTCCCCATCTGCACACCTATTGGTCACCTATTATGGTTACCACTTCTGTGAATATATCTCTCTATATATTACCACTCATGGACTTAAAAAGATACTACACTGAATTTGGTTCTTGCACATCCCCCCCCCCCCCCCCCAAAGTCCTCCCCCATAGTTAGTTTAAGTTTTAAGTGGCTTCTCCTATGTTTGTGTTTACAAATGAGCTGTGGGGTAGGCACTGCAAGTCAGTTTTCTCCAAAATTGTTTCTTTTCCCTTCTCTGCAGAGGTGCTTGGATACCCCCAATCATGAATTTGAGTGATCACGAATTCAACTCCGCCCACTTACGAATTGACTTGTGATCACGATTATGAGTAGAAAGGGATATCCGACTCCAGTGTGGTTTTGAGTCGAATAACCGCATGTAATCACGATCACAAGTGGTATTTGTGATTAAAAACCTGACGACTTTAATAGTTAATAGCAAAGCCCCCTTACATGCCAGCATCACCAAATTTGCAGAACAGTGGGACTGGGAACAAGAGGAAAAACATTTTTTTCAAAAAGACCTTATCATTTTTGAGAAAATCAATTTTAAAGTTTCAAAGGAAAAAACTATACATTTAAATGTGGTAAATAAATTGAACCACATTTAAAAATAAATAAAACTGTAATTTACCGCATTTAAATGTATACTTTATCCTTTGACATTTTAAAATTGATATTCTCAAAAACTATAAGGTCTTTTTGAAATTTTCTCTTGTTCCCACTGTTCTTCTTAACATATCTGGCAAATTTGGTGTTTCTGGCATATGAGGGGGCTTTGCTATTACCCGCTACAGTCAGCGGGTTTTTAACCATGAATACTGACTAGTGATCACGAGTTGGGTAACGAGTGCAATCACGAGTGCATTCGTGATCTGCATTCATGCTTGAGAGCCGATCACTAATGCTGATTACAACCTCGTGATCGCAAAAAAACGGCTTGTGATCACGAGTTACTCATGATCACCAGTTACTCGTGATCACGACCTCATGATGAGAATCCCTGCTTCTCTGTACTTTTCTTGTCTCTCCTTTTAATCATTTGTGTTTGTTTTTGTTCTACACCTTCTTATTAATCTCCTTGTTTGTTCTTCTTGTCCCTTCTGGCTTTAAAGAGTTTATACCAGCAATAGGTAACCTTTCTAGATGCCCTTCTTTTGTGTTTCAGTGGATTTAAACTTAATTGTGGATATCACTTTATTTGATCAGATGACCATGGCCTTGTTTGTCCTTCTCATCAACTGAGCCTGAGATTTCTGATGAGTCACACTGATCTCTGTCTGCTGGATTACTGCTGACCTTTACCCATCTCCCTAACATCGAGTCACACAGATCAACCCCGCAGAGTAACTAAAGTGAAGAAATCAGCTCAGCTTTGAACACAGTGGCTAAGGGAACAATGTCTGGACTCTGAACAGCGAAAGTGACAATTTGTAGATATTGTATATAAATGTGAAAGTGCTGATTTATGTTTGCTGAAAACTACTCCTGTCTTGCTCCATTACATGTCTTATCTAAGGTGCCCATGCACTATGGGATTTTGCCTGGCAGATTCAATCAATGTGATCGAATTGACCAAAGATCAAAGCCTCAACATGGCCGCCCAATCATAATATCGATACATTTCTCATCTAAATCAATTGAAATTATAGATCAAACAGGATGCTGTGGTCAAAATGGGGTGGGACTGGGTGGTGGTGGTACGTATGCTCAGGACTTAGAGCTGGTCATGGGCCCTCTTACTACAACAACAACAACCCTTGGTTCTTTCCTCAGGTCTGAACCACCAGTGTTTGGTATGTAGATACATGCCGCCAAGTCACAGAGTACAGGTACTTAGGAAATGACAGAAACACACAGGAGGCTGGCTGGTCAAGTGAGAGAAGAGTGCGCTCTACTGCCGCTAATACTCTGCAGGGGCGCTTGAGACACACTATAGCTTGGGGGAGACCTGGCGCCCATCACTGGCTCTGGGGAGCAGTAATAGCTTTTTAATAGATTTCAAACTGAAACTTATTAAAAATCTATTTGTAGTGTGTGGCAGTAATAGATCCCTCTCTGATCATATATTGATCAGAGAGGGATCTATCCTTTGGGCATGTTGGGTGGCAATCTGCCAGTGTATAGCAGGCTTTAGAGCTGGCCAGTATGTTAGAGAGCTCTATGAGGAAGAAGTCTGCTGCTAAACTCCTATGTAGGAATTTTTTTAACAGCCTGCCTAACTGCTAACTGGGGGGGGGGGGGTAAAATGTAGGACATGACTAGTGTTGGGCGAACATCTAGATGTTCGGGTTCGGGCCGAACAGGCCGAACATGTCCGCGATGTTCGGGTGTTCGACCCGAACTCCGAACATAATGGAAGTCAATGGGGACCCGAACTTTTGTGCTTTGTAAAGCCTCCTTACATGCTACATACCCCAAATTTACAGGGTATGTGCACCTTGGGAGTGGGTACAAGAGGAAAAAAAAATTTAGCAAAAAGAGCTTATAGTTTTTGAGAAAATCGATTTTAAAGTTTCAAAGGGAAAACTGTCTTTTAAATGCGGGAAATGTCTGTTTTCTTTGCACAGGTAACATGCTTTTTGTCGGCATGCAGTCATAAATGTAATACATATAAGAGGTTCCAGGAAAAGGGACCGGTAATGCTAACCCAGCAGCAGCACACGTGATGGAACAGGAGGAGGGTGGCGCAGGAGGAGAAGGCCACGCTTTGAGACACAACAACCCAGGCCTTGCATGAGGACAAGAAGCGTGCGGATAGCATGCTTTGTACCACCATGCAGTCATAAATGTAATAAAGATAAGTGGTTCAATAAACAGGGACCACGCGGCAACGCTAACCCAGCAGCAGCACACGTGATGGAACAGGAGGAGGCGCAGGAGGAGAAGGCCACGCTTTGTGAGACACAACAACCCAGGCCTTGCATGAGGACAAAAAGCGTGCGGAGAGCATGCTTTGTACCGCCATGTAGTCATAAATGTAATAAAGATAAGAGGTTCAATAAACAGGGACCACGCGGCAACGCTAACCCAGCAGCAGCAGCAGCAGCAGCACACGTGATGGAACAGGAGGAGGCGCAGGAGGAGAAGGCCACGCTTTGTGAGACACAACAACCCAGGCCTTGCATGAGGACAAAAAGCGTGCGGATAGCATGCTTTGTACCGCCATGTAGTCATAAATGTAATAAAGATAAGAGGTTCCATAAACAGGGACCGGCAACGCTAACCCAGCAGCAGCAGCAGCAGCAGCACACGTGATGGAACAGGAGGAGGCGCAGGAGGAGAAGGCCACGCTTTGTGAGACACAACAACCCAGGCCTTGCATGAGGACAAAAAGCGTGCGGATAGCATGCTTTGTACCGCCATGTAGTCATAAATGTAATAAAGATAAGAGGTTCCATAAACAGGGACCACGCGGCAACGGTAACCCAGCAGCAGCAGCAGCAGCAGCAGCACACGTGATGGAACAGGAGGAGGCGCAGGAGGAGAAGGCCACGCTTTGTGAGACACAACAACCCAGGCCTTGCATGAGGACAAAAAGCGTGCGGATATAGCAGCAATGCTTTTTGCCGCCATGCAGTCATAAATGTAATACAGATGAGAGGTTCAATAAACAGGGACCGGAAACGCTAAACCATCCCAGATGTTCATCGGTCATGTTACTTGGTTGGGGTCCAGGAGTGTTGCGTAGTCGTTTCCAATCCAGGATTGATTCATTTTAATTTGAGTCAGACGGTCTGCATTTTCTGTGGAGAGGCGGATACGCCGATCTGTGATGATGCCTCCGGCAGCACTGAAACAGCGTTCCGACATAACGCTGGCTGCCGGGCAAGCCAGCACCTCTATTGCGTACATTGCCAGTTCGTGCCAGGTGTCTAGCTTCATGCCCGGTTTCAGGTCCAGCGGTGCCAGCCACAAATCCGTCTGTTCCTTTATTCCCCTCCAAATTTCCTCCCCTGTGTGCTGCTTATCCCCAAGGCAGATCAGCTTCAGCAACGCTTGCTGACGCATGCCAACAGCTGTGCTGCACTGCTTCCACGATCCTACTGCTGCTGGTGCTGGGTTAGCATTTCCGGATGAGGTACAGCTTTGAGATGCGTTGGAGGAGAAGGAGTCAGAGAGGTAGGTGCTGCTGTTGTTATCCAGCTGTTTGCGGCGTGGGCAACACCCGCGCCGTAGCAGGTGAGGAATCGCTGCCAGGCTCCACAAGGTTCACCCAGTGCGCGGTAAGGGAGATGTATCGACCCTGGCCGAACGCACTCGTCCAGGTGTCAGTGGTGAGGTGAACCTTGCAGGCAACGGCATTCTTCAAGCTTCGGGTTATTTAGCTGACCACGTGCTCATGCAACTCAGGCACTGCAGAGCGCGCAAAGTGGTAGCGGCTGGGAACAACGTAACGTGGGATGGCCACTGACATCATGCCCTTGAAGCTGTTTGTCTCCACCACTCGATATGGCAGCATTTCGCAGGCCAGAAGCTTGGCTATGCTGGCTGGCTGTTACTGCCACGGCCCGGGGGTCATTTGCTGGCAATTTCCTCTTGTGCTCAAACATCTCAGAGACAGACAACTCAACCGTAGCGCTGCACACCGAAGGGCTGTTGGTTGTTGTGTTTGATGAACACTGGGAGACCTCAAGAGCACTAGTCCGGAAAGTGACAGTGTCAGCATCGTCTGATGTTTGTGAATGTTGTGAACCACGCAATGGCTGGGCTACTGCTGCTGCTGAGGCGGGTCTGGTGGTGAGTCTGGTGAACCCAAGGGAGGCAGTGTTGCTGGTGGTACCCTGTCCTGCCGCGTTTGCCCACAGAGTGGGATGTTTGGATAGAATGTGGCGGCTCATGCTGGTGGTGGAGAGGTTGTTAATACTTTTCCCCCTGCTCAGGCGGGTCTTGCACACCTTGCAAATCGCCATGGTAACATCCTCAGTGCAGTCTTCAAAGAAAGCCCAGACTTTAACTGGCTGAGGACTCGGACCTCGTGCGTGATGTGCTGGTGCTGCTTAACCCACTGCTGGACGCTTGAGAGGTCATCCAAGTAATTATCTGGTCCTGTTCTTTTGGATCTGTGAGGGTTGTTGTCCTGGACAACATGGGCAGTATTGAGTGGGTTTTCTTGGGTGCTCCCCTGTGGCCTGTACGTGAACCGTCAGGGGAAACACCTCTTCCCTTGCCCCTCCCTCTTTCACCGGATTTCTTCCTCATTTCACTTATCCTTAAAGTACACGCTGACTGGCAGCAGTACAGTGGCAGTACAGAAATGCTATACAGTGGTGGGTGAGCGGTGTACCACTATTGTCAGCAGTGACACAGAGCACAATGCTATACAGTGGCGGGTGAGCGGTGTACTACTGTTCCCAGCAGACACAGAGTGGAAGTAAACACAATGCTATATAGTGTGGCTGAGCCGTGTACACAGAGTGGCATTAAACACAATGCTATATAGTCTGCTATATAGTCACCCCGAACAGGGTGATGTTCTGCAGAACCCGAACAGTGGCAAACACTGTTCGCCCAACACTACTGGGAGGGAACGCAGATTTTAGTACCTAAACACACGATACAACATGTTTTCCGGGGTCGGACTCTGAGGCACATACAGATGGTCCCGATCATCATCCTCATCATACAACTCTTCTCCTGAGTCTGACCCACCCACCACCTCTGCCACCCCAACATCCCCAGACACAGACCCCTCATCGTCCTCAACATTAACTTGGGATGCTGGCCTGAGCCAGACCTCCTCCTCCACATCAGGCCCCATCATCTCCTCAATGGCAGCCCTCATTAATCGCTCTGGCGACGGACTGATGGACACAACGTTCTCCTCCGGGGAGGGCTGCTGCTGACCACTGGCTGCTGGGGTGGATGTTATAGCTTGCGTGGGGCGTTGGCTGTTGCTGTTGTTGGGAGTGCTGCTCACAGCGGAGGTCTCTGGGGAACTCATGTTGAGCTCATATAGTGGTTGACGGTGAGTGGAGTATTACTGATCCCAGCAATATACACACTGACTGGCAGAGTACGCAATGCTATATAGTGTGGCTGAGCGGTGTACACAGAGTGGCAGTAAACACAATGCTATATAGTCTGGCTGAGCGAGCGGTGTACTACTGTTCCCAGCAGAATCAGAGTGGCAGTAAACAATGGTATATAGTCTGGCTGAGCGGTGTACACAGAGTGTCAGTAAACAATGGTATATAGTCTGGCTGAGCGAGCGGTGTACTACTGTTCCCAGCAGAATCAGAGTGGCAGTAAACAATGGTATATAGTCTGGCTGAGCGGTGTACACAGAGTGTCAGTAAACAATGGTATATAGTCTGGCTGAGCGGTGTACACACAATGCTATATAGTCTGCTATATAGTGTCAGTAAACAATGGTATATAGTCTGGCTGAGCGAGCGGTGTACTACTGTTCCCAGCAGAATCAGAGTGGCAGTAAACAATGGTATATAGTCTGGCTGAGCGGTGTACACAGAGTTTCAGTAAACAATGGTATATAGTCTGGCTGAGCGGTGTACACAGAGTGTCAGTAAACAATGGTATATAGTCTGGCTGAGCGGTGTACACAGAGTGGCAGTAAACACAATGCTATATAGTCTGGCTGAGCGAGCGGTGTACTACTGTTCCCAGCAGAATCAGAGTGGCAGTAAACAATGGTATATAGTCTGGCTGAGCGGTGTACACAGAGTGTCAGTAAACAATGGTATATAGTCTGGCTGAGCGGTGTACACAGAGTGTCAGTAAACAATGGTATATAGTCTGGCTGAGCGGTGTACACAGAGTGGCAGTAAACACAATGCTATATACTCTGGCTGAGCGAGCGGTGTACTACTGTTCCCAGCAGACACAGAACAGTGAACAGAATGCTATATAGTGTGGCTGAGCGAGCGGTGTACCACTATTCCCAGCAGACACAGAACAGTGAACAGAATGCTATATAGTGTGGCTGAGCGGGCGGTGTACCACTATTCCCAGCAGACACAGAACAGTGAACAGAATGCTATATAGTGTGGATGAGCGAGCGGTGTACCACTATTCCCAGCAGACACAGAACAGTAAACAGAATGCTATATAGTGTGGCTGAGCGAGCGGTGTACCACTATTCCCAGCAGACACAGAACAGTGAACAGAATGCTATATAGTGTGGCTGAGCGAGCGGTGTACCACTATTCCCAGCAGACACAGAACAGTGCACAGAATGCTATATAGTGTGGCTGAGCGAGCGGTGTACCACTATTCCCAGCAGACACAGAACAGTAAACAGAATGCTATATAGTGTGGCTGAGCGAGCGGTGTACCACTATTCCCAGCAGACACAGAACAGTAAACAGAATGCTATATAGTGTGGCTGAGCGAGCGGTGTACCACTATTCCAAGCAGACACAGAACAGTGAACAGAATGCTATATAGTGTGGCTGAGCGAGCGGTGTACCACTATTCCCAGCAGACACAGAGTGGCAGTAAACAGAATGCTATATAGTGTGGCTGAGCGAGGTACACAGAGTGGCAGTAAACAGAATGCTATATAGTGTGGCTGAGCAAGCGGTGTACTACTATTCCCAGCAGACACAGAGTGGCAGTAAACAGAATGCTATATAGTGTGGCTGAGCGAGGTACACAGAGTGGCAGTAAACAGAATGCTATATAGTGTGGCTGAGCAAGCGGTGTACTACTGTTCCCAGCAGTGACACAATGACAGGGGGGACCCTGGCTAGCGTGGCTGGAGCGCGAACTACCCTGCCTGCCTACCCAAAGCTAAACCCACAGACAAATGGCGGAGATATGACGTGGTTCGGGTATTTATTTACCCGAACCACGTGACCGTTCGGCCAATCAGAGCGCGTTCGGGTCCGAACCACGTGACCCGTTCGGCCAATCACAGCGCTAGCCGAACGTTCGGGGAACGTTCGGCCATGCGCTCTTAGTTCGGCCATATGGCCGAACGGTTTGGCCGAGCACCGTCAGGTGTTCGGCCGAACTCGAACATCACCCGAACAGGGTGATGTTCTGCAGAACCCGAACAGTGGCGAACACTGTTCGCCCAACACTAGACATGACACATGATCACATCATCAATTTGTAAGTCTCTCCTGATTATGCAAATCATCTCTTTATCCCCTTGAAAGGCTGCACATCCAGAACCGCTTGTGTATAGTGATCCTGTAGCTAATACATTTTACAGAGCCACACCAATCCAACATACAGCCTGTTTCTGACTGGTCCTTATCTGTGCATGGCATGGATTGATATGGATCTATGGGTTAAAGCTTGGACCTGTAGTAAGGAATTCCCAGACAGCTCGAGCATGCATTCTCCCGCACTTACGCATGCGCAGTACGGAGTGGCCCATCTTCAGGAGCACTCAGGCTCCCAAAGATTGCTGAAGTCTCCTGCAGCGGCGGAAGTGAGTAGTCTCCGACCCATTGGTCGGAGTCTCCCATCGGTTGGAGACTGCTAAAGGAGCACTGTAAGAATAATGGGAAGGCTCTATAAGACCCAGAATCTTCCCTCTCCTTAGGTAAGTATCTGTTTTTTTATTTTATTATCACTTCAGACTCACTTTAAGCGTAATTAAGCGTAACTAAAATCAATTATATTCTGTCTGCAAATAGAAGCAACCTAACATAACAAACGAGCATCATTAATTTATCAGGGTAGGATACGTTAAGTTTGGGGATTAGTTGATTAGTTTTAGTCTCTAGGCAGAGACATAGAAAAAGCGGATGCAGAGGCTAATGCTAGGTACACACCATACAATTTTCTGTTGGATTTTCCTCGCAGATAGATCATTTCCAACATGTTGGAAATTATCTATCCAACCATCCATCTGCCTAGCAATTAGACATTGTTCCACTCAGCAGGAGATAACCAGAAGACAACGCACCAGAGATAATGACCAGTCTCTGCAGAAAATAATCTAAACAGAAAATCTTAAGGGGCCCATACACTTAACGATTTTCCCGCCGATATGCAGCTGATTCGATCACTGTGATTGCATCTGCTGTGAAATCGTTGCGCAAACACCAACCGAAAGATCGATTTCCGTCCGAAATCGATCATTCCCGTCGATCCGTCTGTGCGGAAGATTTTGCTCAATCGCCGGCGGGTCGGGAGTGCGTTGATAGCGGCGTTTGAATGTCCGACGCTAGCGGCAATACATTACCTGTTCCGCCGTTCCGCTGTTCCTTCTCCAAGCTGGGCTCCGGCTGACTTCACTTACCTTCCTGTCCCGACAGGAAGTTTAAACAGTAGAGCGCTGGCAGGAAGTAAATTGAAGCTGTAGCCCAGAGCGGAGAAGAGACAGCGGAGACCAGGGGACTCGCGCCGGCTGGATCAGGTAATGTATGGGGGGGAGGGGGGTGCCGGCGGCAGCAGCAGCTCCACAGATTGTGAATCGGTTTCATAGTGAAATCGATTCACAATCTGTTTGCAGTAAAGGCAGCCATACGATCGCTCTCTGATCAGATTCGACCAGTGTATGGCCACCTTTACAGAAAAATCTAACAGAAAATTGTATGGTGAAATCTAACAGAAAATTGTATGCTGTGTACTAGGCATTAGCTGCTTCTGAGTCCTATAACAAGACTAGGCTTAGGTGAAAAATTAAGCTAGACATTTGGTTGGGGATGGATAAACTAAAGGTGCCCATACACTTACTCAATTTCCCACCAATACACAGCAGATTCAATCACTGTGATCGAATCTGCTGTGAAATTGATGCGCAAATGCTGACCGATCGACCATTTTCCATCCGAAATCGATCGATCCCGTCGATCTGTCCGAGCCGAAAATTTTGCTCAGTCGAGAGTGCGTCGATAGCGGCGTTTGAATGTCCGACAACCGACGCTAGCGTCAATACATTACCTGTTCCGCCGGCGCGTGTCCCTTCTCTGCACTGGACTCCGGCTGGCTTCACTTACTTTCTGTCAGGGGAAGTTTAAACAGTAGAGCACCCTCTACTGTTTAAACTTCCCCCGACAGGAAGTAAAGTGAAGCTGGAGCCCTGGAGCCCAGAGCGGAGAAGAGACAGCAGAGACCGGGGCACTCGCGCCGGCCGGATCAGGTAATGTATGCAGGGGGGGGAGGCGGCAGTGGCAGCTCCACAGATTGTGAATCGATTTCATAGTGTAATCGAATTAAAATCTGTTTGCAGTGTAGGCAGCCAATAGATCCCTGTTTGATCAGATTCAATCACAGAGGGATCTATCTGCTGCTTGATCTGGTGGCAATCGACCAGTGTTTGGCTGCCTTAAGGCACGATACTGAGGAAGGTGTATAGGCTTATTAGGCTATGGTTAGAAACACGCTGCTGTTATTAAGGTTTGCCATAGGGCATATGATTGCACTCATTTCCGTGATATCCTGGTAAACTTGGTGCTAGATTAAAATGGACCCTAGAAAAGTGCTGCTGACATAACTCAGAGCCAAGCAGGCATATAGCACGAGGGACAAATGTAACACCAAGGAGTGCTTCTACATGTGAAAAATAAAATATAACAGTATGGCACTGCAGTTTCCTCACATTTATCACTGCATGGCTGTGACTGATATTTTTATTGTATCCCTCCCTGATATATGTTATGTGCTCCTCTGGGATTTCTTACCTCATATGCCCTATATTAATAATGTAAATTCTCTTGGTAAAGACCAAACATTAAATCAAGGTTAAAGGCTAATGTGATCTGCCAGATAACCTGCCTGATTTGCTTGTAAATCTTATGTTGTACCAGGGTGGACATGGCAGTTAAACTCTCCATAAAGTCTGCATGTTGGCCATAAAGGGGCTATGAAGGGGAATGAATGATAAAAAGAAAGACATCATCTAGGATGTCATGTTTCACAGGCAGTCATATTCAGAAGGAACCGACTCAACCCAAAGTAACCTGATGATGATTATTATTTAGTGTTTATGTAGCGCTGGCATCTCCCCTGAAACAATGGAAGATTCCACTTATGACAATTCTTGCATGAACTGAGCACTAATTATGTCACTAGTTTCATGTAAACAGAGTTCTTGCAAATCTGGAATCACATTACACCTACTGCTAAATGAACTGCCCGTTACCCCACCATACCCACCTGTCTTTACCAAGCAATTCATTTATTGAAATGAGGAACCTACCCTTTATGTCTTCAGTCTGCTTGGGTTTGATCATGGAACTTTATAGTGGTGGACATTTGCTATGAGCCATCGCTTCAGCTTAAAGCGGACCTGAACTCAGAACTTCCGCTCCGCTCTAAAAGATAGGCAACAGCTTAATAACCTTTAAAGAAAAATGTCTTTGTTCCAGCTGATACAAATTCTGTAATAAACCTGCAGTGTGTCTACTTCCTGCTTTCATGGAAGCAGACATAGGGTTATCATCCCGTCTTTACAAATTAGCTGCTCTGCCGAGGCAGCCAGCTGACACAGCTGTGAGATCAAATTACAGTAGTCACAGATAAGGGGGAACAGGACAGACCTATTTAGGATTGAATCCATAGATACAGTTGTTCATCTCGTTAGAGAACACATGTTCAATAAGATTATCATTACTGGTATTTTTTTAACTATATAGTGCCAGCATCTTACGTAGCGCTGTACAATGTACAAAAAAAAATACAATAATGGGGAGCATAGATACATGAGCAATTCTTTTTTTTCATGATATATTTTATTGAGAAGAAAAAAAAAAGAAGTGCATTGCATGAAATAAGCATGAGAATTATATTGGTACCAATATGTTCAGATTATTAACATTAATCAACCGAGACAAAAAGAGATACAGTAGTCGTGTTCTACAAACAGCATGACAGACAGCACTCTTGCAAAGTCATCCTCTTTTAGGTTGTCTAATAAACCCCCAACAGGCAACCAACCATCCAGAGGAACAACAATACACTTATTGGACCAGTGGGCTAGGACAAACCCCCACTAAGCCTTATCTCCATGAGACTATACAGTCTTGGTCAAAAGTTTTGAGACTGTCAAAAATATTGGAAATTAGAAAAGTTGGTGCTTAAGTTTTTATAATAGCAATTTGCATATTCTCCAGAATGTTATGAAGAGTGTTCAGATGAATTGCATAGTCCTTCTTTACCATGAAAATTAACTGAATCCCAAAAAAACCTTTCCACTGCATTTCATTGCTGTCATTGAAGGGCCTGCTGAGATCATTTCAGTAATCGTCTTGTTAACTCAGGTGAGAATGTTGACGAGCACAAGGCTGGAGATCATTATGTCATGCTTATTGGGTTAAAATGGCAGACATGACATGTTAAAAGGAGGGTGATGCTTGAAATCATTGATCTTTCATTGTTAAACATGGTGACCAGCAAAGAACCGCATGCAGCCATCATTGCATTGCATAAAAATGGCTTCACAGGCAAGGATATTTTGGCTACTAAGATTGCACCTAAATCAACAATTTATAGGATCATCAAGAACTTCAAGGAGAGAGGTTCAATACTAGTTAAAAAGGCTTCAGGGCGTCCAAGAAAGTCCAGCAAGCACCAGGATCGTCTCCTAAAGAGGATTCAGCTGCGGAATCGGAGTGCAACCAGTACAGAGGTTGCTCAGGAATGGCAGCAGGCAGGTGTGAGCGCATCTGCACGCACAGTGAGGTGAAGACGTTTGGATGATGGCCTGGTGTCAAGAAGGGCAGCAAAGAAGCCACTTCTCTCCCAAAAAAACATCAGGGACACATTGATATTCTGCAGTAAGCATGGTGAATGGACTGCTGAGGACTGGGGCAAAGTCATATTCTCCAATGAAGCCCCTTTCCGATTGTTTGGGGCATCTGGAAAAAGGCTTGTCAGGAGAAGAAAAGGTGAGCCCTACCATCCGTCCTGTGTCATGCCAACAGTAAAGCATCCTGTGACCATTCATGTGTGGGGTTGCTTCTCATACAACGGAGTGGGCTCACTCACAATTTTGCAAAAAAACACAGCCATGAATAAAGAATGGCACCAAAACACCCTCCAACAGAAACTTCTTCCAACAATTCAACAACAGTTTGGTGAAGAACAATGCATTTTCCAGCACGATGGAGCACCGTGTCATAAGGCAAAAGTGATAACTAAGTGGCTCGGGTACCAAAACGTTGAAATTTTGGGTCCATGGCCTGGAAACTCCCCAGATCTTAATCCCATTGAGAACTTGCAGTCATTCCTCAAGAGGCAGGTGGAAAACGAAAACCAACTAATTTTGAAAAACTCAAAGAAGTGATTATAAAAGAATGGGTTGCTATCAATCAGAATTTGGCCCAGAAGTTGATTGAGAGCATGCCCAGTCAAATTGCATAGGTCCTGAAAAAGAAGGGCCAACACTGCAAATACTGACTCTTTCCATAAATCTCATGTAATTGTCAATAAAAGCCTTTGAAACTTATGAAGTGCTTATAATTTATATTTCAGTACATCACATAAACAACTAAAACAAAGATTTAAAAGCAGTTTAGCAGCAAACTTTGTGAAAACTAATATTTTTGACAGTCTCAAAACTTTTGGCCAGGACTGTAGAGTACCTAATTGACATTAGAGAATAAAGCAATAGTAGAACATTAGCCATAACTAAATAGAAGGATATGAAAACTAAACAAGAAATTACCTATATACGGTAACCTACAAGGATAAGAAAAATACAAATAATATTCGCTGGTTACTTTTACGAACACCTATGTATTAAATCATCACAAATGTAGGAGTTTTGATATAAATCATCTTATAGAGTTAGTGTGGTCTAGTTAGTTCTCTGTCCAAGAGTCTGGAAAGTAAAAGGAATATTTATTCCCTGATGTTCTGCTCCTAACCTTTTGTTCCAATAACATATTCCTCTTTACTGTGATAATTAAATGGTAAATAGAGAATTGGTCTGCCGATTTCCAATTTAAAGAGATTAATGAAGTAGCAGTGATCAAAATGCGGCAGATTTGGTATTGAATATCAACTGGAAAATTCTCCAAACCTGATCATATAAGGCACGGTTCACATTAGCGGTTGCTATCCGGAATCGCCGTGCCGGAGCCGTGCCGGAGCCGGACCGCATGCGGACCGGACGAAACGGACGCACGGCATAGCAATGAAAGTCTATGCGACCGTTCACATGCGTCCGTTTCGTCCGGACCGGAGCCGGACCGGATCCGGACTCCGGCGTCCGTTCCAACATGCGCTATTTTTTGGTCCGGCTGGTCCGGCTGACGTATCCGGACCGGAGCCGGAATGTTGCATCCGGCCAATGGAAACCAATGAGAACCGGAGAGCGCACAACACACTGGCTATAAAAACCGGATGTTATACCACACTTCCTATGCTGACTCTATGGTATGGTGGCCATTTTGGATGGGGACCACATGGCACCAGCGTTCACAGAGTGGAGCAGCAGTGACTTCATGCTGGAGCTCTTTGGCAGCAACATGTCTGACGATATGTCTGATAACGAGGGGGTGAGGCCCTACACATCAGAAGACCTCATCCTACAGGTGCAGCAGGTACCAGCCCTGTGGGACAAGGGGGATGCGGACCACAGCAACATCAAAAAATGCAGAGACCTGTGGAAAAAAATTGCCAAGCTGTATGTGGAGGACTTTGAGCACTTGAGCAAGAGACAGCAAGGCACAGAGGGTATGTTGACTAGAAGTTTTTGGGGGGGCTTGTGGTTAGCTTGTGATGTATTCCACTTTTGCTATGGATTTGTGTCACCCACGTGTTGCCCACCCACCCGTGGCCCACCTACCTGTTCCCCACCCACCTGTACCCCACCTGTGATGTATCCCACCCACCTGTGATGTATCCCACCCACCTGTACCCCACCTGTGATGTATCCCACCCACCTGTGATGTATCCCACCCACCTGTGATGTATCCCACCCACCTGTACCCCACCTGTGATGTATCCCACCCACCTGTGATGTATCCCACCCACCTGCACCCCACCTGTGATGTATCCCACCCACCTGTGATGTATCCCACCCACCTGTACCCCACCTGTGATGTATCCCACCCACCTGTGATGTATCCCACCCACCTGTGATGTATCCCACCCACCTGTACCCCACCTGTGATGTATCCCACCCACCTGTGATGTATCCCACCCACCTGTGATGTATCCCACCCACCTGTACCCCACCTGTGATGTATCCCACCCACCTGTGATGTATCCCACCCACCTGTGATGTATCCCACCCACCTGTACCCCACCTGTGATGTATCCCACCCACCTGTGATGTATCCCACCCACCTGTGATGTATCCCACCCACCTGTACCCCACCTGTGATGTATCCCACCCACCTGTGATGTATCCCACCCACCTGTGATGTATCCCACCCACCTGTGATGTATCCCACCCACCTGTACCCCACCTGTGATGTATCCCACCCACCTGTGATGTATCCCACCCACCTGTACCCCACCAGTGATGTATCCCACCCACCTGTGATGTATCCCACCCACCTGTACCCCACCTGTGATGTATCCCACCCACCTGTGATGTATCCCACCCACCTGTGATGTATCCCACCCACCTGTACCCCACCTGTGATGTATCCCACCCACCTGTGATGTATCCCACCCACCTGTACCCCACCTGTGATGTATCCCACCCACCTGTGATGTATCCCACCCACCTGTACCCCACCTGTGATGTATCCCACCCACCTGTGATGTATCCCACCCACCTGTACCCGACCTGTGATGTATCCCACCCACCTGTGATGTATCCCACCCACCTGTACCCCACCTGTGATGTATCCCACCCACCTGTGATGTATCCCACCCACCTGTGATGTATCCCACCCACCTGTGATGTATCCCACCCACCTGTGATGTCTCCCACCCACCTGCGATGTACCCCACCTGTGCACATAAAACATACACAATGACCAATTATTAAACATCAATTTATTGTAAAAAATTAAGACATTTAAAATCACTTAAAAACTTGAAACTCCAAAATAAACACATTTCAACAAAACATATTAAAAACCAAACATTCACCCTCGTCCTGGTGGTGTGGTAAAATAAAGTCTCAGTTGGTCCCTGTTCCGCAGTGACACTACCCTTGGCCTGGTTGCATACCTCCGCAGGGGCATTAGTGGAAGCACATTCGGGGGTTCCGGAGTCTCTCTTTCCTCCTGCCGCACAAAGTTGTGGAGGATGCATGCTGCCTTCACCACGACAACTGCGTTGCCCGGTTTCAGCAGCATGGGCGTGTGGAACACCCTCCACTTTGACACCAGGATCCCAAATGTGCACTCCACCATTCTCCTTGCACGGCTCAACCGAGCATTGAAGTGTAGCTGGCTGGCATCAAGTCCCCTGTCTGGGTACGGACGCATTACATGGTCGGACAGGGCGAAGGCCTCGTCCCCCACAAACACATAGGGGTAGGCTGGTGCCCTTGTCCCAGGCCAGGGTCTGTCACGGGGGAGACGCAGTCTGCCTTCCTCCATCAGCCGGCAAAGGGTCGTACGCTGGAAAATTCCAGAGTCATTGGAACTACCGTACGACCCCACGTCCACGTACACAAACTTGTAGTCCGCATCTGCCACTGCCATTAGAACAATGCTGAAGTATTTTTTATAGTTGAAATAATGGCTGCCACTACCCACGGGTTTCTGAATCCGGATGTGTTTCCCATCCAGTGCGCCAACACAATTAGGAAACTTGCACTCGGTCCAGAAGCCCTGGGCGATCTCCTCCCATTTCGTGGTGTCCGGCACAGGCATGTATCTGGCCCTCAGTCGCGTCCAAAGGATCCTCGAAGTCCTCACGACGATGCCTGCCACCGTGCTCTTCCCAATACGAAATGTGACATGTAGCGATGTATATGTTTGTCCAGTTGCGATGTACCTACACGAGAAATAATCGAAATCAATTTTTCATGTCGTTACAGGAGAAAGGTTCAAGACAAGGTGGCGCAATATACGTGATGCATACGTGAAATGGCTACGGAAGAAAAAACTTGCCGAACGAAGTGGCAGTGGCGGGGGAAAGCGACAAAAAGACTACCAATTTGCCAAGCAATTGTCTTTCATCAATGCAAGCCTGGAACCTAGACTGTAAGTACCACTACTGTGGGCAGTAACTGAGAGCTCATTTTAGCAGACAACTACCATGACTTCGGCCATGTATTGCTATAAACTGGCCTCAATTCCCATGGCTAGCGAACTTTTCTCACAAGCTTTATCAAATGTTTGGTAGAAACGGTTGATAAAGTGTTTGCTAGTGTTTGCTAGCTCTGTGAATTGACGCCACATGCTGTTTGGCACACCAATAAATATTGTTTTTATCTACAGGACTGAAGACAATTTGGAGCAAGAGGAACCGACCCAGGAGGCACGGTTCAGCAGTGAGGAGAGCTTGGTGGATGATGACGTCGCCGATGTAACCTATTGCCCCGAGGAGAGGAGTAGGAGGAGGGAGTCCTTAGCTATCCCAGCTCTCTCCTTTGATGATGACTTGGTAGAAGAGAGCTTGGATGTTGAGGTTGCAGGACCGAGTGTGGAAGAAGCTGCACCTCCACAATCGACCGCTATGGAAGATCCAGGGGAACAAGAACAAAGTGAGGAGCACCGAGAGACTGCAGCACAACCAGCGCGCAGGGCAACCCCGACACAGGCCAGAGGACGGGAAGATGCTGCCACACCACCAGTGAGGACCACCCCACCAGTGAGGCGTCGAGGTACCCTCCCCCCAACAAGGAGAGAGACAGAGTCCGAGATGTCCGGGGCTGTCTCCGGACTTCTCGAGATTCTTCAGAGCCACCAAACTCTCATAACCCGGCAGTTGCAAGATGAGGACAGGGGCCATATCATGGAGCAGTACAAGTCCCACATCACTTCACTGCAATGTGAGCTCGACGCTGTACATGGGCACTACAGGGACGAGCTTAAAATGATGCATGAGATGCACAGAGGAGAAATCGACCAACTGCGTGCGCAGCATCATCAGTCGGTGGGCCAGCTGCAGAACATGATGCAGCAAATGCATCAACAAAGCAAGGAACTACTGAAATTGCAGGCACACCCGTGTTTTCACACTGTGGTGTCTCTAATACCATATTTGGAAAAGGTGCCTTCCCAAAACATGATGGCGTGCCATTCCACTTTGCTGGAGGTGATCAAACAACACATGGACACGCCATTATTGCAACCACCAATTTTTAGACCCCCACAACCAACAGCGGTGCCCACCTGGCAATCATCACAGATGTACACCGGCTACAGAGGCAGTCAATATGGGCCACCGCTGTCAGGGTCCAGCTCATCCACGACCAGCACCCAAGAGAGTCCAGATTTCCAGGCAGCAACTCCCACCTTTTCTAGTAGTGGTGCCGATACAATTTGAAAAAAAAAGTCAAATTGTTCCTGGACATGCTCCTCTGAATACCTCCGATCCTCGGAGGAAGGATACCATCCCAGGGCTTTTTAGCCCAACCTTTTCCCTGCCCCATCTCCTTCAACCAAGGTTCAGAGGTGTTCAGATGACCATGTCAGGGAACTTTTGTTTTTGCTGGACTTGAACTTTAGGGCCTGGTGTCCCCGAAAGACACTACCTGGGTCACAACCTTGTGCCTGTTGCACTGCACCTGTAGTCATGCACCTGTGCCTTTGATTCCTCTTGTTCCTTACTTTGTTGTTCCTAATCACTTGCACAAGACCCTTGGAGCCATGGGTGAAGGACACCTTCACTGGTCGGTGAGAGGCCTAGCCTTTTCACTGACCTGTGTCCTTCATCCATGGCTCAGAGGGTCATGTGCCAGTGGTTAGGTTTTTAAAGCACTTCAATTTTAGGGCCTGGTGTCCCCGAAAGACACTACCTGGGTCACAACCTTGTGCCTGTTGCACTGCACCTGTAGTCCTGCACCTGTGCCTTTGATTCCTCTTGTTCCTTACTTTGTTGTTCCTAATCACTTGCACAAGACCCTTGGAGCCATGGGTGAAGGACACCTTCACTGGTCGGTGAGAGGCCTAGCCTTTTCACTGACCTGTGTCCTTCATCCATGGCTCAGAGGGTCATGTGCCAGTGGTTAGGTTTTTAAAGCACTTCAATTTTAGGGCCTGGTGTCCCCGAAAGACACTACCTGGGTCACAACCTTGTGCCTGTTGCACTGCACCTGTAGTCCTGCACCTGTGCCTTTGATTCCTCTTGTTCCTTACTTTGTTGTTCCTAATCACTTGCACAAGACCCTTGGAGCCATGGGTGAAGGACACCTTCACTGGTCGGTGAGAGGCCTAGCCTTTTCACTGACCTGTGTCCTTCATCCATGGCTCAGAGGGTCATGTGCCAGTGGTTAGGTTTTTAAAGCACTTCAATTTTAGGGCCTGGTGTCCCCGAAAGACACTACCTGGGTCACAACCTTGTGCCTGTTGCACTGCACCTGTAGTCCTGCACCTGTGCCTTTGATTCCTCTTGTTCCTTACTTTGTTGTTCCTAATCACTTGCACAAGACCCTTGGAGCCATGGGTGAAGGACACCTTCACTGGTCGGTGAGAGGCCTAGCCTTTTCACTGACCTGTGTCCTTCATCCATGGCTCAGAGGGTCATGTGCCAGTGGTTAGGTTTTTAAAGCACTTCAATTTTAGGGCCTGGTGTCCCCCAAAGACACTACCTGGGTCACAACCTTGTGCCTGTTGCACTGCACCTGTAGTCATGCACCTCTGCCATCGGTTCCTCTTGCTCCTCACTTTGTTCTTGTTCCTAACCACTTGCACAAGACCCTTTGAACCATGGATGAAGGACACCTTGACTGGTCGGTGAGAGGCCTAGCCTTTTCACTGACCTGTGTCCTTCATCCATGGCTCAGAGGGTCCTGTGCCAGTGGTTAGGTTTTAGAAGCACTAAAAATTTAGGGCCTGGTGTCCCCGAAAGACACTACCTGTAGTCCTGCTCCTCTGCCATCGGTTCCTCTTGCTCCTCACTTTGTTCTTGTTCCTAACCACTTGCACAAGACCCTTTGAACCATGGATGAAGGACACCTTGACTGGTCGGTGAGAGGCCTAGCCTTTTCACTGACCTGTGTCCTTCATCCATGGCTCAGAGGGTCCTGTGCCAGTGGTTAGGTTTTAGAAGCACTAAAAATTTAGGGCCTGGTGTCCCCGAAAGACACTACCTGTAGTCCTGCTCCTCTGCCATCGGTTCCTCTTGCTCCTCACTTTGTTCTTGTTCCTAATCACTTGCACAAGACCCTTGAAACCATGGATGAAGGACACCTACACTGGTCGGTGAGAGGCCTAGCCTTTTCACTGACCTGTGTCCTTCATCCATGGCTCAGAGGGTCTTGTGCCAGTGGTTAGGATTTTAAAGCACTTCAATTTTAGGGCCTGGTGTCCCCGAAAGACACTACCTGGGTCACAACCTTGTGCCTGTTGCACTGCACCTGTAGTCATGCACCTCTGCCATCGGTTCCTCTTGCTCCTCACTTTGTTCTTGTTCCTAACCACTTGCACAAGACCCTTGGAGCCATGGGTGAAGGACACCTTGACTGGTCGGTGAGAGGCCTAGCCTTTTCACTGACCTGTGTCCTTCATCCATGGCTCAGAGGGTCCTGTGCCAGTGGTTAGGTTTTTGAAGCACTTTAATATTAGGGACTGGTGTCCCCGAAAGACACTTGGGCAGCTATGCCCTGCAACTCTTCCAGCACAAAGTTGGTGGTTGGTGTTCCTTAAAACTGACCGGGCTATACCATAGATATGTTATTTTTTGTCTTCCATGTTGGAAGAATGTTTCCATGTTGGAAAGTGGTTGTTTTTGCAATAAAAAAATTTGTTTTTACATACCTCAGTGTGATGAGTAGTTGTTCTTGTGGTGTGACTGCTCTCCTGAACGTGGTATCCTTCTTCCTAAGGTCATCCTTCACCATCTCCAAAAGGGTATCAAACCTGTCAGGAGATGGAAAGGAAGAAGCTGTAAATTATGTTGTGGGACAAGGTGTTGGGTGGAGGATGGGGGAGGTGTGTTTACAGAGGTTTGGGAGTGTTGTGGAGGGTGGGGGTGTAGTGTATAGCTAGGTATACAGGGGTGTGGGGGTCAGGGTGGTGTGTTTAGCTAGGTATACAGGGATGAGGTGTTGTGGGGGTGAGGGTGGGGTGTTTAGGGATGGTGGGGGTTGGTGTATTTAGGCCTAGATACTTACAGGGGAATAGACATCCGAGTGTAGCTGTAGAACTTCTGTGGGTGTCGTCTGAGGTCCCGGTAGAGGGCCTGGAACTCTCCCTTCCTCTGCCTCCTGGCTAGTAGAGGGTGCACCCACCATCTCCTGCGAGGAGCACGCCTTCTCCCCACATAGTAGTAGGTAAACAACAAGAAGGAGAGAATTCCCAGGTAATAAGCGTAAAAAATGACTGGATCCATGGTCCCAACTGCTGTCTCTGTATCCAAGGATGGTCTCCACACGTCCAGCTGTCTCCAACAATGACCCCAGAGCTTCTGCTGACCTCCCAGAACCCCAGGTATTTATACAGGTTGTTATCTCTTTAAGAATCCGGATCCGGACCGCAACCGTGTTCATACCGCACGGAAACCGTATGCAACCGGACCGGATCCGGACCGGATCCGGACTGGAACCGTACGGGTCAGGTCCGATCCGGCTCCGGTGCGGTCCGGACATCCGGTGCGGTTTTAGCAAAACCGCAAGTGTGAACGGGGCCTTAGTGCCAGCTGTGGGGAAATTTTTCAATTTTGTTTAAAAATAGACTTAATTAATTTTTCGTATGTGTAGACAAATGTATCAGCACACCGATTTAGCAATAATTCACGCTCTTTTATTGAGCCATATGTTCCCACAGGGGAAAAAAAACGACAATTGTTTCGGGAGCCACACAGGGTCCCCCTTCTTCAAGGCGTGTGGTAATTAATTTTTCAACTTGCCACCAAAAAGAAAAGATTAGTGGGTATTCCCAGGACATGTGAAATAGCGTACCTGGAAGAGAAAAACAATGGCAACACAGTGGAGACCTACCAGTTGTGAAGGAAGCCAACCTTCTGGGAGTATAATACCATCTATACAGAAGTTTACGGGATTGTTCCCAATGGGAATTACATTTAGATAGTTTTAATATCGAGGTAGTTGCTGAAATCAGTTGTTTAACTGTTATTGGACTTGAAGGTTGTTTGACCAACTTAAAGAAAATCTTTGAAAGGGAGGTACTGTATAAATGAGCATTTCAACATACTATACAATTAGGACAGCTAGTGATACAAGTACAGATACAATTGATGTGGAGTTAGAAAAACTTCACCAATACTTGTGGATGGATGATGAATACATTTCATAAAATTCATAGAAACAAAAACAGAAAAAACAAAGGAAGAGGTACCTGCCCTTGCAATCAATCTAGAGGGTAGTGGGGTGGAGACATTGTGGGAGTAGACAAAGGGATTATCTGATGAGGCAGTGAGCTTTACATTTCATCTACAGCAAATTATAGGTTTGTTTGAACAGATGTGTCTTGGGGTTATGTTTGAAAATGTCCAGGCTTGTAGAAAGACAGGCTGGGGAGAGAGTTCCAAAGAAGAGGTGACACTAATGAGAAGTCCTGGATGTGAGAGTGAGAGGAGGTGACCAAGCTGGATGGCAAAAACTGGAGATTAATAAGGAAACATATGGAGGGGATAGCTTATGTAGAGCTTTGAATGATAGTGTTAGGAGTTTGAACTGGATCCTTTGGGTGATTGGCTGCAAATGAAGGGATTGGCAAGAAGTGGCACTGCAGGAGAGGGAAGAGAGGTGGATGAGATGAGCAGCAGATTTAAGTAAGAACTAGAGAGGTGTCAGTCTGTTTTTTGGTAGACCACAGAATAGGGTGTTACAGTAATCAAGATGGGAAATTATTAGAGCATGTACAGGTATTCTAGTAGCCTCTTATATAAGGAAGGGACAAATTCTGCAGATATTTCTGAGATGGAAGTAGCAGGGTTGTTAATGTGTTAATATGTGGTTTAAATGAGAGCTCAGAGTCCAGAGTTACCCCCAGACAGCAAGCTTTAGGAGTTATAGGGGAATTTTCTTCTTTAATGGCAACTATAGGTGAGGGAGCAGAGGAAGATGGAGGAAATATCACAATCTCTATGTTAAGTTTGAGGAAACGTAATGACACGAATGCAGAAACAACAGACAGACCACTAGGGACTCGAGATAATAGTGTGGAATAGTGTAAAGTCTGGATGTGAGAGATAGATTTGAGTGTCATCAACGTAGAGGTGAGGTGTCCTAGAGTATAGATAGAGAAGAGGTCCTAGAATGGAGCCTTGTGGTACACCAACAGATAGCAGGCGTCAAGAAGAGTTAATGTTGGAATAAGAGACAGTGAAAAAGTGTCCAGACTGGTAGGAGCTAATCCAAGAATGTGCTATGCCCTTGACACTTAATGACAAAAGTGTCTGGAGAAGCAATGAGTGATCAACAATGTCAAACACAGAGGAAAGGTTGAGAAATATTAGTACAGAAAATCGGTCTTTGGATTTTGCAATGAGGAGGTTGTTTGCAACTTTGGTGAAATCGGAAACCAGACTGGAGGGGGTCTAACAAGGAGTTAGTAGGCTGGAAGTCAGAAAATTCTGAATAGATGTGTCGTGGTAGAAGATGCTGGGCACTAGGGTGAGTGGTGAGTGGACTGCGGAAGCACAGCACTAGACTCCAGCGGAAAGGTGAGAGCAAAGCTTCTGCTGTGCTATTCTCTGCATGTACACACTTGGCAGGGGGAGTGCCGGAATGGGGTTGTACAATGGATTGTACAATGAAATGCAACAGGATTGGCGCATTGTTTTTTTTATCTCGGGGACTCCCTGTATTATGCATCCATCCTATATGGTAGGTGTTTCATATTCTCTAGTGTTTTTTTCTTTATTGGGGGGGGGGGGGGGGAGGGGGGCACAGGACTTCTTGCCTTGGGTGACAGAGAGGCTAGAAATGGCCCTGATTCTACATTGCTAAAAAGTCATGTATCATTGGGGGGGGGGGGGGGGGGGGATAAAAAGCCTAAGAGAGCAGGACTGCATACCCATAAACAGCAATATATAGATATAGGAAGAGTTACTGATGCTGAAACCAGGATAAAAGTGGGTATCATGCATTCTGCTATATGTCACAGCAGTGCTTCTTTAACATAAATGTTTTAAAATGAATGATATAACCTTGAGACTATGAGACTGAGCCACATGCAAAGCAAAAGTGAAGACCTGTGTAGATGACTGGAGCTAGCGTGTCTGATGAAGTCTGCGTGGCTCCCGAGTTGTCCTTAAATCAGCATAATCTATTTATCTACTATTATCAGCAGGATCCATCGTTTGGCATTTGTGCTTAGCTGTGGACTGGAATGCCATGACTGATGCCTATTTATTGGTTAATATTTGATGTGCAGTGAACTGAATAAAATACCTTGTCACAGTTTCCATTCATTCCTTTCTGCGTCATTCCTGCTAAACCGACCTTCAGGAGGCTGAATGTGAAGAGATCCTTTCACCTCTGATGCAATCACTTTGTACAGAGTTGTCTGATCGCTGAGCCTTTGGAACGCTAAGCTGTTCTGCGATTCATTCATTTCTTTTCAGCATTTCCTAATAAGTCCATTAATACATCTTGTTATCTTGTTCAGTAAGCTGCCAGGAAACATAATCTTCAGAGGTTAATACAGAACTGAATGAGAACAGTGACTAATAGTACATGGTATAAAACCAAATATTTAACAATGTATAACTGCTGAAGAGTTAAGTGACAGCCTGAAGTTACATTTGCGATTTTATCCAATGCCAGCTGTTCTCAGTGGCATAACTAAGGAGCTTGTGGCCCCAGTTCAAGCTTTACATGGAGCCCCAAGCACTCTATCGATATGGAGCCCCAAAGCCTACCATGGACAGCTGCAGTGTCAGAGAGGGATAATCTGGGTAAGGAAACAGTTTGTTAAAGAGACTCCGTAACCAAAATTGAATCCTGTTTTTTATCATCCTACAAGTTACAAAAGCTATTCTAATGTGTTCTAGCTTACTGCAGCACTTTATACTATCACTGTCTCTGTAATAAATCAATGTATCTTTCCCCTGTCAGACTTGTCGGCCTGTGTCTGGTAGGCTGCCAAGTTCTTCAGTGTTGTGGTTCTGCTATGAACTCCCCCTCCTTCCAGGCCTCTCTCTGCACACTGCCTGTGTGCTATTTAGATTAGAGCAGCTTCTCTCTCCTCTCTTATGTTTTACAAGCTGGATAAATCGTCCTCTGAGCTGGCTGGGCTTTCACATACTGAGGAATTACAAACAAGGGCAAAGCTGTTTGCAGGAAGAAAAGAGCAGCCTGAAACTTCAGTGCATGAGAGATGCAGGGGGGAAGAAACACACAAATGATCTCTTGAGATTCAAAGGAATGCTGTATACAGCCTGCTTGTGTATGGATGTATTTTTCTATGTGTGGACATACTGTACATCAACCTACTTCCTGTTTTGGTGGCCATTTTGTTTGTTTACAAACAAACTTTTTAAAACTGTTTTTAACCACTTTTAATGCGGCGAGGAGCGGCGAAATTGTGACAGAGGGTAATAGGAGATGTCCCCTAACGCACTGGTATGTTTACTTTTGAGCGATTTTAACAATACAGATTCTCTTTAAGTATTAGCACTATTCAATGCAGATAGGCCTTAATTCAATTCACATGTTCTCCGAAGTTTTCTCCTAGGAGATAATTTTTCATCTTCTGTTTAGAATAACTTTTCAGCTCTCTGCAATTTAAAAAGTACGGAAAAGTAGGTGACAAAGTACTGCTAAAATTATTCTGAATATTTCCTTTCTTGTTGTTGTCTTAACTTCCCTGGTGGTATGCTTATTTCCGTATTTTAGGGTCTAAAAGAGGTGATTTTTTTATACGCTTTCAGAACCTAAAATTTTGAAATAATCATACTGCACAGAGATCTGCGACATCCCAGCATTTACTCACTTTCCTGGGATCCAGCGCTGCAATTCTCCCTCCGCCCTCCGGGTGGTCCTGTAACAAGCTGTAGTGGGATTGCCGTCTGTCGCAAGAACAGGCAGCAGAATGGCTACCGACGTCTGGATCCCAGGGGAGGTGAGTTAAAACGCCTGCTGTGCATAGAGCTCCCTGCTCTGAGCTGCTGTTTTTCTCCCTGAGCCTGACTCGGGGGTTACTACCAGGGAGGTTAAAAGGCATTTTATTCATAAGGTGTGATAATATCACCTAGGAGAAAACTTAATTACCTGCATAACACCAAGGAAAAGCTAATAAGATGCATTATGGGTGCTCTGAGCACCCTGGATGACGGTAGGTCAATCGGTCGGGATGAGAGTGGGCATTACCATAAGATGACCCTTTGATGACTTATCTCTGAGTACCACAAGGGTGAGAAGTGATTATTATTGCCAGCGTGTCCTAACTGGTTTAGGAGCCATAGATGTGAGCAGGGACAGTTCTAGACTTTTTGCTGCCTGAGGCAAACTTGTGTGGATGCGCCCCCCCTTCCCCCGATTTGGAATGAGCACAAAGAACTCTGCTTCATTTAATGTTCTCACATGACTGCTGTGAAAGTCAAATGAAACACTGCTGCTCTCCTGTCTCCTCCCTCCTCACTCACTGTCAGACTCCTCACACAGCGCAACAAGCTGCTTTTCCCCAATGATGACCTCTTCACCTCACTCTCCTCTCGCTTCTCCTCCTACTCTGACTGCATGCTGTTAGTGTAAACACAGTACAAACATGCAGCCCCTGTAATTTCTGCACCTGATGTAAATGTTTCATCTTGCTTCGTGAGAAAACTGACCCTGGATGTGAGTGTTTGTTGCTGTTTTATCTGTATTTTTTGCTTTTGGTTTTGTCTCCATACATGGTCTGTGGACACTGGAGCTGGCATACAACTATACAAGATAAAAATGAGACATCCTGAGCACAGTGAAAGGCTATTGGGAGCTACACTAGCACAATAGGGTGTTTTCAATGATTCAGCAAGACTATGCATGGGATCTAGTCTTTTACTGTCTGCAGCGACGTTTAACCACTTTACCCCCGCCCGTACGAATTTCTCCGTCCCTTTTTCCATCCTTTAACCCCCAGGGACGGAGAAATCCGTACTTTCCGCGTTCCCGCTGCTGTCCGCGCTCCCGCTCGTAAACACGCCGCCCGCTGCTAGTAAACACGCCGCCGCCCGCTCGCCCGGAGATCAATGAACCGGGAAAATCCATTCCCGTTCGTTGATCTAAGCCCCACAATGATCCGCTGCTCTCCGATGGGCAGCGCGATCATTGTGAGAAAAAACAAACACTCACAGCCTCCTACTACTTCCTGCGAGCATCCGGGAAAAAAAAAAGTTACTGTTGCCATCTTGTGGCCAAATAGTAAAACTACACCCTAAGCATTTTTCACGTAGAAATAAATGAGTGTTACACAAAAAATTAACTCATTACCTCCCACACTCCCCATTTTTTTTTTTGTAATTAAAAAAAATTCAAACATTTACAATTAAAAAAAATACATAAATAGTTACCTTAGGGACTGAACTTTTTAAATATTTATGTCAAGAGGGTATAACACTGTTACTTTATAAACTATGGGCTTGTAATTAGGGATGGACGCAAAACTAAAAAAAAAGCAACTTTATTCCCAAATAAAATATTGGCGCCAAACATTGTGATAGGGACATAATTTAAACGGTTTTATAACCGGGACAAAAGGGCAAATACATTTCATGGGTTTTAATTACAGTAGCATGCATTATTTAAAAACTATAATGGCCGAAAACTGAAAAATAATTATTTTTTTCCCACATTTTTCCTATTTTCCCATTAAAACACATTTAGAATAAAATAATTCTTGACATAATGTCCCACCTAAAGAAAGCCTAATTGGTGGCGGAAAAAACAAGATATAGTTCATTTCATTGCAATAAGTAATGATAAAGTTATAGACGAATGAATGGAAGGAGCGCTGAAAGGTGAAAATTGCTCTGGTGCTCAGGGGGTAAAACATCTCAGTGGTGAAGTGGTTAAAGATATGCCAATGTGGGCGCTGAAGCTCGTACAGTATCCTGTTTTCAAAATATGTGTTTACACTTAAATCAGTATTCACTTTTCTATAATATTTTAATTGGAGAAATAGAAAATAGAAACCTATTCCCATCACAGGAAGGCTAGTGGCGATAAGCACTTTCTATTCATGTAAATACATGCAGGAATTGTGCTCCTGGGATCAGTTGGTTTACCTCAATTCCTAAACCTATTGTGACACCAGCCATCCTTTTTTTAGGCACTTCTGCTTATCAGACGTCTGCTTCTTATTCTAGTTAGACTACTTTGGAGAATTTCCAAAGAACACTGTCGTCTCCCCGTGTTCAGCTGTCATTCTGCCTCTGCCTCGTTTCCTGAAGGTAAACATAGTGAAGTGACGGAGGAGTACTCCATTCTATTCTTGTAATTGAGGAACAGAATTACAGTAAGGGTCATGTCTTATTAATACAATTGTTGGCTTGGAACAATGCTATTCTGTCCAGATTAGTGTTAATTATAAGTTGTCATTGCTGTAGCAGCTAGACAGGCAAAATTTAATGTTATTATTTAGTATGTAAGGGCTGTAGGTCCACTTAAGCTTGAATCATTTTTTTTTTTTAATAATTAGTTGTCAGAATTGCTCTTACCATGTTTATGTCACAGTCATTGTAACTTGGTCTGTTGTTCAGTATTTCTGTGTTGTATTGTTAACCTCTTGAGGACCAGAGGTTTATCTCCGCCCCCAGTGACCAGGCCATTTTTTACAATTTAGCACTTCACGCAACTTTAACAGTTCATTGCACGACCATACAACTTAGCACCCGAATGAATCTTACCTCCTTTTCTTGGCATAAATAGGCCTTTCTTTTGGTGGTCTCTGATTGCTGCTGTGATCATTAGTTTCTTAATATTAATAAAAAAAATGATCCTTTAAAAAATAAAAACAAAAACTATTTCCTTTATTCAGCCCCCTAATTCATCCGCGATCGGGCTGGTAGGCTGATCTCTGTGTCCCCGGGTGCCGGCTAATGAGTGCGAGATCTCATCTAATCTCGCACGTGTAAGGATCCCTCCTGTAGCGTATTCTGTCCGTTGCAGTGGAGCTGCAAATGGACAGTTCTGGCTTATCTGCTTGCATTCGGTTGTGCATTTGCAATGGGTCTCATTGTCATTTGCAATCGCTCTGCAGTTCTGGGCAGCTCAGGATGCTGTCATCATTCCACCAATTGCTTGTTGCAGCTGAGCTGCGGCCAGATAGCCCTGGATTTCCTGCATGCATGTTGTTACATAATACTGCATGTATTTCTTATGGGAGTCCTTTGAATTCACAGCCTGCTAGCAAATGGTAATCAAGCCAGCTCAGGATTGAGTTATTACCATTCAGCTGTGTGGAGATTTGCATACCTGCATCCATTGGCTGGTGCCAGCATAAAAGTCTGCCCCCCATTTCATACCCCGCCCGTCATAGTGGTCAGTACGCTGATCTGCTGGGCACCTTGTTACTCTGTATAGTTCTATTATTGTAGTTCTATGCGACCTTATTACTTGTGCTTTAGCTAGTTCTTGATAAATATATATGCAGACTTGCTAATATATATTTATCCGTTAGTTGAGCCATTTGTTATTTTTCTTATTATTGTGTATTGCCTAGTTCCATGCTTGATGGACGTTCGCTGCATCCGCGGTGGGTCAGTGAAGTCCATTATCCAGATAGCTTGGATTCTGCCATCACCACGTTGGTGACTGGAAGTATTCCTGCTACTCTAGTTTCTGGGAACGTAACTATAGGCTGCAGTTGCTATTAGTTATGTTCTATCCTGTAGTCTTGCCTGGGTGGATGCTTGCTGGTGACTGTTGTTAAGCTGGCCACTAACGGTCCAATTTCTAGCGAAAAATCATTACAGCGATCAGAAATTCTGATCGGATTGGTTGTAAATAATCTCCATTGGTGGACACAATCGATTATGAACGAGTGAAAAAAATGTCGCCCGAATGAATTTTCGTCGAACGAAAATTTAGATTTTCTTGGTGGTCGTGATAGATAGGAAGCAAAGATTGGTTAGTTGATGGTGTAGTGAACGATTTTTCGTCCAATCAGAATTTCTGATCGCTCGAACGATTTTTCGCTAGAAATTGGACGGTTAGTGGCCACCTAGCCTGTTTTCTCTGCTTCTGTGGACGTTACTGTGAGCTGCAGTTGCTACTAGTTACGTTCCAATCTATAGTCCTGTCTTGTACCCATCTGAATGCTTGGTATCGCTAAGGCAGCACAGTGCGAACTAAGGCAGCGCAACATCGCACTACGCTGCCATTGTGTTTTATTTGTAGATATATCGGAAGCCCAGAGCTGCAGTTACTCTGGGCAGCCTGTGTAACCTCTTCCATTATCCAGCTCTTAGCCTTGTTGCGCTGGGTGGTCAGAAAGAATGACCCCCCAGCATTACACCACGTTGCGAGATGACGCAATTCTGCATTAGGCGGTCCTTGGTAGCCACTCTGCGGCCGCCATCCTGCGTTACTGTATGGCAAGAAAAATGATCACTAAGCAGACATTCTGCCTGGACAATGGGATCTATCCTCCAAAACTCAGCTGAAAATCATACTGAAACCTGAAAATGCTTTATGGCCTGTGTAATGCCACTTTAATAATGTACTTGGCAGAACAAGAGTCGGAAATATGGAAAGACCTTAATTTCTGTTTACTGATGTTTTTGGTATTGGTTTTACCCACTACTGGTTTATCTGTCCAGTCTGTGATTGTTCACAGTGGGCTGTCATTGTCTACTAATTTTGAGGTAATTTTGTCAGGGTTAGTCTCCATCATTATATTAATCTTTTGGTCTGTCTGTGACTTTTTCTGGTAGCTTGTTGGGGTATGTTCTGCTGCCTTCTAGAGTGTCCTACAGAATGTAGCTACCCCCTCAATCTCAAGAGGGTACATTGCCCTGACATGACAAAGTTCATGTTGATGTTTCTAGTGTTGTCCTTGCTTCTTCTGACCCAACTTCAATTCCTCTTTTAATGACCTTGCTTTGACTTTTGACTCTGTCTTTGTTCAACATTTTCTACATTTTGTCTTTGATGTTTAGCTCCTGTTAGTCTTGATAGCAACCCCTGACATGGCTCCTAAGGTCATTATTGTTTCTGTTGCTGGCCCTATAGACTCCTGGCTGGTTTGAACTATGTTTGAACCTTGACTACTTCCTGTGTTGAACTCTCTGCACTTTGTGTGAACTCTTTTATTAGACTTTGTCCTTCCCTCTCACCTGGTGCTCTTAGCCTGTCACATTAGGGAAAGGCTTAGCATATACTATAATGCAGCCTGGAAGTACTTTACTATGCAAGTAAACAGTAGTGCTTGAGTTGTCAGATGGAAGTCTCCTATTCTATCCTATATCATTGTTAGTATTTAGTATTCATACAGTGCTGACTTCTTTTGCAGCACTCTACAGTGTATGTAGACTTGTCACCAACTGTCTCTCAGAGGAGCTCACAATGTAATCCGTATCATAGTCCTATGTCCATCAAACTCTAGGGCTAATTTCGAGGGAAGCCAACCAACCTATCCAGAGGCGTCTGGTGTGTATGTACCGTAAAATAGAGAGCGGGGTCTACACTCTACAGATATTGTGAAACTCTCAATTGACTTTTTATTAATGCCTACTTTTGTCTGAAAAGGAATTGTGATACAAGGAATTCACAAACTTGAACTAAGTTTCATTCAGAGAAATGATATTAACGCAAACCTGTAACGTAAAAAACAAAAAACAAAAAAACATTAGATACTTACCCAAGTAGAGGAAAGCCTCTGGATTTTCCTCAATGCCACCCCCACTGGTTGGTACCCTCTCTTTGCTCATAGCCATACTCTCCTCCGTGTATGTGCAGCTGTGCCTGGGAAAAAAGCCAAAGCTACCGTTCACCACTGACTTAATGCTCAGGATTAGCCGTTTTCATGCATGTGCAGTACAAGAAGAAGCCATGAGGGTATATCCAACAAGCTCTTGTGGGATATGTTCAGAGGGACTTTGCACAGCAGAGGTGGGCTCCCAGATGGACCAGGAAGCCTCTGGACCATCCAAGGCACTGAAAATGATGTGGGTATCGATTTGCATTATTTATATTCTTAACACACTGATAGCAACAGATGGTAAAAAGTCCCACCAATCCTTACAATACAGAGAGCTGAAATGAATAACTTATTTCTCAACAGATCTGGGATTTCACTTTAGTTTTAGCTTTTTGTGCTTTTGGATTTGTTGCTGAGTAGATCAATGCAGTTTCTGACTATTTTGGTCCCCTCAAGCAAGACAACCTCTGGTCATGTCCCTGATTCAGTCCTGACATTTGCCACATTATGGTGACTACTAAGAAAAACTCATGTTTAAAATAAAAGGCTGAAATGCTTACTAATAACAATTTATTTTCACGGGTCCCTAAGGGCTCTTTTACACTTAATGCATTGGTATTCATTAGTACGCATTGGTACGCGTTTTTCCATAGCAGTGCATTGTGAAAAAGATTTCAGTTTAATCGCGTATAGTGTGAACTGAGCCATACGGAAACATGGGCATTAATTTGAGTTTTCTTTCAGTTATAACTGAGAGCAACTGATTAAGTGTAAATGGGTATCAACATCAGAAGAGTGTGTGCATCAAGCACCAAGTGAAACCTGATATATCTGGCTTTGCAAACTTGGCCTGATTGGCTTAATCAAGAGGCATTGCTCATGCAAATTTGCATTTGCTTTCGCTTGCCAGAATATGCAGGGTCTTACAACTAAAATACACCGCAACATTTTGCCCTGTGGGGATTAGTTCGTGCAACATTTATCACTTTACCAGGGACACCGTGGGTACGCCCCCCATGCTCCCATGAAACCGGGAGCTGCCTAAACAGAGCTTCAAGCCCTCTCACTACTCAGAGACCCTGCAGCTGCACCCTGGAGGGGAGGGGGAGACTGAGAAGTGCAGACGACCCCCCAAGCATGGCCAGTGCCAGGAAAAGCCGCCTACATGCCCCTCCCAAAGGATAGGTACCGACCTTGTAACGCGTGCTGCTAGGTGGCGGCGGTGCCGGCCTTAGCCCGTTATTAAACGGGCTAAAGGTTCCTAGTAATAATAATAATTATCATAAACATAATGGTAATAATTATTAAATTGCTCATTTCCCTGCTTACACTTCTTTAGCACTATAGTTATCATTGGCAGATTTTGTTGTTCCATATCATGCAACTGTTCTGTATAAAGTGATTGAGGAAGCCCAATATAAAACTCAAACTGGAGCCCAAAGCTCCTTAGCTGGACCACTAGATGAGACAGCTGCATTGATTCCAAGCAGCAGATAGCTATAGGTGTTTTTCTTACTGTACAAGTACCAGGATATGGAAAGAGATATAACTACAAATCATCTCCCAGGTCTGTGACGATAATTAGTGTTATGCCACTAAATATGAGGGTCACAGTCTATGGCTGCTCCCAACATTGATTGTGCTTGTCATTTTTACACCAATTACATTATTTTGGTATAAAAGCAGGCAGGATAACTGTATGGGCGATAAGGGATTGAAAGATAGATTTTTCTTGCAGGCTTTGCCAGTCTATAATTCTGCTTTAACATGCTTAAGCCCACAGACAACCCTGTAAGATATATGTGGTCATATTCACCAAACTGCAGTAAAGTAAAACTCATAAACGGTAGACATTTTACGCATTTTGCATTGTTAATGCATTACTGTTTATAACCAATTACCATTTCCTACTAACATGTATACATTATGCACATAACTAATACACAAATGGTTACTTAACTCATGCCTCAATCAGACCTGCTTGCACCTGTTACACATGATTTGCATATGAATTATGCAGAATATTACCATTGCATGTGTTAAAACCTATTAACGTGTGTATGTGTTACTGCTGTGTTGTATTATGCTCTACTTATCATGTGGAGCTATTATGATTACCGCAGTTTGGTGAATAAGAAGATACCCCGATATATGAATCCTTCTGATGCAAGAAGGCACTGCTGTATGTTCCTATGGATTTAGCTGAGGTCTTCATTCATTCACTTCATTCTTTTAGTTTGTCTTTATTAAAGCCTAGTCATATTCTCTGCATTGATCTGTAATTGTGTAAATTCAATGAAAATTATAGGGAGCCTGAATTATGCAAAAATACCAAATAATTTTATTCACCTATTTTTAAATACCACGACAACTCCACGGTGTTAAAATCAATTAAAAATCACATTCCTACAGCAACAACCTACACTAGGCCAGCCAGGTTCTAAGAAGACTTAGGTGCACCAATTCCTAATGTTACCGGTATGTTCATATACTTTTTGGTCTTCAGGCCCCTTTAAATCCTGTGCAGTATGCTGTAGATAGTCATCCCACAAAGGCAATATCTTCAATCCACCCTTATTGTATAAATATTAATTCAGAAAGCCTCTTATCATAGATCCTCTTCAAAAGAAAACACCCCCATTAGGTGTAGTCAGGGACTACACAACCCTATCAAGGCCAAGCTTCAAAAGGGGCAGGCTTGAAAAATGACATCCAGCAATGGGCGGCTTAGTAAGCTGGCTTGCGTTACAATAACATTCCGTCAGCTCCACAACTTTTTCATAGCAAAGTCCACACATAGCCTGGTACTCACGCGCCCTGACTGGTTAACAGGGGCTTGTCACCGCTTCTCCTTGAATCTATCCAGGTCATCGGACCACTATTGAGACGGCTTGTTATGAAGTTTGGCCTGCGCCGATGTCGTCCGTCAGGAACTAAGCTGGCAAGGGAAGAGGGGCGGAGGCTGAGGGTGGATCGATGCCGTCGGGAACTCCGGCTGGATGACGTCACTAGACACGTGACGCGTTTCGCCAATAGGCTTCTTCAGACGTGTGTGCGTGCGTCTGGGCTTAGAGCCTTCTTATATGCGGCTATTGCTACGCCCACCGCACGCGTAATTCTATGTATGTTGCCATGGAGATTCAAGAAGCTGAGCAAGCTCCATCTAGTGTCTATTCTTGAGAAGGCAGGCAGAGCTTTTCTTATAAGAAGACTTTTAGGTTCATGTCGCTATTAAGTCCATATGGTTGCATGGAGTTGCATTTATAAATCCAAAAGGACTCTTTTTTTCAACAGTTGTCAAGTATGTCCCTTATCTCATTATAATGAGATTCATAGGTGGTCACAACCCTAACCACCCCAGAATCCTTTTCTTTTGAATTATCCCCTGATCTGTTAACCAACAAATCAGTTCTTCTTTTTGATAGTGCCCTATAATAGGCTTTATAAATTATATGCCTAGGGTAACCTCTGGCTGAAAGCCTTGCCTTAAGGTCCTCGGCCTCTATTTTAAAATCCTCAATTTGGCTGCAGTTGCGTCGTAATCGCATGAACTGACCCGTGGGTACAGCCCATTTTTGCGATGGCAAATGTGCACTGTTTGCTAGCAGCAAGGTGTTACCAGCCGTCTCCTTGCGATACGTGCTTGTGATCAGACCATCACCAAACTTTTTAATCTTCAAATCAAAGAAAGAGATCTCAGTAACGTAAGTGTACGTTAAAAATATATCTCTATTATTAATATTTAATTCACCAACAAATTCATGTAACTGGGACTCAGTCCCCTTCCAAACAACGAATATGTCGTCCACGTATCTTAGCCATAGGGCGACGTGCTCCCGGTACCAACGCATGCCCCTAACCACGGTCTCCTCCCAGAAGCTCAGGTGTAGGCACGCGTAGGACGGGGAACACGCCGCCCCCATGGCCACACCTTTCTTCTGTCGATACAGCTCTCCCTTGAATTCAAAGTAATTGAAATTCAAAATCAACTTCATCATGTCCAACACAAACTCAGAATGAGCCTGTTGATCTCTATATTTTCTTTCCAAGTAGTAACTTAGAGCTTCTAAACCCTTTTGGTGTGGGATGGACGTGAAGAGAGCCTCCACGTCCAACCCCACCAACAATCAATTGTCCTCAACCTGTACCCCCTCAATCTCCGCCAGGACAGCCTTAGTGTCCATCACAAAGGATGGACATTTTTGCACAATGTCTTTAATCTTCTGTTCAACAAACTGAGCGACCCTCTCAAGAGGGCCATTATTGCCCGAAACAATAGGGCGGCCTGGGGGGTTGTTTATGTCCTTATGAGTTTTTGGTAGAATGTAAAAAGTAGGGACAGTATAGATATCAATTTTCAAAAACTTCATCTCTCTTTCTAACAGAATTCCATCTAAATAGCCCCATATAATCTTGTCATTAATCTTTTCAATCAATTCCTTAAAGGGGTTATTGCGTACTCTTTCGTAAGTATGTTTATCGCTTAACAAGCATTTAACCTCTTTTTCATACATTTGCTTTCCCATAACAACTACGTTACCCCCCTTATCGCTCTTCTTGATCTCAATTTCTTTGTTGTTCTGTAATTCCTCCAAAGTCTTCCTTTCTACATTGCTTAAATTATCTATCCCACTTTTTCTCTTCCAATTAATTAGCTTTAGATCTTCAGTTACTAGATCCATAAACATGGATGTGTATTTGTTACTGCTCAAAGCTGGCATAAAAGTGGATTTTGGACGTAAACTACTATGTAGGACAGGCGGAGTTTCACCATATTCTACCTCATAGAGAAGGTCGCTCAGATTCATATTGTCAATTTCATTCAATTCCTCACCTATATGGCTGTCCGGCGGAGCCGAAGCGTACATCCTCTTCAAGAGGACACGTCTCAGGAATAACTGTATTTCTTTGTATGTCTCAAATTCACAACCTGTTTGTTTTGGGCAGAAGGAAAGGCCTTGTTGCAGTACTGATAATTGGGGTTCACTGAGGGGTATATTTGTTAAATTAATAACATCAAGTTTTTTTTCATTTTCTAACGGGCGCAACCGCCCCTTTCCCCTGCTGTCCGTGAGTCTGCATACCTTCTCTTCTTACCACGTTTTCCTCTCTTTCTGTGTTTCCGTCTAAAACATCATCATCATCACCATTTTGTCTATTATTTTTCCTCCTTGGCTTTCTTTTCCTATTATTCCTATTTTTATTCTTCCCTGTCTTTTTCAGGATACCTGACTTCCCAGATCCTTCGCTCTCCTGTCCTGAGGATTCACCTGCTGACTCCTCTGAGGTGCCGCCCCAGCCGACCCTCCTACCCCTTCCTCTTCTTAGGCCATATTTTTGGCCACTTAAATTAAAAATATCTCCTCTTTTATAGTCCTCGACATCTCTCATGAATTTCTTTTCTTTATTATTTTTAATTTGTTCATTCTCTTTTTTAACAATATTTTTCAAATTAGTATTAAGCTCATCAAAATTGGAATCATTTTTATATTCATTGAGCTTTGTGTAAATTCACCATAGAAAACCCATTTGAATGGCCAGACCCCAGGCCAATGCTGGAAATGAGCTTTTATTACTAGCATCTGCTGGTGTTTGAAATACAGATATTGAAGCAGAAATTCATATATGCTTTGCTTTGTTTCTTGCTGTAAATGTGATTAAATGTTAGTGCAATGGCCATTAGGAACAGTTCTAGCCTAATATGTTCCTATTATAATCCAACACAGCATACTGTAGTGAAGGCAATTGAACCCCCACCACTATGCAAAACCGTCTCCAGTGTAGAATACGCAACCCGTGGTGAAGGCACATTGCACTGAAAATAATTATTTATTCATCTAACAAATAAGCTAATCTGCCTGGAATTGCCTGATGGACCTTCCTGGGCATATTCATGATAATATTCATTAGCCAGGGGAGATGCCGGCCCCATACCTAATTACATATGACATCTTTATTTTCACCGTCTGTCAGTCATGCAGCTACATCAAGGTCCACAGCAGATATCTAATTCATGATTGGTGGCGACCTCTCACCCTCCATCATATCAATATTTAAAGAGAAGGGCTAACTGAGAGGACAGTGTCACAGCATGCCATTCCCTAGTCTGACCGAGGAGTAGAATGGGCTGCTGGGGTCATTAGACGCTATTAATCTGCATAATACTCAAAGAGTCTGCACATCATTTCACATTCAATAATTCATTACTATTAATATGTTATGTTGCTGTAATTATATTTTGGTTTGATGTGTTTTTACAAAGTAAAATAATTGTCATTATGTTGAGGGGTTTGTTGCTTCTGAAAACGGGGACTGTGGGTCAGTTTCTGCCATGTGTGATATATATCACTCTACTGTGTGCTACTATCTATACTGCACACACTCCCTGCCTTGACCTTCAGTGTATTCTGATGCCTCTTTAGCAGAGCAAGATCATCCACAAGGCAAACCTAGGGAGTTGCCCAGGGCCTGGAGAGAGGATAGGGGCCCGGTGGACACTAGCCCCCATCAAATCTTACTAAAAAAGATCATCAGCTGTTGGCAAAAACTGCTATCATGCCCAGGGCCCCATTCCATCTTAATCCTTTTTTGCTCTTTAGCAGTCTGCCAAGTTGGATCTTGCATAAGATCCTGACAGTGGCTGTCAGCAGGAAGCTTCCTGGCTGCCCTCCCATTTCCATAGAACAGAGAGGTGTGGGGAATGATAGAGCACTTTCACCCAAAGGAATCATGGAATCATTTCAGGCAACAGAACCATATGTGTGTAAATACCGGCTTTGGGAAGAGAAAGTATTGGAGCAATGTGAATTGTGCCATGAAGCACGGGTGTGACAATAGCCATAGCAGCCATAGCAACCGCTATGGGGCCCTAGAGATGAGGGGGCCCAGGTGGTATTTGATGTGTTCACTTTCAACTTTCCTTTGTTTCTCCACCCTCTGACTTTATTGTCTCTTAGCCCAAGGGCTGTACACAATGTACACTGCATGGAAATGTTAACTGGCCAATCCACTCGTATCCATAGAGTAGGGGCAGGTGACATTACTCAAGAGTACCTACATCTGAGGGACCCATGGAAATTTTGCTATGGAGCCCCTTAGTTTCTAGCTACCCCACTGCCATGAAGCGCATGTGAACTCTCCTTGACCCTTTCCACTTGTTCGCTACTGAAATGGTGCTGAATTGTCGTGTTCGTCAGTATTCAGGTAGGTGAAATAACACTTGTATTGTATACCTATTAATTTAAATAGTGCTCAGACTGTCTTCAGTCAGAAATCTGACTCATTCTGGGAAATGAGCGACTTGGCAGCTGATCGACCATCTGATTAGATTATTATTGAATTGGATGAAAATCATTGCTGCCACAAGCATGTCCAATCGACGATTCAACTGATCTTGGGCTTAAATTGGTTGAATGTATCAATCGGACATGCCGGGAAATCTTGTGGTCTATCGGGTGCATGGGGGTGCGATAATTGCAATAATGAATGGGATGGAACCTCTGGCCCTCCAAATGTAAATGTGCCCCTCAGACCTGTGCATGAAAATGCTATACGTGTCCACTGGTAGCTGCCGTGGTGCCCATACATCTTCCATTTCCACATGGCAGCGTAGGGCATGTGTGACTTCACACACAGGCCCCCACATGCTATACTCCAGTAGCCACGTGGGCCGGCAATGCGGTGGTCGACAGCAAACAGGACACATTTACATTAGGGGGGCAATGATGGAGGAGGCGGATGTTGCCTCACTAGGCTGATTCCCAAAAGATTTCAGATATCGATCTGGAATCTGGCCTGCAGTGTATGGGCAGCCAACAGATCTCTCTCTGATCAAACTCCATCAGAGAGAGAGATTTGTCTCTCAGTTGAATCTGCCCATCATTGCTAGATGTATGGGCACCTTAAAGAGAACAAAGTACTTGTAAAGTTTGCTTATCTTTGTTAACACAGGAAGAGGTGCAGAAACGCCTTCTGTCATGCAATTTAAACTTGTTTCAAGGCACTCTAATGACTATAGACCTGCAATATGAGTTGTTAGAAATTATTATGCTTGATTGTGTGTCAGTTGATCTTTTGAGGATAAGAAACAATCAGCACTTCAAGGATGTCTGCTTGCTTGAAAATTTTATTGATCATAAGCGTTGATAAATACAGTACATGCTTACTCATGAGCGGTGGCGGCTCCAGGATTTTTTTTTGGGGGGGGGGTGCTATGCAGGTGCTGGACCAACTTCTGGGGTAGTTAATGACCCGTGGCACGCTTCGCGTGCCGCAGCAAAAAATGGGTATGTCTATAACCTGCAGCGCGCGAAGCCCTGCTGATCTATTTGGTTGCAGTAGTGCACTGAATTACACCAGAAACAGGCATGCAGCTAATCTTGTCAGTACTGACAATATTGTCAGAAACCCCTGACCTGCTGCATGCTTGTTCAGGGTCTATGGTTGAAAGAATTAGAAGCAGAGGACCAGCACGGCAGCCAGGCAACTGGTATTGCTTAAAAGGAGATAAATATGGCAGCCTCAATATTATTCTCACCTCGAGTTCCCTTTAAAAGTGCAACGCAAAGACTAAGTTTTGGTGAACCTTTCCCCAGAAAATTCACATAATTGTGCAGGTTTTCTCAAGAAAATACACATAATGTGAGCAGATTTGCCCAGAAAATACATTCAATCATGTCGGCAGATTTGCCCAGAAAATACATTCAACCATGTGGCAGATTTGACCAGAAAATACGTTCAACCATGTGACAGATTTGACCAGCAAATACGTTCAATCACGTTGGCAGACTTGATCAGAAAACACTTCAATCATATGTGGCAGACTGGATTAGAAAACACTTCAATCATGTGTGGCAGACTTGATCAGAAAACACTTCAATCATGTGGCAGATGTAACCAGAAAACACTTCAATCATATGTGGCAGACTTGATCAGAAAACACTTCAATCATATGCGGCAGACTTGATCAGAAAACACTTCAATCATATGCGGCAGACTTGAACAGAAAACACTTCAATCATGTGTGGCAGACTTGACCAGAAAACACTTCAATCATGGCAGGTTTAACCAGAAAACACTTCAATCATATGTGGCAGACTTGATCTGAAAACACTTCAAATATATGTGGAAGACTTGATCAGAAAACACTTCAAATCATGTGTGGCAGACTTGACCAGAAAACACTTCAATCATATATGTGGCAGACTTGACCAGAAAACACTTCAATCATGTGGCAGACTTGCCCAGAAAATACACCTGTTAATGAATAAAAAAAAACATTTACTCACCCGCTGAAGACCTCCTGTCCCGGCCTCCGTCCGGCGCGCAGCTCCCACGATCTTCTGCAGCCAGCAACTGAAACTCCCGCGCTGAGAGCAGGGCTATGGGACAATGGAGCCCGAAGCCCTGCACTGCAGACTCGAAGTCTCCAGAGCAGTCTCTGGAGACTTCGAGTCTCTTTGGACGCCATTTTACTGTAGCCCTGCTCTGCTGCTGTCTATTAGACCAGAGGTCCCCAACCTGGGGGCCGCGGCCCCCTGGGGGTCCGTGGGCAAATTTCTGGGGGCCGCGGCGGATCTGGCCTCTCTCCCTCTCCCCCCCGCGGCCGCCGCTCCCGTTAGCGTATGAGCGGGCGGCCGCTTCCTCCCTTATATTCCCCAATCCCATAGCGGCTAGGCCCTCTCCTCTTTGCAGCATTTATTACAGCAGCGCTTTCTGTGCGGCTGCTGTAAGGAGAGAAGGAGGCGGAGCAGCGGTTCCCATGGTAACGGCGATCGCCGCCACAGGAAGCCGGCGCTGCCCTGCCTCCTTCTCTTCTTTACAGCAGCCGCGCGGGAAGCGCTGCTGTATTACAAGATGCTGCAACCGAGGACAGGAGCACCTGGGGGAATATAAGGAAGAAAGCGACCGCCCGCTCACAAGGTAACCGGAGCGGCGGGCGCGGGGGGGAGGGTGGCGATGGTGGTGGTGGCTGGTGGTTGAGGGCACCTCTCCTACCTACACTGGGGATACTACTGGCTACACTGGGCTAACTGTACTAGCTACACTGGGCTAACTGTACTAGCTACACTGGGCTAACTGTATTTGCTATACTGGGCTAAATGTATTTGCTATACTGGGCTAAATGTATTTGCTATACTGGGCTAACTGTATTTGCTATACTGGGCTAACTGTACTTGCTATACTGGGCTAACTGTACTTGCTATACTGGGCTAACTGTACTTGCTATACTGTGGTAACTATACTTGCTATACTGGGATAACTGTACTTGCTATACTGGGCTAACTGTACTTGCTATACTGGGCTAACTGTACTTGCTATACTGGGCTAACTGTACTTGCTATACTGGGTTAACTATACTTGCTATACTGTGGTAACTGTACTAGCTATACTGGGCTAACTGTACTTGCTATACTGGGCTAACTGTACTTGCTATACTGGGCTAACTGTACTAGCTACACTGGGCTAACTGTACTAGCTACACTGGGCTAACTGTACTAGCTACACTGGGCTAACTGTACTAGCTACACTGGGCTAACTGTTCTAGCTACACTGGGCTAACTGTACTAGCTACACTGGGCTAAATGTATTTGCTATACGGGGATAACTGTATTTGCTATACTGGGATAACTGTACTTGCTATACTGGGGTAACTGTACTTGCTATACTGGGCTAACTGTACTTGCTATACTGGGCTAACTGTACTTGCTATACTGTGGTAACTATACTTGCTATACTGTGGTAACTGTACTAGCTATACTGGGCTAACTGTACTTGCTATACTGGGTTAACTATACTTGCTATACTGTGGTAACTGTACTAGCTATACTGGGCTAACTGTACTTGCTATACTGTGGTAACTATACTTGCTATACTGGGCTAACTGTACTTGCTATACTGTGGTAACTATACTTGCTATACTGGGCTAACTGCCGCCGCCACTAGCCACGCCCCTCCAACACCCCCCCCCCCCCCCCCGCCCCGGGGGGCCCCGGAGAAAATTTTGGTCGGTATAGTGGGCCCCGGGCTCAAAAAGGTTGGGGACCCCTGTATTAGACGCCAAAAGTCAGTTCACGCTGGGGGGTGCTTTAGGGGTGCTTGAAGAATTTTTGGGGGTGCTTCAGCACCCCAAAGCACCCCTATGGCACTGCCACTGCTCATGAGATAATGACAGAGATTATGCCATCCCATACAGCCATATCCCACCAACCTGCTTTTACAGCTTTTTATTAGCTCAGAAAAAAAAAACCCAAAAAGTGTGTGAAAAGGAATCACAATAATTGATCAACTAATGTAACATGGAGATATTTTTTTTAATGCTCAATACATTTATTAAAAAAACAAACTAGGAATTTCAGCTAATAGTTGCAATAGCACAAAAAGCAACAAATCACCCCAACTTTCTAGCCTTACTTGGGCTGCTTTTCCTGAAGGCTAAATTTCCTTGGCCATAGGAACATTTTTTTTTCCATATCCATTAGATAGTTTATGGGAAACTAACAGAGTGACTATGTCCTTGGATTTGATTGACCTTGGCAGAGAATTTACATGATTATTTTTTCATGAAGGTTATATATAGCTTTATAACGTCATATTGAACCGTGGAGTACAGCTCATTTAAAGTGACATCTAGAATTTAAAGGATGCACAATTTATCATTTAAATGTTGCATTTAAACTGACCCAGGGGACACAACCTGTTCCCCAATTGGCTATAATTTTCCTTCCTCCCATCATCTTCTACTCCTTGTTTCATAAATCCTAGTAGCTCCTGCAATCCTTCTTTTCTATCTGTTAAGCTGAAACAGCAGAAGTATAAATTAAACAAATCTAGATGCCATGTATTATCTTTACAGGGATGGTTCACTGGATTGGACACTTGATAAGAAAAATCGTGTTAAAGAGGAACTCCAGCCTAAACAAACATACTGTCATTAAGTTACATTAGTTATGTTAATTAACCACTTTACCTCCGCGCGTACGGATTTCTCCACCCCTTTTTCCATCCTTTCACCCCCAGGGACGGAGAAATCCGTACTCTGCGCACTGCCGCCGCTGCCCGCGCTACCGCTCGTAAACACGCCGCCCGCCGCTAGTAAACACGCCGCCGCCCGCTCGCCCAGAGATCAACGAACGGGAAAATCCATTCCCGTTCGTTGATCTCAGCCCCGCAATGATCTGCTGCCGCTCGACTGAGCAGCGCAATCATTGTGAGCAATAACAAAGTCCCAGCCTCTTTCTACTTCCTGCAAGCGTCCGGAAATTGGTACTGTTGCCATCTTGTGGCCAAATAGTAAAACTACACCCTAACCATTTTTTACACACAAATAAACTTGTTTTCACAAAAATTAACTCCTTACCTCCCACACTCCCCATTTTTTTTTTTTGTAATTAAAAAAAAAAAAAATTTACAATTTAAAAAAAATACATAAATAGTTACCTTAGGGACTGAACTTTTTAAATATTTATGTCAAGAGGGTATAACACTGTTACTTTATAAACTATGGGCTTGTAATTAGGGATGGACGCAAAACTGAAAAAAATGCACCTTTATTTCCAACTAAAATATTGGCGGCAAACATTGTGATAGGGACATAATTTAAACGGTTTTATAACCGGGATAAATAGGCATATACATTTCATGGGTTTTAATTACAGTAGCATGCATTATTTAAAAACTATAAAGGCCGAAAACTGAAAAATAATAAATTTTTTCCCACATTTTTTCCTATTTTCCCATTAAAACACATTTAGAATAAAATTATTCTTGGCATAATGTCCCACCTAAAGAAAGCCTAATTGGTGGCGAAAAAAACAAGATATAGTTCATTTCATTGCGATAAGTAATGATAAAATTATAGACGAATGAATGGAAGGAGCGCTGAAAGGTTAAAATTGCTCTGATGGTCAGGGGGTAAAACCCCTCAGTTGGGAAGTGGTTAAAATAGATAGGTAATATAATCTCTTACCCACACTGTTTTAAAAGAACAGGCAAATGTTTGATTTCATGATGGCAGCAATCTTTTTGGTTGAAAGGAGGTGACAGGGAGCATGAGACACAGTTCCAACTGTCCTGTGTCCTGAGCACATCTCCCAGTTGCTTGGCAACGGGAACAACAACATAGGAAATCCCATCATGCTCTGCACAGCATCAGGGAAAAAAAGCCCGGGGCAGTTTTCTTTGATGGGTGGAGCCTAGCTAAAAATGACGCTTTGGTAAGAAAAACAAAGTTCTGATGCTGTGAAACTGTCAAAGAAACACCAAGCCTTTTCAGTTCTGCTGAGTAGATTTTTAGTCCGGAGGTTCACTTTAATGTAATGCCTTTTGAAATTTGTTTGTCCTATAACTTTTACCCTACTATAAGAAGAACCAGTGAGAGCCCCAGACAGTGTTATGCATGGTGCTGCTGCTAATTACTCTTTGCAGCTACTTAGTTATCCCCATAGAAAAGCTAAACAAACACTGCAGCAGAAACTAAACATCAAGACAAATTTGCAAGTCACTTCAATTTACAACAAATCTGTATCAAGCACTATTTATAAGGAAGGACACATTTCTCATATTTTTTATCATCCAGATTCACATTGGGGTGTTAGTATTTGACACTTGTAGGGTGGGATTAGTATTGGGCATTACGTGTGTGTGTGTGTGTGTGTGTGTGTGTGTGTGTGTGTGTGTGTGTGTGTGTGTGTGTGTGTGTGTGTGTGTGTGTGTGTGTGTGTGTGTGTGTGTGTGTGTGTGTGGGATGGGGGTTAGGTTTAGACACTAGGAGGGGAGGGCTCAATTGAGAATGGGTGCTGGGTGAAGTGTATAGTAAAATATCAGATATCTAAATTACCAATATATTTCCTAGTCCATCTTATGTACCGGTGCCACAATACATACTCTGCATAGCTCGTTATTTGATGGGCAAGATCATATTGCTCACTATATAGTCTGATTTACTGCATGATTTCCTTGAGTCCCTGCTACAGTACAATCATTCATGTCCACTCTGCCACCAACTGTAGAGGGACATGATTGTAAATTCTTGCATTCTTACACAAGGAGACACAAACAGTAATAAACTCCTCCACCTAAAAAAATGGTCTAACTTTTCAAAGATATTCAAAGATAAAATATGTGAGTGCCAACGCCCACACCCCATTTTAACTGCTTGAATACTAGAAAAAATAATACAAAAAAAACCCCAAACAATGCATGACTAATCCCACAGAGCAAATGGATCGCTTAATTGTGCTGTAAGAAGACATCTTCCTCTCATCAGACCTTTGTCTGCAATGTGGCCTATATACTAATGGGGAACATAATGATTATTATTGCTGTGAAGACATCACAGTGCTCTGCTTTCGCTGTGTATGACCTTGACAAATGTGAATGCCATCATGTAGGAGGTTTCTTGGAAGGATTCACACCACAATTTCAAGGCTAGGCCACAATGTGGAGATACGTTATTGCTAATGTAAAGATGTGATTGGCACCTATTGATAGTAACATGAGGATTTCAGATCACTGGGGCATGCAGAGAAGGGCTTTGACATCAATTTCCTTGTGGATCAAAAGGAACATTAATCTCAGTTGAGAGAAGCTAATTCGAGCGGATGCTTTCAGCATTGAGTATTGAAACAGCTAAGAAAAGAACTATTCATTGATTAGAAAGCTACAAGTAAGTTAAAGGAAATTCATGATTTTTCTGTAGTATGATTTTACTCATTTATTATAGGTGTGCTGTAGAGAAACAAATACAAATAAGTATGGCACCCCACCACCCATGTAATTTTATAAATGAATATGGGTATAGTGGTCACATAGCAAATCTCTTCCTGTAGGTAAACAGTCATGTGACCACTAATTCTGTAGATAAAGCAGCATATGCCGGATAGTGTAATGGTCAAGGTCTCTGCCCCTGGGTTCAAATCTTTACTCTTCCTATTCAGTAAGCCAGCACCTATACAGTAAGGGGTCCTTGGGCGAGACTCCCTAACACTGAGTGTGCTCTAATGGCTGCCTCACAAGCGCTTTGAATCCGACAGGAGAAAAGTGCTATATAAATACTGGAATTATATGTATAGACTTGAAATTGTTGGGGTGGCTGCTACAGCATCTGATAAAGGAAGGGTGTGTGTGGCTGCTGTACAAAGTCAGGTAGAGACCTTGGGGGAAGCTGATGGTTTTTTGTATAGAAATGATTGGAAAACAGATCGGACCTGTTGGAAATTATCTATTTAACCCATCTATCTGGCGGGAAATTGCATGGTGTGTACCAGGCATTAGAATTGATAGATGAGGGGGGGTTTCTATGGATTAGAAGGAGCGATCAGTGAGGGTATATTTATGCAGAATGACAAAAGTTTGCTTTCCTAAAACAGAAAGAATTTGCGATAATTCAGGTTGGAGTGAGCTTGAGATGTCTCCCAGAGCAACACTGCTGAATATATGCAAATTAACCATTGTACCCTTAGAAGCTAAACACACCTCCAGAACCGCTGGAATGCAATGATGTGTCAGTTTGTTAATTTGTACAGAGCCATAATAATCCAACATGCATACAGACCGTTTTGGATTGTTTGATCCTCATCAGTGCATGGCATGGATTAATTTGGCTCTATGTAGTAGAGCTTGTGAATCCGAGAGGCACAGACTAACCAGCAAGCTCATGGTGACCCAGAACTCATTGGAGTGTGTAAGGGACTACAATGGTCCTAAAAGCCCCCTTACTAAGATGTTAAGAAAAACAAAAGTTTGCTTTCCTAAAACAGAAAGAGTTTGCGATAATTCAGGTTGGAGTGAGCTTGAGATGTCTCCCAGGCACCACTGCTGAATATATGCAAATTAACCATTGTACCCTTAGAAGCTAAACACACCTCCAGAACCGCTGGAATGCAATGATGTGTCAGCTTGTTAATTTGTACAGAGCCAGGAGGTCGCAATAGCAGCATAGGGGGCGATATACAGGCTGGGAACGCGAACAATCACTCGCATTCCCATGCCTGTCGGCCAGTGACGGCCAAACCGGAAGTGTTCGCCGGCGGGTCCAGAAGCATCGGACCGGAGCTGCGAGGGCACCGATCGGCTGCTGGGGGCTGAGGGAAGCCCCAGGTGAGTTAATCTCATTTTTTTTAACTGGCTTTAGGTTCACTTTAAGGTGAGATCATTCCAGAGTCACCTCACCTCCTACTATTGCTGTTTGCCCTGAGTACCATCTGCTTTCTCTGGTCTCAGCCACTGATGATTGTGCTGCATTATTGTTATAGAACATTAAGCAATACAATGTTTACAGTTAGATGAATGAATGTTTGCTAAATTTAGCAGAAATCTATGGAGGCTGAGCATGCCATGTAGGGAAGGAATCAATCACTATCTGATCAAATTCTAGTCAGATAGGGAACAATCAGTTTGTCAAATCAGGTCATAATAGACCCATGTGTGGCCAGCTTAAAGCGGTCCTGAACTCAGAACGTCCTCTCTGCTCTAAAAGATAGGCAACAACATAATAACCTTGAAACAAAGAACATTTCTTTGTTACAGCTGATACGAATCCTAAAATAAATCTGTACTGTTTCTACTTCCTGATTCATGGAAGCAGACATATTGTTAGCATCCTGTGCTTTCAAATGAGCTTATCTGGCATCTCTGCCATGGCAGTCATGTGACACAGGGGAGAGATCAAATTGCAACTTGTGATTAGACACAAATGAGGGGCAATTAAACAGGCTAAACTCTCTAAATACATTCAGGGTGTATTTCTCTGTTTTCCTTCTGTCCTGTGCAAGAGTTCAGGTCCACTGTAATACATTTGTGCGCATGCTTGTGTCATTCTGCCACTAGAGGAAGCCATCCTAGACAAAGTTTTAATTTTGCTGCCCGTATGACCCTTAAGGTTGCCATACACTGGTGCCATACACTCGTTAGTTTAGCAGCAGATAGATCATCAGTAGATTTTCTGATCTATCTGATGTGTTTAGGAACATTTTTTACTAGGAACAGATTTCCAATAGTGTATGAAATCTATTGAAAATTGATCTGATGGCATTTTGTTGCCATCAGATTTCCATTAGGTCCAATGCAAAATGATAAGCCACCTCAAGAGATAAGCCTAAATTTTCCAACATGTCAGATCGATTGAAATCGATCCAAATCGGGCGCAAATCGATCGATTGGTCAATCGATTTGCGATCAATCAATTTCGATCGATCGGCCGAAAATCGGCTGAGTGTATGGGTCCCTTTACAGTTGTGCCATACATCATTTGGCATTCTTTCTCCTTTATGTTTATCTAATCACTTATCTCCTAATTCCCGGTGGAAACGAGGAGGACCGGGAGTAAGGAGATGAAATCACGAAGAGGCTTTTTGAAGAGTTCTTGTCAATTGTTATCTTTAATTACAGGAGTTACTCCTCTGCTTCTGGCTGACAGCAATCTCTACCTAACAATTACATTGTGACAGGCTCCTCAACACAACCGCTACATTCAGTGAAGTCTGATGTGCCCGACTGAGCTGCTATTGTGCGTCCCTCCTGAGCTTGTCAGAACAGCTGATAGACTAAATGCTAACAGCAAGAGCTCTTTTCTTTTCCCTCTCTTGATCGCTGTACAATCACTGCCCCCTGTGATGGAACAGCAGCTTGAAATGTGGAAATTAGCATCACAATCCCTGGTAGGAAAATAGAAAAACCTCAATGAAATAACACAACATCATTGCAAGACAGATAGGAAGATCCGAGCACTCGATGTTCAATTTCAGCCATCATGGACCTGAAAGAGGACCTGCGTATTTATTGTTGAGCAGAAGTTATTTCCATTTCAAATTGAAATTTCCCATCTGCTTCCAAACCCCTTAGTGCATCAATCTGATAACTGAAGGTGAATCTGATAAATTGTAGTCAACAAAGCCAGGGAGTCCTGTGTCCCCATAATAGAAACCACCTTTCATTATCACCATCTACAGCCCCCCTCCCCCCCCCCCTGAAATGGGTAGTAGTAATATGGCTGAGATATTGTCTATCATCAGTAAAGACCTAGATTTACAGGAATAAAAATTCTATTCATACAAGCTTTAGGAGGTACAGAGCAGCAGCTTCCTGCTGAACAGAAAACGCAGTCGGTGATTGAGAAAGTGTTGTAAGGAAATAAACAGGGCCGGCGCTACCATAGAGGCATAGGGGGCAATTGCCCCAGGGCCCCAGAGCCTGTAGGGGCCCCCAGTGGCTACAAGTGGAAAAAAATTCAAATAGACCTTATAGTTTTTGAGAAAATCGATTTTAAACTTTCAAAGGAAAAAAAAAATATACATTTAAAAACCCGCTGACTTTAATGGTTAATAGCAAATCCACCTTAAATGCTACAAACCCCAAATTTGCGAGATATGTTAAGGAGATCATTGGGAATAAGAGAAAAAACAATTTTTCAAAAAGACCTTATAGTCTTTGTAATTTGAAGGAAAAAAGTATACTTTTAAATGCGGTAAATGTCACTTTTAGTAGCAAACCTAATGGTAGTGTAATTTCACATGTATCAAAAGAAAGAGCAATGAAATTTCTAACGGGGTTTCCAGGGGGTGGAAACTCCTCAGCAGCCGCAGCGCTTTGGCCAGGGATCGCTATACAGCCACAATATGGCTGTATGAAGATCCCTGGCATTTTTTCCTATTTTCCAATTTTTTTGGGGGGGGAGGGGGGGGGAGTGTGGGAAATGTTTTTCAAAAAATTATGTGGGGTCCCGCCTCCTTAAACTTTTTAACCCCTTGTCCCCATGCAGGCTGGGATAGCCAGAATGTGGAGCTCCGACTGATTGGGGCTCCACACCCTGACTATACCAGCTGCAAAAAGGTCCCGTAATGCTGACTTTTGTTCCGGGGTATCTGTTGGGGGGCCCCCCAGGTTTATTTTGCCCTGGGACCCCATTGTTGCTAAAACCGGCCCTGGAAATAAATAAATTACTGGTTGGTTTGGAAAATTCACAGTAAACAAAAGCAGAGATTTGATAAGTCATGAAATCCTCCATAGGGCCAAGGTGGGCCTTGGTACAGCCAAAGATCCCTTGGAATCAATGCAACAGTGGTGCCCAGGACAAGGAAAACCAAGTTGTAGTCAGTGCAAAGAAAGGCATAGTTGGCCAGCCTATATTTTAACTATTGTAACACAGGAGATAGGTAGCAGGTGCTCTTGCCTTTCGGGACACACAGAGATGGATGCAATGTTCCTCTTCATTCTATTGCAGAAATGGAAGCAAGTCTGGAGAGACAGTCCTTGTGCTGTAGCCAGATTTTGTTGCCTCAGAGTTTGCATGCGCAATATGGGAGAATCGCTACTGCACATGGGCAGAACCCTCCCGGCTATAGGAGCACAATCATGGTGCACGCAGCTCGGGGGCCACCCATCCCATGCGCAGTAGCCTCCAACTGTCCGTGACCGGCAAGCTTTGAGGGGGTTGCCACTGCTCGTTGGAGAGTCCCAGAATGTGCATGGGAACAACATGTCTCCAGGGGGCTGCAAGGAGCCCCAGGTAAGTTAAACTGCTTTTTTTGTTTCCGCTTAAGTAACCATTTAAATATATTCCTGGCTGTCATGTTGATCTTTTGCCATCACTAGTTTACTTCAAGTCACACCTGCAGCAAGAATGCAGCTGGTGAATCTTGACTTGTTTCAGATCACCTGATCTACTTACCTGTTCCAGGTATGTGTCTCAGAATATATTAGAGGCGAAGGATCAGTGTGACACCCAGGCATTTTTGCCTGCGTACGTACAAAAAGGGCGCCCGGACAAAAAGGGCGCGGGGTGTAAACGCTAATTAACCTCCTGAGCGGTATGGACGAGCTCAGCTCGTCCATCACCGCCGGAGGCTGCCGCTCAGGCCCTGCTGGGCCGATTTTCCTCAAATAAAAAGCAGCACACGCAGCCGGCACTTTGCCAGCCGCGTGTGCTGCCTGATCGCCGCCGCTCTGCGGCGATCCGCCGCGAGCAGCGGCGAAAGAGGGTCCCCCCAGCCGCCTGAGCCCTGCGCAGCCGGACCAATCAGTTCCGGCCAGCGCTAAGGGCTGGATCGGAGGCGGCTGACGTCAGGACGTCGGCTGACGTCCATGACGTCACTCCGCTCGTCGCCATGGCGACGAGGAAAGCCAAACAAGGAAGGGTGCTCATTGCGGCCTTCTTTGTTTATTCTGGGCGCCGGAGGCGATCAGAAGAACGCCTCCGGAGCGCCCTCTAGTGGGCTTTCATGCAGCCAACTTTCAGTTGGCTGCATGAAATAGTTTTTTTTTAATAAAAAAAAAACCTTCCCGCAGCCTCCCTGGCGATCTCAATAGAACGCCGGGGAGGTTAACAATTAATCATTAATAGCATTTATAAAAATAGTGTGCTATATTTCGTTTACAAATAATGTTTAACAAATGTATAAATCATTAAATAATGTTTATGAAATCGGCAATTGTGAAAACTTTAATCTTCCCTGTTTCAAAAGTGAAACTTAGAATTACGTTTATTAAAATAACGATAATATATGATTAATTGTTATAATTGTATATTATTGTGAATAACCTTCATTTATGGTTTGTTCTTATAATAAAATCTGAAAATATTCTTTATAACGATGATATAAATATAACTACGTTCGTAATAAGTGTTGTAAAACATTAGTAAATATTACTAAAATTGTAGTAAAACTATACCTAAGCCTACTCTCACACAGAACCCTCCCTGTACCTATCCCTAACCCCTAGACCCCCCCTGTTGGTGCCTAAACCTAAGACCCCCCTGGTGGTGCCTAAACCTAAGACCCCCCTGTTGGTGCCTAAACCTAAGACCCCCCTGGTGGTGCCTAAACCTAAGACCCCCCTGGTGGTGCCTAAACCTAAGACCCCCCTGGTGGTGCCTAAACCTAAGACTCCCCTGGTGGTGCCTAAACCTAAGACCCCCCCTAGTGGTGCCTAAACCTAAGACCCTCCTGGTGGTGCCTAAACCTAAGACTCCCCTGGTGGTGCCTAAACCTAAGACCCCCCTGGTGGTGCCTAAACCTAAGACTCCCCTGGTGGTGCCTAAACCTAAGACCCCCCTGGTGATGCCTAACCCTAACCACCCCCCTTAGTCATCGCTTTATTATGTGGATAATAATGTTTTACAAATTGTGACTCCAAAAAATATATTGCAATTTACATTACGTACTGATCGCTTTATTTTGTGAATAATGTTTTAAAAACAGTAAGGTATAAAACTTTAAATAATGTTTTAATTAGTTAAATAAGATAAATATGTTTAGTATTTTTATAAACGTTATTCGGCACTGGTGCATTTTATAAACGTAAATCACCACAAGCTCAGTTATAAATCATTAAACATCTCCGGGCGCCGTTTGTAAACTTTATTTAGCTCCAGCGCCCTTTTTTCCTGCTCGGCGCCCATTAAACGTTATTTATTATGGGAGTGAATGGCGGCGCCCTTTTTGTCCACTAGCTGCCTGCGCCCTGTTTTCCCAGCTCCTTTTTACCTAGTCCTCTTACTACAGGTTTCCATTAACTTCTGATATACAATTATCTACTTAGCATTGCCTTTTAAAATTGCAGAACAGCTTTGATTCAGAGTGGAGACCTTTTGTTATGAAAGTAGTTTAAATTTATGGTTCCTTTTCTCTTAATGTTTATGTGGGATGCGGTAATCCTAGGATTAGAGGGATACCATGTTCTGACAAATACCTCTGGGATTCCCCAGACACAATAGTAGGAAACACCTCCTGACAGTGTTCTGGGGAAGGAAATCAGTTTAGTACTGCTAAAAATGTCCAGACATGAAGAACAGATAAGGTCCGGATTATTCCTAGCTTTCTGAAGGATTAAGCAAGATCAGATATTTTTTGTTTGTGTGTTTTGTAACTTTAGACTTTATGTTTATATTACATCCTAGTTGACCTAAGCACGTTTAAAAATGGGCTCTAGGTCTATTCATGCTGCCCAGGGGCGTAGCAATAGGGGTTGCAGAGGTTGCAACCGCATCGGGGCCCGAAGGGCCCTCCCTCAACTACAGTATTAGCTCTCTATTGGTCCTGTGCTCATAATAATCACTTCTATAGATACTTTGAATAGTGGTAATCATTAAGAAAATGTTCCCCATCTCCTTCTTGCATCTCTGACACTGTAGTTGCCATTGCCAGGTTTTGGTGCGCCATATCAATTGGTATGTATAGAGTGCTTGGGGGGCCCCATTGTAAAACTTGCATCGGGGCCCACAGCTCCTTAGCTACGCCACTGATGCCGCCGCCACCGCCACCAATCACGCGTGTGCACCTGTGGCCTGCGCGCGCGCACCCATCCGCCCGGCTCCCTGGCCCGTCCTCCTGTCCTGCACGCATGCGCAGAACAAATAACCCGCGGACACACAGCTAGGGACAGGAAGGATGACGCAGGGACAGATAGGTTTAATTGTCTAGGATAGTGTGATGGGGCTATTGATCTTCATGTTTATGAAGTTTATGAAGAATTGCTCTCTGTTTTCACCCTAGGGTCAACTTAAAAGTTCCAAAAATTCTACATACATATGTTGACAGGGTTAGGGAAGGACAGAGTGAGACAAGGTTGAGGACAGAATCTACTCCAAGGGCTGCTAAATTACCAGAAACACACTAAAGCAGGGTTGGTGGACTCTTGTGTGATAGTAAAGGGTCCAGCACACTTTCTAAGGAAAATAGATTCCCAATGAACTATAATTGCAAAAAGCTCCATATTCTGTTCAGTAGTCACAGGATAACTGAAACTAGTAAGCAAGTAAGCATCAGAAAGGTGGCATAGACTGTTACCAGGGATCCAATATGCAAATTAGGGGAATTTGCTGGAACTTTCCAGAAACGCCACATGGCCAGCCAGAGAGTTACTGCGCAGGCTCGAGGTGGCGGAGAGACCAGGGCGTAGCCGGAGGGAACAGGCTGAGACCAGAGATAGCGCGCCAGAGAGAGGAAGGAGAAGGACTTACGCCAGGAGCTGGTGGTGCAGATTGGGCAGGAGGTGACACAGAGAGGCCGTAGCAGTCGCCTGGACAGTGAGAGGGGACCCGGCGGCCATAGGAGAGACCAGCGCAGAGCAGTAAGGACAGCGGCAGCGGGTTGGACAGTGACCCGAGGCAACAGACCCTGCCCAGACCCGAGCCATACCAGAGGCCACAGACAGATGAGTACAGGCCTGCGGGCCAACTTCAAGCCCTAGAGTGTGTTTTAAAGTGGTATTGCTAGAGACTGTTAGTGTGAGAAAGCCTTCCACACACAGCGATATTGTGCTAAGAGAAGCTACTGTTTATGATAAGAAGTACATTGCATGTTCAGGCCTAGCTGCTGCTGATAGACAGTCGTAAGCCTCCTTAAAGTACCTGCAAAGCTGATGCAGCCCCTGCCAGCATTAAGGTCTGGTTGATAAAGAGACATTGTCCCTGTCAAGTCCGTTTCGAGTCAGGAGTTGAGTTACAAGTTACCAGTTCTTCAGTTGATGTGTTCTGCAGAGTTAACAGGAGTAATATATTTAAAGTGAACCTGATAGCATTACAGTGGAAGAGTGGAAGAGGAGTCACATTGCATCTTATGATATTAAAGTGTGCTGCAGGACCAACCAGGTGATACCTGAGCAAGATACAGAGTTAACAAATTTGGATTACAAGTTTTGCATCAACTCTAATTCAGAATTAATTCAGCTTTAACAACAAAGTGCACTTAAGCAGAGTCCTATTGTAGTGGGAAGGTGTTGATGGTATAGAGGGGTGCATCAGTCACTTTATATTTTATTTTGTTTACCTTTATTTTACTTTAACTCTTTTTGATTATTTGCTTTATCTTTTATTTTGTTTGTTATTTTGGGAAGCCCCATCCAGAGGGGAGGTGTCTTGAGTAGAGTGTATTGAGTGCTACAAATATTACCTAAAGAGTATATAAGATCTTGGAGCAAGGTGAATGTCCTAATTGGACCAAACAATGAACTGTCATCTATTTAATACCATATTGCGAACTGGCACAAGTTTCTCCCAGGGTTTTGCTGAGCAATATAGATTCAACTTGTGGCATGGAACTGAGAACTGATTAGGTATTGGACTGATTTGCCCAGTAGACCAGCCCTTTCCCCTGCCCATGCCCAACATCAGTACTGTGAATTGTGTATGCTGTAAAGTAGTTGAGTGTTGTACAAGAAGACCTATTGTAGCTCACTATAATTTCTGTGTAACTAACCGTTTCCTTGCACAGATTTTACCGGTGCACCGGCAGTGAAGACCAGAAGATTGTATTATTTGACCTTTGATGTGCAAGGAAAGTGCATGTTGATAACTGATTGATTCCTTTCTACAGTGACCATTGTTAGGTCATGAATAAATATTTGATCATTTCATCTGAGTCAGGTTCTGGTGGATTCCACTTAGCTGAGTGCCTGGTGCTAGCGGATAAAGCGGGTTACAGTGTCTCTTCTGTTCTTAATGGGAATTGCACGCTCTGTGCTTCCTACTTCCTTCCATACTTCCTTCTCTTGATCACGTGACATGTCTCAGAAACCAGATGTATGCTGCATAGAGCATGTGGCTGTCAGGAAGATCAAAGCAGACTCCAAGCACTACTGGAGCAGGTAAATATTAAACTGCTCTGCTGCGCTACTCCACAGAAGGGGAGGAGCAGGCCAATCATGGTCACTATGGTTACATCAATAAATAAAAAAATTGGCCCACGACTTAGAATATGTTGTAGATTTTGGCCCCTTACATGATTGCGTTTGACAGTGGCTCTACATAAACAGTGTTCTCTCTTTGTAAAAGGAACAAACGACCCACACCTGTATAGATAATAGTATGCATTAAACAAGTTTAACAGTGTCATCTACAGGCCAGATGTATAAACAACACACCCTATAATATGAAAATATGCAAATATATATTTTTTGATTGCAATGTAGTAGTTGCGGCTATAGATGGGCTTAAAGTGGACCAGAAGTGTGGAAAATCAAAGAATCAATACTTACCCGGGGCTTTCTCCAGCCCCACAAGCAGGTGTGAGTCCTTCGTCATCCTCCCGCGGTCTACCCTGGTAACTGACTCAGTCGCGTCAGTCATGGCCTTCTGTGCATGCTATGATTTTGATTCTTTGCTTTTCCACAACTCTGGTTTCCTTAGAAGAATATTTGAACACAGAAGAAACAGCAATGCTTGAACTAATGTGTATGAGCCAGCGCTACTGGTATGTTGCTGTTATCATGTTATCTGACATGCTTTTTTGACATGGCATGATGTCTTGTTTGTTGTGTTTGTACTTTTTGTATAGTCTATAAATAAAGAATCTTAAAAAAGGTAGGACTGGTGGACTTTATGAATCATGGTAAGATGAAAAGCTACCAAAACGTAAGTGTCAAAATTATTCAAACACACACGGCTCATTTTAAAGTTTACACCATTATTATGGGGTCTCAAGATTAGAATACAAGAGTAGGATTGGCCTTGCTGTGGCTCTGGAGCTCTGTGGATGGATACATGGAACCAACAATCTTTGTTTTATTGGAGGTATTATGTGTATTTGTTGGTGTTCTGAGCTTGAGCTTATGTCCCTTTTGCCTCTCTAGTTCCTTACATGCTATTTGTTAGCTTGATTGAGTACTACTCCTTTTCAGTCTGGCTATGGTTCCCTAAAAAGGTGGTCGCTGTGGTGATATATTGGGGTGCTGATGATGTTAAAGGGACACTTAAGTCAAACAAAAAAATGAGTTTTACTCACCTGGGGCTTCCAATAGCCCGCTGCAGCTGTCCGGTGCCCTCACCGTCTCCCTCCGATCCTCCTGGCCCCGCCGGCAGCCACTTCCTGTTTCAGTGACAGGAGCTGACAGGCTGGGGATGCGAGTGATTCTTTGCATTCCTGGCCACAATAGCGCCATCTATGATGCTATAGCATATATCATATACCATATAGCAGCATAGAGGGTGCTAATGTGTCTGGGAACGCGAAGAATCACTCACGTCCCCAGCCTGACAGCTCCTGTCACCAAAACAGGAAGTGGCTGCCGGCGGGGCCAGGTGGATCGGAGGGACACGGCGAGGGTACCGGACAGCTGCAGGGGGCTATTGGAAGCCCTAGGTGAGTAAAACTCATTTTTTTTGTTTGACTTAAGTGTCCCTTTAAGGATAATACAGGAACATATTCTTTCATTTTTCTATCTGCTGTGTATTATGTCAAAGGTGTAGATATGCCAGGCTGGCTTCATGGAGTTCCTGTATGTACATGTAAATTAACTCTATCATTGTCTGCTTCTTATTAGGAAACACTTAAGAGCAGGGAATGCTAAATGGATTTGCTAGCCTCTGGCAAGGAGATGGCTAATTAGTCAATAGCCAGTCAGATCCTTACCTTTGATCTGCTAGGAAATAATGTCACCAATGTGTTGTCACCTGTAACCTGGAGTAGGGAAGTCTTTTGTTGTGTGTGTGCCATAATACACTTTTACATGTGGAAGTTAGATCTCTGGGAATTAAATTATGTCTGGAAATTTATTAAAAAGAGTTCCCCCTTTCCAAACGGGCTTGCAGCCTCATGCCAAATCTCCCAGCACAAAAAGCAGGGACAGATACCTAAAATCAGTCCGCTCCTGACGGTAGCTGAAGCTGGGTGGACTCCCGGTCCAAGCTAAGTTGGCTCCTGGTCCAACCAGAACTGTGTCCGTCCACAAAAACCAAGTACAAGGTTCTTCTATCTTGATCCCTGTTTATTTTGGTAAGCAAATAGCCTTGTGTGTATCTTTGTAACTTTTATCCTTGCAACTTTTATTTTGTAACTTTTACTGTTTTTGTAAATCTTTTGTATATATTATTTTCTGCATTGTTCCACTTTTTTCCTGGAATATTAATCGTTATTTAATAAGTTTGACTTCTGCTGTACTAAACTAACACCCATAGCCTGGAAGAGACTGAAGTGTAACTGTGTATAAGTCCATGCCTGATTGTATGATTGAGCAACACTACTGTATAAGATTGTAATTGCATTGTGTGTATGGGGCACTTCTGCGCTCGACAGCAGAGTGGGAAGTCTCGGAGTGGCTAACAGTATCGTTCGGAACGACTGTTAGTTGTTTTGCTTCACTACAGTGTACGATTGCAATTATGCGTGTGTGTGGGGCGTTTGTCATATGTTGGCCTAAAGCGCACAGCTGACCCAACATACAAAAACGCCAGTGCGAGTCGCTCGACAGCAGAGTGAAAGTGTCTAGCAACAGCTAGCGGTGGCAGTGAGAAGTGTTTGAGGGGTCACAGCCTTGTGGTAGCTCGACTAAGGCTGCTTCCCCTCTCGATCTGGTCAAACCCGCAGTCGGGAACCGTATCTGCAGGTGCACTGCGGGGCCGTTTCCTGACAGTCGCTACTTTGGAAAAATTGAGAATCCAATCATCAATGCCCTGCAAGTGGGAAAATAAAGCTCTAGGAAATAAAGCAAATAACTTTTTAAGACTTTTGGAGTTTTCTTCAGTGGGTGTGCTTCTACAGAAGACACGAGAATAACTTGCTTACTGTAACGATCGGTGTCAGCACACAGAGAGAAACTGATTGTTGATGATCTGCAGAATCATCAACAATACAGATGTATACTTGATTATGGATGATCTGCAGAATCACCAATAATACAAGTATGACTAACCTCTGGACACCTAATGAGTTAATGTGCTTGATGAACTGTAGGCTATCTCCCGAGGAGCGGGAGATATAAGTGACTCGGCCAAGAGCCACCTGAGGGGCAGGTGGCCCTGGGCAGTGCAGAAACTATCTCTTAGATAGTGAGGACCTGGTAACCAGGGATCACAGTATTAGATGGTGAACTGTACTGCAGCCAAAGGAAGTGACCACTGGCTGCTAACAGGCCGGACTCTCTGAGGTGCGGGAGTCCTGGTTGCAGCTGACACCTGGTGGAATGGTGTCACTGCTAATACTGATAAACTGACACTCAGGGAGAGTGACAGTTAGGGTGGTTGTGCAGGCCAGGTCAGCAACACACAAGCAGATGAGATACAGAGACAGGAGACTGATTCGGTAACCGGGTACAGGCAGGGTCTGGCAACAGATATGCAGAGGTACCGAATCAGAAGGCAAGAGAAAGGTCGACAGAGCAAATAGTCATAACATATAAATATAACAGAGTCCTAGACTGGGGTGTGAGCTCCTTGATCTCGACACCCGGGAACTAGTCTAGAGTATAACACAGTATAGACACAGAGTCCCTAAGCTTGGGTGTGAGGTCCTTGGTCACAACACCCTGGAACTGGTCTAAGGTATAACACAGCAATGACACAGTATCCCTAAGCTTGGGTGTGAGGTCCTTGGTCACAACACCCTGGAACTGGTCTAAAGTATAACACAGCAATGACACAGTATCCCTAAGCTTGGGTGTGAGGTCCGTGGTCTAAACACCCTGGAACTGGTCTAAAGTATAACACAGCAATGTCACAGTATTCCTAAGCTTGGGTGTGAGGTCCGGGGTCTCAACACCCTGGAACTGTTCTAACATATAACACAATAGTAATCTGGCTCAGTGTGAATTCCCAGGTCCTCCTGGTTCTAACACACTGTGGGATCTGACTGGTCTGAGTGCTCACACATTAGTATTCGCAACGGCAGACAACCAGCAACTGACAGGCAAGAAGTATATATAGAGCAGCGCTCCTCAGCGCCGCCCAGCCCCACTCAGCCAATCACCCAGTGCGCTGGGATCAGCTGATCGTCCTGATCAGCTGATCCCTCTCCTATTGGCATAAAGGTCCTGCCTCCTAGCGCGCGCGCGTATCTCTCCATCTGTGTGCACTACTAGGTTCAGAAAAACCAGACCCATGCTGCTGTGCGGAAACCGCCGGTCTGAACGCGGAGACAGCCGCCCCCCTGCTGCCAGACCACGCGGCGGTGTCTCCGCAATCCATTACACTTACTCTATGGCATTTTTTCTCATGGAGCAACCATAATGTTGTTGTTTTTTTATTAAGATGTGTGACAGCATCTTCCACCTTTCCATGCTTGTCCCTAGTCTCTGTATGCATACTTTACAAGTTACAGAACACATCACTTTCTCACAATAATTGTGGGTGGTAAACCTTAAGATTTTTGATGGAAGCTCAATTATCTACTAAAACAGCCTAATTCTTTTGATTAGCACATTTTTGGTGTATATGTGTGTGTGTCAAGACTAGATCTCATGTCAAAAAATCAGGTAACAGGACAAGCATAAGATACATGCAGGGCTGTCCAACTCCAGTCCTCGAGGGCCATATCCATGCCAGCATATCCATGCCAGTGTTTAGGATGGACTGAGAAATGTATACTTCATACCTGGTGAACCACACCTTTCCTGAATCAGTCCCATCAATTTATTTGAGCTGTGCCAAAAATGTGTGAGAACCTCGGCCCTTGAGGACTAGAGTTGGACAGCCTTTAGATGCAGGAATAAAGCACAATATACATGGACATATTGTCTAGAACTCAGCTGCATACAGGGCCTGGCACTAAATATTATGGGAACATTTCAAGTAAGGAGGTGCCTTTATGTCGGCAGTCCACAGATGTTCTGCATAATTATGTCACTTAAGAAGGAGGTGAGTGATACCAATAAGAAACCAGAGAAGTGTTTTACTGCTTTTCTATTTCATTATACCGGTTAAAGGGACTCCGAGCTCTAAATAAAAACAAAATTGGTACTCACCTGGGACTTTCTGCAGCCCAGTGTAGGTCGGGAGGTCCCACGGCGTCCATCTGGCTCTTCTCCCTGGGCCTGGCCAGAAATGGCTCCCCGGCGGCTCCCGGCGACACTGGGCCCGAGTGTCAGGCTCCTTCTTCCTGAAACGTCACGTCTGACGTCAGAGCTGGGACAAGGTCCTTCAGCACCCAAGGCTGAGACAGCAAAGTGCGCCCCCATCCCTCCCACCCCAGCCGTCACACACTGATTGCTATTAGACTAATAGGTGCCCCGGGGCCCCCAACCTCCCCAGCACCTTAATCTCTAGTATCTGGGTTGCAGTCACTGTCACGTATCCCCTTTTCTTATTTATTTCTGCTTCAAACACTATTGGGAATGATAGCTGAATGAATTGTGCACCCCCTCCTACATTGCGCCCTGAGGCTGGAGCCTCTCCAGCCTCTGCCTCGGCCCGGCCCTGTCTGTCGTCACCACGCCAGCCGCCTTGCGTCACCACCCGACCTACACTGGGCTGCAGAAAGCCCCATGTGAGTACCAATTTCATTTTTATTTAGAGCTCAGAGTCCCTTTAAAGGCAGGAAATGACAACTAGTGAACTTTCACCTTGGTGTGTTCAATGCTAGCAGGATACCTTAAAATGGGTTTGAAGACTTTTTCACTGTTTCTAAAAAGACAATAAAGGATTTGAGTGGTGTTTGACTACTTGTATTCTCATTGGCTTAGAAACCAGCACAAGCCATTATATGCCATTAATATAGAGCAAGAGACCCACTATGACGTATAGAAGTAAATCATCAAGATAATAAGAATGGTAGGAGAATGGCAACATGAAAATCTAAAAAAATCCTTTCTGCTATACACTAATTTTTTTTTTTACCATTTACATGAGATTACGCATAACCTACCAAAGTGCTTACGGTGGGGATTTTGGATTGGGAACAACATTTTGTGAATGGAGTGTTCTGTATTGATACAAAGTACTGTGCTGATACAAAGCATTGGGATGATTTATCAAAAGAGTTGCAAAGAAAACTAGCATTGACGTGGAATATTGCTTTGGGTTTCCTTGACGTGGTCATGAAAAGGGAGACCCAGGATTCTAAACTAGTGGACAATAAATGTAAGATCAGTATGATAAGCATGGCCCAGTAGTGACAAACACAAATCTCAAGACAACCATGTATTTTGAATTGCTATATCTAGGTTAATCATATTTGTAAACCTGTTTAAAGTAGTACTACAGATAATAACAATAATAATAATAATAGAAAAATTGAAGAATTATTCCTTACACGGATTTCATGTTGTGAAACATTCATGTTTCACTGCCATGGCTTTTTACTTAGCCCAGTATGTGATTCCTACAAATAGTTTTGGTATTGATCCATGTTTTTGAGTTCTTTGTTTGGTGATTAGGAGGCTGCAGGGTCCTTGTTCTCTTCCTAGAAAGGTGGTTTGGTACACTCAGCGTGTCAGTAGCTGTCACAGAAAAACCTCCTACACACGTGTACTGGAGCATGCAGTGTCCTTATTGAAACCATCACTGATGATGATACCGGTAGGGAGATGCGTAACCAACTTTATGCCAGTACCACCAATGCAGCAGGATGCCACTATTTTCTTTTGAATGGAAATGCTAGTCTAAATATTTAATGATTGTCTTTAATGGTAAAAAAAAACTGGGCCTTGATCTTTAACCACTTGCCGACCGCCCACAGCCGATGGGCGGCGGCAAAGTGGACGCCGAAAGGACCGCAATACGCCCATCGGCGTTGCGTCCTTTCAGCATGCCGGGGGAGCGATTGCGTCACTGGTGACGCGCGCTTCCTCCGGCAACTGGCTCCGCCCACCCACGACGACAACCCGCCGGCCGTTCGGAAGCGCCGGCGGGTTGTTAACCCCACGATCACCGCATACAAAGTGTATAATACACTTTGTAATGTATACAAAGTGTATTAAACAGGCTGCCTCCTGCCCTGGTGGTCCCAGTGTCCGAGGGACCACCAGGGCAGGCTGCAGCCACCCTAGTCTGCACCCAAGCACACTGATCCTGCCCCCCCTTCCCTCTGATTCCCACAGCACCCCTCAGACCCCCCTGCCCACCCCTCAGACCCCTGTTTACACCCAATCACTCCCCTAATCACCCATCAATCACTCCCTGTCACTATCTGTCAACGCTATTTTTTTAGTTTAGGTCCTAACTGCCCCTGGGGGCTCCTGATCACCCCCCACCCCTCAGATTCTCCCCAGACCCCCCCCCCCTGTGCACGGTATGCATCTACCCCCCCTGTAATAACCCACTGATCACCTGTCAATCACCTGTCAATCACCCATCACTGCCCCCTGTCACTGCCACCCCCTGTCACTGCCACCCATCAATCAGCCCCTAACCTGCCCCTTGCGGGCAATCTGATCACCCACCCACACCATCAGATCGCCCGCAGACCCGACGTCAGATCACCTCCCAAGTGCATTGTTTACATCTGTTCTCTCCTCTAAACACCCACTAATTACCCATCATTCACCCATCAATCACCCCCTATCACCACCTGTTACCCATCAGATTAGACCCTAATCTGCCCCTTGCGGGCACCCAATCAACCGCCCACACGCTCAGATTGCCCTCAGACCCCCCCTTATTAATTCACCAGTGCATTATTTACATCTGTTCTTCCCTGTAATAACCCACTGATCACCTGTAAATCACCCATCAATCACCCCCTGTAACCCCCTGTCACTGCCACCCATCAATCAGCCCCTAACCTGCCCCTTGCGGGCAATCTGATCACCCACCCACACCATCAGATCGCCCGCAGACCCGACGTCAGATCACCTCCCAAGTGCATTGTTTACATCTGTTCTTTCCTCTAAACACCCACTAATTACCCATCAATCACCCATCAATCACACCCTATCACCACCTGTCACTATTACCCATCAGATTAGACCCTAATCTGCCCCTTGCTGGCACCCAATCAACCGTCCACATGCTCAGATTGCCCTCAGAGCCCCCCTTATCAATTTGCCAGTGCATTATTTACATCTGTTCTTCCCTATAATAACCCACTGATCATCTGTCAATCACCTGTCAATCACCCATCAATCATCCCCTGTCACTGCCACCCATCAATCAGCCCCTAACCTGCCACTTGCGGGCAATCTGCTCACCCACCCACACCATCAGATCGCCCGCAGACCCGACGTCAGATCACCTCCAAAGTGCATTGTTTACATCTGTTCTCTCCTCTAAACACCCACTAATTACCCATCAATCACCCATCAATCACCCCCTATCACCACCTGTCACTGTTACCCATCAGATCAGACCCTAATCTGCCCCTTGCGGGCACCCAATCACCCGCCCACATGCTCAGATTGCCCTCAGACCCCCCCCTTATCAATTCGCCAGTGCATTATTTACATCTGTTCTTCCCTGTAATAACCCACTGATCACCTGTCAATCTCCTGTCAATCACCTGTCAATCACCAGTCAATCACCACCTGCCACCCATCAATCAGCCCCTAACCTGCTCCTTGCGGGCAATCTGATCACCCACCCACACCATCAGATCGCCCGCAGCCCCGACGTCAGATCACCTCCCAAGTGCATTGTTTACATCTGTTCTCTCCTCTAAACACCCACTAATTACCCATCAATCACCCCCTGTCACCACCTGTCACTGCTACCCATCAGATCAGACCCCTATCTGCCCCTAGGGCACCCAATCACCCGCCCACACCCTCAGAACGCCCTCAGACCCCAGCCCTGATCACCTCGCCAGTGCATTGCTTGCATCTATTCCCCCCTCTAATCAAACCTTGAGACACCCATCAATCACCTCCTGTCACCACCCGTCCCCCCCTAGCACACCTACCCATCAGATCAGGCCCTAATTTGCCCCGTGTGGGCTCCTGATCACTCGGCCAAACCCTCAGATCCCCCTCAGACCCCCTTCCGATTACCTCCCCAGTGCATTGATTGCATCTATTTTCCCCTCTAATCACCCCCTGAGACACCCATCAATCACCTCCTGTCACCCCCCTAGCACTCTTATCCATCAGATCAGACCCAATAGACAAGACAAGACAAATAACATTTATATTGCGCTTTTCTCCTTGCGGACTCAAAGCGCCAGAGCAGAGCAGCAGCCACTAGGGCGCGCTCTATTGGCAGTAGCAGTGTAAGGGAGACTTGCCAAAGGTCTCCTACTGAATTAGTGCTGGCTTACTGAACAGTATACAACAGAATACAACCTGTCATCTAAGAGGCCACCCTGCCTATGACCTGTTCCACAAAATTCGCCCCCTCATAGACCACCTGTCATCAAAATTTGCAGATGCTTATACCCCTGAACAGTCATTTTGAGGCATTTGGTTTCAAGACTACTCCTCACGGTTTAGGGCCCCTAAAATGCCAGGGCAGTATAGGAACCCCACAAGTGACCCCATTTTAGAAAGAAGACACCCCAAGGTATTCCGTTAGGGGTATGGTGAGTTCAGAGAAGATTTTATTTTTTGTCACAAGTTAGCGGAAATTGATTTTTTTTTTTTTTTTTCACAAAGTGTCAATTTCCGCTAACTTGTGACAAAAAAAATCAAAACATTGTCATTTACAGAGATATTTTTCCCACCCAGGATGGGTATGTGTAAAAATACACCCCAAAACACATTATACTACTTCTCCTGAGTACGGCAATACCACATGTGTGGCACTTTTTTGCACCCTAACTGCGCTAAGGGGCCCAAAGTCCAATGAGCACCTTTAGGCTTTACAGGGGTGCTTACAATTTAGCACCCCCAAAATGCCAGGACAGTAAACATACCCCACAAATGACCCCATTTTGAAAAGTAGACACTTCAAGGTATTCAGAGAGGAGCATAGTGAGTCCGTGACAGATTTCATTTTTTTTTGTCACAAGTTAGCAGAAATGGAAACTTTTTTTTTTTGGTCTCAAAGTGTCATTTTCCGCTAACTTGTGACAGAAAATAAAATCTTCTATTAACTCACCATGCCTCTCAGTGAATACTTTGGGATGTCTTTTTTTCCAAAATGGGGTCATTTGGGGGGTATTTATACTATCCTGGAATTTTAGCACCTCATGAAACATGACAGGTGCTCAGAAAAGTCGGAGATGCTTCAAAATGGGAAAATTTACTTTTTGCACCATAGTTTGTAAACGCTATAACTTTTACCCAAACCAAAATGGTTTTTTTTTTATCAATGACATGTAGCACAATAAATTTGGACAAAAATGTATACAGAAATTTTCCTTTATTTGACAAATTTTATCACAGAAAGTTAAAAAAAAATCATTTTTTTTTTACAAAATTCATGTCTTTTTTGATGAATATAATAAAAACTAAAAATCGCAGCAGCAATCAAATAGCACTAAAAGAAAGCTGTATTAGTGGCAAGAAAATGAGGGAAATTCATTTAGATGGTAGGTTGTATAACCGAGCAATAAACCGTGAAAGCTGCAGTGGTCTGAATGGAAAAAAAGGCTCTGGTCCTTAAGGGGTAGAAAGAGTGTGGTCCTCCAGTGGTTAAAGTGAACATGACCAGACATTCACAACTAAGTCTAATAATATACTTCTGTCCTGTAGCTTACTATTTATCAGGGTTGTAACTACAAATCATCGGGCCCCCCCTAGCAAAACTTTTATGGGGCCCCACAATGTTTACAACCTTTCCCTTGCCTACCTCTGGTGACCCTCACAACCTGGAGGCCCATCTTGCAAGGGACATAAAACAAGTGTGGTCATCATAACCTTCACATCCCTAACAAGTGTAGCCACAAAAGCACCTGATCTGAAGGACGGACCCCTATATTAGAGGGAGGTAAATAATAGCTGGGGCCCCCTTACAGCGCTGGGCCCCCCTGCAGTCGCAGGGACTGCTCCCCTGTAGTTACGCCTCTGCCATCTATGTTCCTGGTTTGCTCCATTGTTGCTCCCATTCTACACTGCAGATAATTGTTCTCATTTAAAGAGACACTGAAGCGAAAAAAAAAATATGATATAGTGAATTGGTTGTGTACTATGAATAATTACTAGAAGATTAGCAGCAAAGAAAATATTCTCATACTTTAATTTTCAGGTACCGTATATAGTGTTTTTTCTAACATTGCATCATTCTATAATATGTGCAGATTACACAACACTCAGCATTCAAAATGAGTCTTTCAGAGCAGTCTGTGAAGTAATGACCTCTCCTCTAGCAGAGGAAAAGTAAATAGTCCAGGAACAGTTGAGATAATAAAAGTCAGATAACAGCCCTCTCCACGACTAACTTAGTCGGAGAGCTTAATGGCTTGTTTGCATAGAGATAACAACTGGAGTTTCTCAACTCTTCCTGTACTGGAAACAATTACACTGATGTATCTGATCTTAATGTTTTATTTCTTAGCTGTGCTACAAATACAAATCATAATATCATCATTTTTTTTCCGCTTCAGTGTCTCTTTAATCACTTCACCCCAAAGGGGTTTTTACCCTAACGGACAAGAGTGATTTTAACCTTTCAGTTCTCATCCCCTTCATTTGCCAATAGCTTAATCACTACTAATCACAATGAAATGATCTATATCTTGTTTTTTCACCACCAATTAGGCTTTTTGAGGTTGATATTTGTTTTCAGTAATTACTTTATTTTCTATGCATTTTAAAGGGAAAAACAGGGGGAAAAATGAAAAAAATACACTATTTCTCCAATTTCATGCCCTATAGTTATAATATAAACACTGCTACTGTGCATAAAACCCACACATTGTATCTGCCTATTTTCTGGTTATCACAAGATTTTAATTATGTCCCTAATACAAAGTATAGTGACAATATATTATTTGGAAACTAGTGACCTTAGCACGGTTAAAAACGAGCTAGGTCTGTCACTGTTCATCCTCATGTGTGCACCCGCCCGCCATGCGCTCACGTGTGCACGCCCGCATGCCCGCAGCACACTCACGTGCATGCTTGCCGCGCTCTTATGTGTGTGCATGCACACAGCAGCAGCAGCACTGTTTGACTTATAAAAATGTCCTAGAGCCGTTAAGAGGCTCTAGCAGGATGTTTTTATAAGTCTGCTTGTCATTAAAGTGATCCTTAAGCCAACTGAAAAAAATGTGATTTACTCACCTGGGGCTTCCCTCAGCCCCCAGCAGCCGATCGGTGCCCTCGCAGCTCCGCTCCGATGTCCCAGGACCCGCCGGCGAGCACTTCCGGTTTGGCCGTCACCGGCCGACAGGCATGGGAACGCGAGTGATTGTTCGCGTTCCCAGCCTGTATATCGCCCCCTATGCTGCTATTGCGGCCAGGAGGCTTAATGACAAGCAGACTTATAAAAACATCCTGCTAGAGCCTCTTAACGGCTCTAGGACATTTTTATAAGTCAAACAGTGCTGCTGCTGCTGTGTGCATGCACACACATAAGAGCGCGGCAAGCTGAGGGAAGCCCCAGGTGAGTAAATCTCATTTTTTTCAGTTGGCTTAAGGATCACTTTAAGTGGTTAATCTTGCAGAAGTGCCACAAGCTTCACTTATGCTCATGGTTTGTGAACTTGCGCATGCTCAGTACAAGTATACTCATTCACGGCCGGGTCTTTGCTGCAGAAAGATGAGGGACTTTCGCCCAAAGCTATTCGACTGCCCGGCAGTCATATAAAAGGGTTGTGAATAACTTGAAACAGGAGCAATTCTAGAACTGGGAGCACAGGAAGGTAAGTTCATCTAAAAGGGACAGTACCATATTATTTGATCTACACTTGAATAGTAAAGCTAATTAGGACATTGTTTTAGCCACTATGCTAGCATTAGACACAGAGCAGTAGCATCCTTGTGTTTACATGTGACCAAATTAGATTCTGTGCTATGGAATGGAAAGAAGAGCACCTATCCGAGCTCACAGTAGTTTATTTAGATACAGTAATAACAATTGTTGCTGTTATCATCATCATGTGGCAAAGTGGCTGTCATTCTCCTTTCACAGGACTTCAGTCCCACATTTTATACTCTGTGCACGGAGTTGTATATTTTCCATGCATTTGAAGATACAATGTTTCTCGGCATCAATTTCTTCCCGCCTCCCAAAAACATATGGGTAGATTAACTGAGTTGCCCAAACTGGCTCTTAAATATTGTATAGATATTATATTGTAAACCCCATTGAGGGAAAGTTAGAATTATGTTGAGAAATGTGTGTTAGCACTATAAAAATGCATAATAATAATGACAACAATAGTATATTTAATAACAATGAGATCAGATGCTACTTACTCTGAGTGTATGCAACGTTTATGCTAATTTGTGCAGCTTGGAAATGGACCAATGAAATGCAGATGCTTCTGCATCTGACTGGTTCAATCTCAAGCTACTTATTTGAATAAAATTAGCAGCTCAGAATTGTAACTATTTCTCTGACCATCCATGCTGCTAAACTGTAAGACAAAAAGAAAGATTTGAGAGCCCTGAATAGTGTAATACTGTTGACAGAGGCGTATCAAGAGGGGTGCAGGCCTGGCTTGCGCCATGGGCGCCACAGCATCGTGCCTCTCAGCCATTTGTACCTGTTCTTATACTGGAGGACATCTCTCACTACTTATACCTGGGGGGGTCTACTTATACTGGGGGACACCTGTCAAATCTATACAGGGGGGGGGTACTTATACTGAGGGGAACCTCTCATTACCTATACTGAGGGACTACTTATACTGGTGGGTTATTATGGGACAAGGTCTTCCGATGGAAGGGGGGGGGGGAGGGCGCAATTTCAGTGTTTGCCATAGGCACTATGTCACCCAGATATGCCCCTGACTGTTGATTGGTATTAGTAGCAATGAATAGTGGAAATTTTACTCACAAACATGGGTTTGCCGCCACAGGCAACCACTATTTGCGCAGATGGGGAGATTATCCTATCCCCACAGAAAAAGGGCAGAAACACCCATCTACCAAGTGGATATTCAATTATTTGTGTATACAGAGGCTCCAAAAACTCATACAGCTGCTCCTTGTTATACTTTGCCTGAGGAAGGGGGTGACAGACCCGCAAAGTGCATTGCAGATGTTATTGGAGCAAGAAATAAATGTTGACTACATTTCAAAGATACATTATTGTTGTGTCATCTATGGGGAGGTAAGTCCACCAGTACTCCCCATTTTAACCACTTCAGGATTCTGCGTACGCTTAAGTACGCCCCTGAATCCTGAAGTGGATTCCATGGATACGAGCGGCCGTTCCATGTCAGTTCACGGAGTGTGTCTCCGTGAACACATGGGGAAGATCTTCCCCCCGGTGTTTACATATATACGGCGCTGCTGCGCAGCAGCGCTGTAAATGAGATTGGCGACCCCCTGCCTCTGATTGGCTGGGGATCGCCGGCATCTGATAGGCTAAAGCCTATCCCATCAGGCGCAGGACGGAAATCCGTCCTGCGCCGCTCACAGGGGGAGGGAGGGAAGGGGAAGGAGGCCAGGAAGCGCTGCGGAGGGGGGCTTTGAAGAGCCCCCCCGCAAGCGCAAGCAGCTGGCGGCGATCAGACCCCCCCAGCAGGACATCCCCCTAGTGGGGAAAAAAGGGGGGAAGTCTGATCGGCCTGGCTGCTATCTGATCGGTGCTGTGGGCTGGAGAGCCCCTGCAGCACCGATCAGCAAAAAAAACCCTGGCACAGAAGTGGTTAAACTGTTTTTAATATAATTTATACTTTCTGGCGCCTCTTTATACACAAATCCACGCTACACTGTTCAACTAAATCTAAATCTAATCAAGATAGATCATATGAAATTAAATGATCAATCCAATAGTCTTTCAAGATATCCACGAGATCTGATGGGAATGTTTTTAAAAGACTACCGATGATACGATTGATTGGGTTGTTAAATGATGGTATATGTAGGCAAGGTGTCCGTAGACTTTGCAAACACATCATTTAATAATTGTTCAATAGTGCTGTACATACTGTTGACTATAAATGGTTATCTGCCATGATGGTCATTGGTAATGCACGAGAATCGTCATTGATTGGTTGGTTACCACATTAGTAAATCGTGCCTATAGTGTCATACACTGCAGTGGGAGTGTATCTGACCTTTTACATGTATGTTTGCCATAAAGGGGGTGCAGTAATGCAGCAGGGCTCATTATTTTCTTCCATTGGCATAACATTGCATTGCTGTGAAGTGTGAACCAGTGATATGAATAGGAGCAGCTCATTCAGTTCAAACAAGCTCTCATCTTCTTTTCACAGTATCAGAACTTCAGAAGCAACATAATAATTCTAGAATAGAGAACACATCTTTTTTATTACATTTTCAGAAGGAATTATCACTTTATAGAATATATTATGCAGCTGTGAAAGTCAGGCAGACAGGAGGACAATTATAGAGTTTGCAAAGCTGAGACAATACCCATATTGCACTAATTACTCTGTGCAGCATTGTAGGCTTTGAGAATGTTCCCAGGACTGAATATCAGATTTCCCTACAGGTTTTCATGGTAGGGAAATATTTATGTAAAGTGTTAATAATTACTGTACTTTTTGTGCAGTCTTCTAATCCATTTCCGGCCTCCCGTGGAATCTACAAGAGTCTTCTCTGCCTCTCAAATTCAGAATGGTTTAATGAGCATTCATGCTTTTTTTTTTATTTCGCTGCTGTACTTTGCGTGAAGAGCCAGAATCTATCTTTATATGAGCTAAGCAGGTCCATTCAGACCAGACTGAGGGCTACTCAGAGCAAACTAAGGTCCACTCAGAACAGACAGAAGTCTACTCAGAGCAGATAGAGGTTTACTCAGAGCAGATAGAGGTCCACTCAGAGCAGATAGAGGTCCACTCAGAGCAGACAGAGGTCCACTCACAGCAGACTGAAAGGGGAACTGAAGAGAGAGGTATATGGAGGCTGTCATGTTTATTTCCTTTTAATCAATACCAGTTGCCTGGCAGCCCTGCTGGTCTATTTCTCTGCAGTAGTATCTGATTAAAACCAGAAACAAGCATGCAGCTAGTCTTGTCAGATCAGACTTATAAGTCTGAACCACTGAAACACCTGATCTGCTGCATGCTTGTTCAGGGGCTATGGCTAATAGTATTAGAGGCAGAGGATCAGCAGGGCTGCCAGGCAACTGGTATTGTCTAAAAGGAAATAAACATGACAGCCTCCATATACCTCTCTCTTCAGTTCCCCTTTAAGTCCTCTCAGAGCAGATAGACGTCTACTCAGAGCAGACAGAGGACCACTCCCAGCAGACAGAAGTCCACTCAGAGAAGGTAGAGGTCCACTCACAGCAGACTGAGGTGCACTCTGAGTAGAGAGAAGTCCACTCACAGCAGACTGAGATCCACTCAGAGAAGACTGAGACTTCTTATTCATAACCTGGCCTTCCTTAATCCCTGAAAGCATAAACTTATTATTTTATGTCCTGATACGTTTCTGCTGTGATGCACCAAGAAGACATAATAATATTAGTATTTAGTATTTACTGTATATAGTGCCGTCACCTTTTGGAGAGCTGAACAGAGTATGTAGTCTTGGCACTTAACTGTCCCTCAGAGTTGTTCACAACCTAATCACCACTATAATGTGGTATGGATACAGAGGCACCAGAAGGATAAAAAAAGATCTAAAATGTTTAAAAGTGAGGAGGTAGTGGTGGACTTACCTCCTCCGGGCAGACACAAGAAAATGCCGATAAATTTTCAGCAAAACAATTTATTTACATACTCCAGTAAGGTACTACACGTTTCGCTGGAGTGACCTGCTTCCTCAGGCAATAAGATGGAGCATATACAAAAACAGGTCTGGTACTATACCATGCGCCTCTGTGTTTTTCCTTGATCTACAGAGAGCGACTTCTTAATCTTGAGTGGGGACAGGTCTAATCTCCTCACCTGCCTTTACAGTGGTTGCCTATGTGTTAACCCTGACTTGTGAGTATCATGGGCGTCCGCAGAAAAATTTCCAGGGGGGGACAAAGGCGCCGTGCCGAAAAATGGGTGTGGTCATGAACCAGAATGTGGGTGTGGTCGTGGGTGGAGACAAGTTGAAAGGAGAACTAAGCAATGGTGGGACATTAGATTAGGACAGTGGTGGCGAACCTTTTGGAGGTCGAGTGTCCAAACTGCAAAGTCACTTTACTATCACAAAGTGCCAACAGCAATTTAAACTAAATACAAACGTTTTAACTCATACATGAACATTATGGAAAATTAAGTAGAAATAATAAACTGTGAAGATAAACAATTTCATCCATCGTACTCCTGAAAAAATTATTCATTTTTTTTAGAACCTCCCAGTTTTATTTTCTGTTTTAAAAAGCGTAAAAAGTAGGTTTAATGCTATTGTCTCATATGATGATGATTCAGCTTTTTCCATAGTCTCGCAGTTAGCAATCATGTGACCCCCAACAAGACAAAGTCAGTAACCATGAGGCCCGCAACAAGACAAATTCAGCAGTCATGAGGCACATAAATAGACAGCTTTTCACATAAATAGGCAGAATGCCCCCTTAATATGTAGACACCTCTCACCTGGCAGCAGTTCCCCAAAATACACTCAATCTGACAGCAGTGGTTACCCAAAAATAGGTAGCCCCAGGTCTATAGGTGTCCCCAGAATAGGTGGCCAGCGGTATAGATGTCCCCAGAACTGGTAGCCAGGGGTAGAGATGTCCCCAGAACAGGTAGCCAGGGGTATATGTGCCCAGTATATGTAGTCAGGGGTATATGTGCCCAGTATATGTAGGCAGGGGTATATGTGCCCAGTATATGTAGGCAGGGGTATATGTCCCAGTATATGTAGCCAGGGGGATATGTCCCAGTATATGTAGGCAGGGGTATATGTCCCAGTATATGTAGGCAGGGGGTATATGTCCCAGTATATGTAGGCAGGGGGTATATGTCCCAGTATATGTAGCCAGGGGGATATGTCCCAGTATATGTAGCCAGGGGGATATGTCCCAGTATATGTAGGCAGGGGTATATGTCCCAGTATATGTAGGCAGGGGTATATGTCCCAGTATATGTAGGCAGGAGTATATGTCCCAGTATATGTAGGCAGGGGTATATGTTCCAGTATATGTAGCCAGGGGGATATGTCCCAGTATATGTAGGCAGGGGGTATATGTCTTAGTATATGTAGCCAGGGGGATATGTCCCAGTATATGTAGGCAGGGGGTATATGTCCCAGTATATGTAGCCAGGGGGATATGTCCCAGTATATGTAGGCAGGGGGTATATGTCCCAGTATATGTAGCCAGGGGGATATGTCCCAGTATATGTAGGCAGGGGTATATGTCCCAGTATATGTAGGCAGGGGTATGTGTCCCAGTATATGTAGGCAGGGGTATATGTCCCAGTATATGTAGGCAGGGGTATATGTCCCAGTATATGTAGGCAGGGGTATATGTCCCAGTATATGTAGGCAGGGGTATATGTCCCAGTATATGTAGCCAGGGGGATATGTCCCAGTATATGTAGGCAGGGGTATATGTCCCCAGAAAAAGTGGCCATGTGTGCCCCAGCAGGAAGGGAGCAGTGCAGAGAAGAGTAAGAGCTATGGGCACTCACCTTAGGGGGCTCTCCCTCCCTCTCTCGCTCTCCCCTCCGGAGTCTGGAATGAAGTGTGCAGCGGCTGGCAGCAAGCGGAACTCCTCTCGTCGCACGCGCCGGATGGATTAGCCGCTACTCTTGTCTGATCCAGACCAGAGTGCGGCACCAGAACTTCCGGCGCAGGAGCGAGACGAGGTAAGTTCCGCCCGCTGCCCAGCCGCTGCACAGTGCACACTTCAATCCGGAGGGGACAGCGAAGGAGAGAGAGCCCCCTAAGGTGAGGGAAGGGGGGGGAGACGTCCGCCCTTCCCCACTGTGCCCATAGATCTCTCTCTTCTCTGCGCTGTTCCCCTCCTGCTGGCTGCACAGGCACGCGGCCGGGGGGGGGCAGCGGGCGGCCAGGCTCGGGCAGATGCCCGGTTTTGCCATATGTGCGGACGCCCATGGTGAGTATATTGCACATACTCTTTCCACACACCTTCATTTACCAGTGCATACTACACTATATTGGGCTCTCAGTGTCCCTCTTTTTGTAATCACCACTATAGTCATGTGTCCATCATAGTCTAGGGACAATTTTAGGGGGAAGTCAATTCACTTATCTGTGTGTTTTTGGGATGTGGGAGGAAATTGGAGTGCCTGAAGGAAACCCACGCAGACATGGGTAGACTATTTCCCATAATGCAGCAAGGTTCACAGACAGGAAACTGCCAAGAGTACATTCTCAGAATTTCTTCGTGGGGTTTTACAATATCAGCCATACAGCACCCCCTGATGGTCTGTTTGTGAAAAGGAATTGATTTCTCATGTAAAAGGGGGTATCAGCTACTGATTGGGATAAAGTTCAATTCTTGGTCGGAGTTTCTCTTTAAGTGTATATTATCTATTACCACTGCTGCTTTCCTCTATTGCAAGCACTTTGAGTCTGACAGGAGAAATGTTCGGATTATGTCGCTGGTTGACGATTGTGACAGAACATGGTTGGGTACATATGTAAATAACTGGTTGATGGCACATTATTTTTTATTATTATTAGTATAGCGTCGACATCTTCTGCAGCCCTGTACAAAGTACAGGGAAGCCAATTAACTCATCTGTATATTTTTGAGATATGAGAGGAAAACATGGTGCTTGGAGGAAACCCACACAGACATTATGAGAATATACAAACTCTGTGCAGATAGTGTCCTGGACGGGATCCAAACTGAGGATCCAATGCTGCAAAGCAAAAGTGTTAGCCTCTACTCCACCATGCTGCTCAATTATGTACAATTATGTATCTTTGGAACTAATGCTATGTTGGTGGTATTGGTCTATCATCACCTAGAGCTCTATCTTGGGATATAAACCATGGATGAGGCATACGACTTTATTCAAAGCTGTAAAAAGGAAAAAAACTCCTGCACCCCAAGACATGAGTGTTGCAATATGAGAGAGTGGGGTTTCTCAGAAAAACTTACACATGAAACAGCTGTTAGCATTATCATCCCTATTCACCCACCCGCATGGGCCTTCTGCAGCTTGTCATGTTTGCACTGGTGACTGGACAACCTTCGCAATAATAAAGCAGCATATACTTCCAGGCTGGTTCCCTCTTCTCCTTCTAACTTGCAAACTTCCATATGATTTTACTCGTTTGGATTTTTGGGTGTTATTTTGTAAAAACTTCCATAACTGAAATCCTTGCTGAAGAGACACTTGGTTGTCTTGAAATGATAAAACTTATAGAAGCACTAATAAAAATATTTACCAAAGTAACACGGAGTGCCGACATTTTTGTATGGAATATACAATCTGTAGGAAGTCTGGAGATCAATTCGTTCTAGCTTGATGGAGAGAATGGTTTTTCAACATTATTACAGCATGTACCTTTATATAAAACAGGGTGTTTGCTGAGTACCCCCTTTTTTGTATAATATATATATATATATATATATATATATATATATATATATATATATATATATATATATATATATATGTGTGTGTTATTACGTATTATTTGTGTATAAATGCTTCAAAAAATCCTTTAAGCTTTAGCTAACTAAAAAATATTTATTCAGGTGTATATATACATGGTTTATCATTTTATTAGTTTTAAAACTCACTGTAACAGACTGACTTTGACAAGTTCATGTACCCCTGAAAGTAACCCAAATTACCCCCAGGACTACGCATGCCACCTGTTGAGAACCTGGGATGTAGAGTGTACAGGAGTCCCCTTGAACATCAGGAAAGAAAGACCAGTAAGCTGTGTTGGACTCTAAGTACCGGTCTATAACTCTGGATGTTGGTGGCTTGGGTGTGACTAATCTGGCTGTCACCTTTTGAGTTCTAGTGCAGCCTGCAGCATGGGCTGTAAATTCATAGACTGCCTCATCACTTCTGTAAATTAAAGATCTGCTAATGTATGCAGAATATAACCTGGCTGCTCCCCAAAGAATATGCATGGAGCCCTATACTCGGCCTTAAATACACCTATATGTTCTCAGTGTGGCATACTCTGCTACGTTTTCGATTGTAGCTATCAACATCCTTAAGGTTTTTACTGTTTGATTGGACAGAGGGACATTCATTTGTACTGTATATGATGAGCAGATTGAAAAATATTTTCAGATTTTGGACATGGATTCATAAAAAGAACAATCTGGGTAGAACCCAAAGTGAAGAGATTCTCTACAGAGATGCCATTGTGCTGCTGTCACAGTACTATTGTTACGTTGCCTTGGAGAAACATTTGTATGGCTCTTGATGCATCTGCGTTCCATTCACAGTAATTGGCCATCATTTCAGTGGCCCATTTAAAGGGAAATTCTATTTTTGTAGAGAAACAGTTCAGTTCAATTCTATTTAGTCCAATGTTTAAAGAGGAGCTATACTAATTAAATATTATAGAATGTAATAAATTATTCAGCATACCCATTTTTACCTAATATGCTGGTCTCAAAAAAGCTCCTTCTATCTGTGTATTAATGTATATTGGTATGTATGTCCTGCCCTCCCAGCAATATTTAGTTTAGACTATGATGTCATGTAACCTGCAGCCCCAGAGCACTCTGGGAGTTCATGGGATATTCCTGTTTACTTCCTAAGGGGGAGGGGCATTCCAAAGTGATTACCTTGCCAGCAGTAAAGATGATGGCATCCCTAATAAATTGGAGAATGTTAATCAGATTGAGGTGAGATTTTACGCTGATCAAACATAGACTAAATAATTAATATAAATTGATATTGTAAAAATACATACCGTAGTTATATTCATTAGGTTATGTTGAATAAGGTTCCTCTTTAACGTCAAACATTATTTCAGCTTAAGTGTTATGTTTTTTTTATGTACACCTTGAGGGCCCTTTCAACCCGGTATTTTTACCGCACCCCACCGCCAGGCAATGAAAATCTATGGAGACTTTCATATTGCCACGTTACGGTGCGACGTGACGGAAGTAAAATTTTCACCACATCCCCGATGCAGATCCAGAACTACGTTACCGCACGTCTTCTGTGGCGACTTGCGGTGATCTGAGCTGGCCCAGAAGTCATGTTAGTCTATGGCGATGTGGGGATTTTTTTAAAAATTACCAATGCAACGTCGCAGCGTGCATGCTTGGACGCATGATTTTACAATACGCTTCCTTGAACTTCCACATAATCTGAAGCAGGAAGTAACTGGAAGCGCCAGTCACTTCCTGCTTGGCCCAATGCCAGATGGGGAATACCGCGTAGCAATGTGGTATTCCCCGAAGTCTGGTTTTTGGTGGTTCAATGTGGTCCAGCAGAAGCGACGCACCGCATCGCTGCCGCCAGTTTACAGTGTGAAATCGGCCTTAACCTTAAATAAGGGACTGCAGGTTCAAACAGGTACATTCATCTGACTGGGTAATCATTATTTATTACAGGGACAAAATGATTTATATACATTTTAATTAATGTAGAATTAATTTTGTATTATTTGAAAAACAGTTTAATCCCACTTTAACAACATACAGGGCCGGCGCTACCATAGAGGCAGAGTAGGCAGCTGCCCCAGGGTCCCAGAGCTTGTAGGGGCCCCCAGTGGCTACAAGAGGAAAAAAAATTCAAATCGGCCTTATAGTTTTTGAGAAAATCGATTTTAAAGTTTCAAAGGAAAAAAAATACACATTTAAAAACCTGCCGACTTTAATGGTACACCTTAAATGCTAAAAACCCTAAATTTGCAGGATATGTTAAGGAGATCATTAGGAATAAGAAGAAAAAACAATTTTTCAAAAAGACCTTATAGTTTTTGAGAAAATCGATTTTAAAGTTTCAAAGGAAAAAAGTATACTTTTAAATGCGGTAAATGTCACTTTTAGTAGCAAACCTAACGGTAGTGTAACTTTACATGCATCAAACGAAAGCGCAATAAATTTCCTGACGGGGTTTCCAGGGGGTCTATACGCAGCCGCAGCGCTTTGGCCAGGGATCGCTATACAGCCGCAATATGGCTGTATGAAGATCCCTGGCATTTTTTTCTATTTTCCCCCCAAAAAAATTATGTTTAGAGTGTGGGATTTTTTTTTTTTTTTTTTTATTATGAGGGGTCCCCCCTCCTGAAACTTTTTAACCCCTTGTCCCCCATGCAGGCTGGGATAGCCAGAATGTGGAGCTCCGACCGATTGGGACTTCACACCCTGACTATACCAGGTGCAAAAGAGGTCCCCTAATGCCGATTTTTGTTCCGGGGTATATGTTGGGGGGGCCCCCCAGGTTTATTTTGCCCTGGGGCCCCATTGTTGCTTAAACCGGCCCTGACAACATACTGTACAAATGGTCTGTCTTCTAATTGGAGCAGGTCAGAGTAATGACTCTCTATTCTTTACCTAAGATGGGAACATGCTGCATGTTTATAAAATGCTTTAGTAGAGCTTGAGGTTCCTCCATCTCCCCTGACCAGCCTAAGAATGGGCACACAGAGGTGAATGAACACTCCAGCCCTCAGAGGTGGAAACGTTTTATTTTATACTGCATAACACACAGTCGAAGTCAGTGCAGAGAACATGAATGTAATGCTATTCTCAAGCAACAATTTTAACTCTGCTTTAGGGCTTGTCCATACCTAGCGCGTTTTCGCCTCTTAAGCGCCAGCGATTTTTTATAATCGCCCTAAAAGTGACTGTGCAATGATTCCCTATCTGAGCGATTCGATGATGATCCGCTCACCAAGGCGCTACCTGTACCATTTTTGGGGCGATTTGCCTCAATGGAAGGTATAGGGAAATCGCAAAACGCTTGAAAAAGCGCAGTGTATAGAGATTTCCCCAGCACTTTCATGTTTCTGGGTCAAAGAGTTCACTTCCTGACTTGAAAGTTAAGTGAAAAAAAAATCGCTCTGCAAAAATGCTTAGAAAAGCGCTTTATAAAAAAATCGCAGGGCGCAGGTAAGCGGAGGGAGGCGCTAATAAAGATCGCCCGCAAAATCTCAAAACACTGGCGTCAGCTATTTAGATTTTAGATGTGAAACAAGTGAATTTTATTTAGTAAATAAAGAAAATTCTGTTTCAGGCATTTGCCATCTTAATTCCCTCTGAACCCAAAACTGGTGGCATTTCCTCCCTTACTTTTTTTTTCTCCTAAAAACTGCACTGTCATAGCTAGCTTGCTTTGTAAATACATGGGAGCACAGCATAGATCAAATTTTAACAGCTCACTGAACTGCCCTTAGCCAATCAGTGAGGACCAGGAATGTGGGAGGGGTGATGACAAGCTTCCTATTCATCGGCAATGGAACAAATAGAGGCAGGCTAAATGAGATAAAATTTATTACGGCAGAAATATTTCTGAATAGATTAGAGTGCTTGCAATGCAGGGTAAGGCTCCAGGCTGCATAAAAAACACAAAGCAGTGAGTAAATGTAATTTGATTTTATGGCTGACAATCCCTCTTTAAGGCAACTCATCCTATAGATACATTTTAAAGCAATCTTAAAGTAGACCAGAACATCCTCTCTGATCTAAAAGATGCACAACAGCATAATAACCTTTAAAGAAAAAACATTTTTGTTACAGCTGATACAAATCCTAAAATAAATCTGCACTGTGTATACTTCCAGATTCATTGAAGCACACATATTGTTAACAGCCGGTGCTTTCAAATTAGCTTATCTGCCATCTCTGCCATAGGCAGTCATGTGACACGGGGAGAAATCAAATTACAACTTGTGATAAGACACAAATGAGGACAGACTAAACTCTCTAAATACATACAGGGTGCATTTCTCTCTGTTTTCTTTATGTCCTGTGCAAGAGTTCAGGTCCACTGTAACTGCAAACTCTGCCATGGAGATAATGTACTGTCTGCTGCTGCAGTACTTAGAACAATCACATGATCAGCTAAGGAAGGCATGATGGACAGACTGCACACTAAATATGATGGCACTCTGTAGTTAGAGGGAATGTATAGTGAGGTTCAGTGGCGTACCTAGGGCATTTGACACCCGGTGCTGGGTATTAAAAAGACACCCCCCCCCCCCCCCCCATTAAAAAAAAAAAACAGCAAATGTGGCATGCTAAACGTGACACGGCGGGTAATGCCAGGTGTAGGCTCGCTCCCCCCCTAAAGTTGTCCTTAGTATAGTATAGTATAGTGGCACCAGTATAGCTAACAAAAAATGGGTGCGGTTATAACATGCGGCGCGCATTGCGCGCCGCGGCGAAAAATGGGCGTGGCCATGACCGGATGAGGGCAGAGCTAACTAATTTAAAGTGAACCCGGGATAAGAGTGATATGGAGGCTGCCATATTCATTTCCTTTTAAACAATAGGCAGCCCTGCTGATCTATTTGGCTGCAGTAGTGAACTGAATTACACCAGAAACAAGCATGCAGCTAATCTTGTCAGTTCTGACAATATTGTCAGAAACCCCTGACCTGCTGCATGCTTATTCAGGGTCTATGGTTTAAAGAATTAGATGCAGAGGACCAGCACAGCAGCCAGGCAGCTGGTATTGCTTAAAAGGAGATAAATATTGCAGCCCAATATTATTCTCACCTCGGGTTCCCCTTAAAAGTGCAACACAAAGACAGTGGGCCTTTCCCCAGAAAATTCACATAATTGTTCAGGTTTTCTCAAGAAAATACACATAATGTGAACAGATTTGACCAGAAAATAGTTCAATCATGTCAGCAGATTTGCCCAAAAAACACGTTCAATCATGTCGGCAGATTTGCCCAAAAAACACGTTCAATCATGTCGGCAGATTTGCCCAGAAAATACATGCAATCATGTCGGCAGATTTGCCCAGAAAATACATGCAATCATGTCGGCAGATTTGCCCAGAAAATACATGCAATCATGTCGGCAGATTTGCCCAGAAAATACATGCAATCATGTCGGCAGATTTGCCCAGAAAATACATGCAATCATGTCGGCAGATTTGCCCAGAAAATATATGCAATCATGTCGGCAGATTTGCCCAGAAAATATATGCAATCATGTCGGCAGATTTGCCCAGAAAATATATGCAATCATGTGGCCAACCTGGCCAGAAAACACTTCAATCATGTAGCAGACCTGGCCAGAACAGTCGATACACCTGCTAATATAAATTAAATAAAAATTTACTCACCTGAAGCAGCAGCAGACCTCCTGTCCCGGCCTCCGTCCGGCGCGCAGCTCTCACGATCCTCTGCAGCCAGCAACTGAAACTCCGGCGCTGAGAGCAGGGCTACGGGAAAATGGCGCCCGAAGCCCTGCATTGCAGACTCAGTCTCCAGAGCAGGGCTTCGGACTCCATTTTACTGTAGCCCTGCTCTGCCGCTGTTGGAGCTGCGGGCTGCTGCTGTCAGTGAACTGACACAGCGTCTATTAGACGCCGAAAATCAGTTCACGCTGGGGGTGCTTGGACAATATTAGGGGGTGCTTCAGAACCCAAACCACCCCCCTGGCACCGCCACTGCCCCAGTATAGCTAGTATAGTTGCCCCAGTATAGCATAGTGGCCCCAGTATAGTTTAGTGTAGCATAGTGGCCCCAGTGTAGCATAGTGGCCACAGTGTAGCATAGTGTAGCATAGTGGCCCCAGTGTAGCATAGGTGCCCCCAGTGTAGCATAGTGGCCCCCAGTGTAGCATAGTGGCCCCCAGTGTAGCATAGTGGCCCCCAGTGTAGCATAGTGGCCCCCAGTGTAGCATAGGTGCCCCCAGTGTAGCATAGTGGCCCCCAGTGTAGCATAGGTGCCCCCAGTGTAGCATAGGTGCCCCCAGTGTAGCATAGTGGCCCCCAGTGTAGCATAGTGGCCCCCAGTGTAGCATAGTGGCCCCCAGTGTAGCATAGTGGCCCCCAGTGTAGCATAGTGGCCCCCAGTGTAGCATAGTGGCCCCCAGTGTAGCATAGTGGCCCCCAGTGTAGCATAGGTGCCCCCAGTGTAGCATAGTGGCCCCCAGTGTAGCATAGTGGCCCCCGGTATGAGGGAAGCTTGGAAGGTGGGGTGGCGGGGTCCCCTCCTTCCGGCGCTTCCCCCTCCTAATTAGCAGCAGCCAGCAGCTTAGCGAAGCGGGCGGGGAGGACTTACTCACCTGCTCCAGGCGATGGCGCATAACGTCATCCTCACGTGACGCTGGTCTCTCTGTCGCTCACTGTGCTTCCGCAAATCAGGAAGCACAGTGGGCGGTGGAGAAGGTGGAGACCAGCGTCACGTGACGATGACGCTATTTGCCATCGCTTGGAACGCAGGAAGTAGGTGAGTAAGTCTTCTCCTCCGCCCGCTCCTGCCCGCTCATCAAGCTGCTGCTAATTAGGAGGGGGAAGCGCCAGAAGGAGGGGACCCAGGTGAGGGAGGTGGGGGGTCCGGCCCCCCTCCCCGCCGCTTTCCCCGCCACCCCTCCTTTCCGGGTTGCTTCCCCCCTCCTGTCCGGCCGGCACAGGCCTCTGTGGGGGGCCTTGATGACACCCCCTGGGGCGCCCGACACCCGGTGCGGGGCGCCCCATGCCGCCCTATGGTAGGAACGCCACTGGTGAGGTTTTTTGTTTTTTTTATTGATTTGTTAGGTTTAGTACTAAAGCTGATTTTTAAAAGTGTGCTTTAAAAAAATTGCTACATTTTTTATATATTTATTTATTCCTGTCCTAATCTACTGCTAAGTGCAGTGAATCCACCAATCTTAAATCCCCATGTGCCAAAGTTCTGGCTGTACCTCAATCTGCTCACTATTTTCTAGCGCTTCCCATACATCTCACTCTAGTTCTGGGCTTTAGTTCACCTTGCCATGCTTTAATTACTTGGGACATCTGTCTCTTGCAGTTTTATCAAATGGCCAAATCACCACAGTTGTACCTGTTCTGTCAGGTTCCGAACCCCGACACTCGGGTGTCTCTTGTAAGATAATCTCCATAGCTGGCATCTTTCTCCAGTACTGTGTGGTTAGATCCCAAGACTCTAAGCTAGTGTTGGGCGAACATCTAGATGTTCGGGTTCGGGCCGAACAGGCCGAACATGGCCGCGATGTTCGGGTGTTCGACCCGAACTCCGAACATAATGGAAGTCAATGGGGACCCGAACTTTTGTGCTTTGTAAAGCCTCCTTACATGCTACATACCCCAAATTTACAGGGTATGTGCACCTTGGGAGTGGGTACAAGAGGAAAAAATTTTTTAGCAAAAAGAGCTTATAGTTTTTGAGAAAATCGATTTTAAAGTTTCAAAGGGAAAACTGTCTTTTAAATGCGGGAAATGTCTGTTTTCTTTGCACAGGTAACATGCTTTTTGTCGGCATGCAGTCATAAATGTAATACATATAAGAGGTTCCAGGAAAAGGGACCGGTAACGCTAACCCAGCAGCAGCACACGTGATGGAACAAGAGGAGGGTGGCGCAGGAGGAGAAGGCCACGCTTTGAGACACAACAACCCAGGCCTTGCATGAGGACAAGAAGCGTGCGGATAGCAATTTGCATTTTGTCGCCATGCAGTCATAAATGTAATACAGATGAGAGGTTCAATAAACAGGGACCGGAAACGCTAACCCATCACAGATGTTCATTGTTCATGTTACTTGGTTGGGGTCCGGGAGTGTTGCGTAGTCGTTTCCAATCCAGGATTGATTCATTTTAATTTGAGTCAGACGGTCTGCATTTTCTGTGGAGAGGCGGATACGCCGCCGATCTGTGACGATGCCTCCGGCAGCACTGAAACAGCGTTCCGACATAACGCTGGCTGCCGGGCAAGCCAGCACCTCTATTGCGTACATTGCCAGTTTGTGCCAGGTGTCTAGCTTCGATACCCAATAGTTGAAGGGTGCAGATGGATTAATCAACACAGCTACGCCATCTGACATGTAGTCCTTGACCATCTTCTCCAGGCGATCGGTGTTGGAGGTGGATCTGCACGCTTGCTGTTCTGTGTGCTGCTGCATGGGTGTCAGAAAATTTTCCCACTCTAAGGACACTGCCGATACCATTCCCTTTTGGGCACTAGCTGCGGCTTGTGTTGTTTGCTGCCCTCCCGGTCGTCCTGGGTTTGCGGAAGTCAGTCTGTCGGCGTACAACTGGCTAGAGGAGGGGGAGGATGTCAATCTCCTCTCTAAAGTCTCCACAAGGGCCTGCTGGTATTCTTCCATTTTGACCTGTCTGGCTCTTTCTTCAAGCAGTTTTGGAACATTGTGTTTGTACCGTGGATCCAGAAGGGTATAAACCCAGTAATTGGTGTTGTCCAGAATGCGCACAATGCGTGGGTCGCGTTCAATGCAGTCCTAGGCCGAAGAGGTCATAGCCTAGGGTCACAAAACCTGTTTATTGGGCAATTTCAATGGTGGCGAGTCTGACGTACATAAATCGCAGCAATGGCCGTTAGCAACGTCTGAATCTCACGAAATGTCTCATGCAGGTAGAAGACATATTGTTAGACTTGGGCTCCAAAGATGGGTTCCCTACATCTCTGCAAACCAGAGTTACAGGGCTCCAAATTTGGTAAAATCCCCCATAGGCTTTCATTGGGCCTCCTATTTACAGTTCCAAAATCTCACATCTTTTCAAAGGGCAATTACTCAGCAGTGGCAAATTTTCTAGCATTGTAGGGACCCTTAGGGGGAACATGACTGGTGAGTTTCGGGCCCCTAGGCCAAAGAGGTCATAGCCTAGGGTCACAAAAACCTGTTTATTTGGGCTATTTCAATGGTAGTGATGGTGACGTACATAAATCGCAGCAATGGCCGTTAGCAAAGTCTGAATCTCACGAAATGTCTCATGCAGGTAGAAGACATATTGTTAGACTTGGATTCCAAAGATGGGGTCCCTACATCTCTGCAAACCAGAGTTACAGGGGTCCAAAATTGGTAAAATCCCCCATAGGATTTCATTGGCTCCCTATTTCACTTTCCAAAATCTCACATCTTTTCAAAGGGCAATGGCTCAGCAGTACCAAATTTTCTAGCATTGTAGGGACCCTTAGGGGGAACATGACTGGTGAGTTTCGGGCCCCTAGGCCGAAGAGGTCATAGCCTAGGGTCACAAAAACCTGTTTATTGGGGCTATTTCAATGGTAGTGATGGTGACGTACATAAATCACAGCAATGGCCGTTAGCAAAGTCTGAATCTCACGAAATGTCTCATGCAGGTAGAAGACATATTGTTAGACTTGGATTCCAAAGATGGGGTCCCTACATCTCTGCAAACCAGAGTTACAGGGGTCCAAAATTGGTAAAATCCCCCATAGGATTTCATTGGCTCCCTATTTCACTTTCCAAAATCTCACATCTTTTCAAAGGGCAATGGCTCAGCAGTACCAAATTTTCTAACATTGTAGGGACCCTTAGGGGGAACATGACTGGTTAGTTTCGGGCCCCTAGGCCGAAGAGGTCATAGCCTAGGGTCACAAAAACCTGTTTATTGGGGCTATTTCAATGGTAGTGATGGTGACGTACATAAATCGCAGCAATGGCCGTTAGCAAAGTCTGAATCTCACGAAATGTCTTATGCAGGTAGAAGACATATTGTTAGACTTGGATTCCAAAGATGGGGTCCCTACATCTCTGCAAACCAGAGTTACAGGGGTCCAAAATTGGTAAAATCCCCCATAGGATTTCATTGGCTCCCTATTTCACTTTCCAAAATCTCACATCTTTTCAAAGGGCAATGGCTCAGCAGTACCAAATTTTCTAGCATTGTAGGGACCCTTAGGGGGAACATGACTGGTGAGTTTCGGGCCCCTAGGCCGAAGAGGTCATAGCCTAGGGTCACAAAAACCTGTTTATTGGGGCTATTACAATGGTAGTGATGGTGACGTACATAAATCGCAGCAATGGCCGTTAGCAAAGTCTGAATCTCACGAAATGTCTCATGCAGGTAGAAGACATATTGTTAGACTTGGATTCCAAAGATGGGGTCCCTACATCTCTGCAAACCAGAGTTACAGGGGTCCAAAATTGGTAAAATCCCCCATAGGATTTCATTGGCTCCCTATTTCACTTTCCAAAATCTCACATCTTTTCAAAGGGCAATGGCTCAGCAGTACCAAATTTTCTAACATTGTAGGGACCCTTAGGGGGAACATGACTGGTGAGTTTCGGGCCCCCTAGGCCGAAGAGGTCATAGCCTAGGGTCACAAAAACCTGTTTATTGGGGCTATTTCAATGGTAGTGATGGTGACGTACATAAATCACAGCAATGGCCGTTAGCAAAGTCTGAATCTCACGAAATGTCTCATGCAGGTAGAAGACATATTGTTAGACTTGGATTCCAAAGATGGGGTCCCTACATCTCTGCAAACCAGAGTTACAGGGGTCCAAAATTGGTAAAATCCCCCATAGGATTTCATTTGCTCCCTATTTCACTTTCCAAAATCTCACATCTTTTCAAAGGGCAATGGCTCAGCAGTACCAAATTTTCTAGCATTGTAGGGACCCTTAGGGGGAACATGACTGGTGAGTTTCGGGCCCCTAGGCCGAAGAGGTCATAGCCTAGGGTCACAAAAACCTGTTTATTGGGGCTATTTCAATGGTAGTGATGGTGACGTACATAAATCGCAGCAATGGCCGTTAGCAAAGTCTGAATCTCACGAAATGTCTCATGCAGGTAGAAGACATATTGTTAGACTTGGATTCCAAAGATGGGGTCCCTACATCTCTGCAAACCAGAGTTACAGGGGTCCAAAATTGGTAAAATCCCCCATAGGATTTCATTGGCTCCCTATTTCACTTTCTAAATCTCACATCTTTTCAAAGGGCAATGGCTCAGCAGTACCAAATTTTCTAACATTGTAGGGACCCTTAGGGGGAACATGACTGGTGAGTTTCGGGCCCCTAGGCCGAAGAGGTCATAGCCTAGGGTCACAAAAACCTGTTTATTGAGGCTATTTCAATGGTAGTGATGGTGACGTACATAAATCGCAGCAATGGCCGTTAGCAAAGTCTGAATCTCACGAAATGTCTCATGCAGGTAGAAGACATATTGTTAGACTTGGATTCCAAAGATGGGGTCCCTACATCTCTGCAAACCAGAGTTACAGGGGTCCAAAATTGGTAAAATCCCCCATAGGATTTCATTGGCTCCCTATTTCACTTTCCAAAATCTCACATCTTTTCAAAGGGCAATGGCTCAGCAGTACCACATTTTCTAGCATTGTAGGGACCCTTAGGGGGAACATGACTGGTGAGTTTCGGGCCCCTAGGCCGAAGAGGTCATAGCCTAGGGTCACAAAAACCTGTTTATTGGGGCTATTTCAATGGTAGTGATGGTGACGTACATAAATCGCAGCAATGGCCGTTAGCAAAGTCTGAATCTCACGAAATGTCTCATGCAGGTAGAAGACATATTGTTAGACTTGGATTCCAAAGAAGGGGTCCCTACATCTCTGCAAACCAGAGTTACAGGGGTCCAAAATTGGTAAAATCCCCCATAGGATTTCATTGGCTCCCTATTTCACTTTCCAAAATCTCACATCTTTTCAAAGGGCAATGGCTCAGCAGTACCAAATTTTCTAGCATTGTAGGGACCCTTAGGGGGAACATGACTGGTGAGTTTCGGGCCCCTAGGCCGAAGAGGTCATAGCCTAGGGTCACAAAAACCTGTTTATTGGGGCTATTTCAATGGTAGTGATGGTGACGTACATAAATCGCAGCAATGGCCGTTAGCAAAGTCTGAATCTCACGAAATGTCTCATGCAGGTAGAAGACATATTGTTAGACTTAGATTCCAAAGATGGGGTCCCTACATCTCTGCAAACCAGAGTTACAGGGGTCCAAAATTGGTAAAATCCCCCATAGGCTTTCATTGGGCCTCCTATTTACCGTTCCAAAATCTCACACCATTTCAAAGGGCAATGGCTCAGCAGTGGCAAAACTCACCAGTCATGTTCCCCCTAAGGGTCCCTACAATGCTAGAAAATTTGGTACTGCTGAGCCATTGCCCTTTGAAAAGATGTGAGATTTTGGAAAGTGAAATAGGGAGCCAATGAAATCCTATGGGGGATTTTACCAATTTTGGACCCCTGTAACTCTGGTTTGCAGAGATGTAGGGACCCCATCTTTGGAATCCAAGTCTAGCAATATGTCTTCTACCTGCATGAGACATTTCGTGAGATTCAGACTTTGCTAACGGCCATTGCTGCGATTTATGTACGTCACCATCACTACCATTGAAATAGCCCAAATAAACAGGTTTTTGTGACCCTAGGCTATGACCTCTTTGGCCTAGGGGCCCGAAACTCACCAGTCATGTTCCCCCTAAGGGTCCCTACAATGCTAGAAAATTTGCCACTGCTGAGTAATTGCCCTTTGAAAAGATGTGAGATTTTGGAACTGTAAATAGGAGGCCCAATGAAAGCCTATGGGGAATTTTACCAAATTTGGAGCCCTGTAACTCTGGTTTGCAGAGATGTAGGGAACCCATCTTTGGAGCCCAAGTCTAACAATATGTCTTCTACCTGCATGAGACATTTCGTGAGATTCAGACGTTGCTAACGGCCATTGCTGCGATTTATGTACGTCAGACTCGCCACCATTGAAATTGCCCAATAAACAGGTTTTGTGACCCTAGGCTATGACCTCTTCGGCCTAGGACTGCATTGAACGCGACCCACGCATTGTGCGCATTCTGGACAACACCAATTACTGGGTTTATACCCTTCTGGATCCACGGTACAAACACAATGTTCCAAAACTGCTTGAAGAAAGAGCCAGACAGGTCAAAATGGAAGAATACCAGCAGGCCCTTGTGGAGACTTTAGAGAGGAGATTGACATCCTCCCCCTCCTCTAGCCAGTTGTACGCCGACAGACTGACTTCCGCAAACCCAGGACGACCAGGAGGGCAGCAAACAACACAAGCCGCAGCTAGTGCCCAAAAGGGAATGGTACCGGCAGTGTCCTTGGAGTGGGAAAATTTTCTGACACCCATGCAGCAGCACACAGAACAGCAAGCGTGCAGATCCACCTCCAACACCGATCGCCTGGAGAAGATGGTCAAGGACTACATGTCAGATGGCGTAGCTGTGTTGAACAATCCATCTGCACCCTTCAACTATTGGGTATCGAAGCTAGACACCTGGCACAAACTGGCAATGTACGCAATAGAGGTGCTGGCTTGCCCGGCAGCCAGCGTTATGTCGGAACGCTGTTTCAGTGCTGCCGGAGGCATCGTCACAGATCGGCGGCGTATCCGCCTCTCCACAGAAAATGCTGACCGTCTGACTCAAATTAAAATGAATCAATCCTGGATTGGAAACGACTACGCAACACTCCCGGACCCCAACCAAGTAACATGAACAATGAACATCTGTGATGGGTTAGCGTTTCCGGTCCCTGTTTATTGAACCTCTCATCTGTATTACCGTATATACTCGGATACAAGTCGACCCCGTGTATAAGTCGACCCCCAAAATTTGACCCTCACAAGGTGGATTTTTCCAATTATTCAAGTATAAGTCTATAGGTAAGTCTATAGAGTCTATAGGTAAGCCAGCCAGGTATCTGCCTCCAGTATAGGTAGCCAGCATAGGTAGGCAGCCAGGTATAGTTGCCCCCAGTATAGGTAGGTAGCCAGTATAGTTGCCAGTAGCATAGGTAGGTAGCCAGTATAGTTGCCAGTAGCATAGGTAGGTAGCCAGTATAGTTGCCATTAGCATAGGTAGGTAGCCAGTATAGTTGCCAGTAGCATAGGTAGGTAGCCAGTATAGTTGCCAGTAGCATAGGTAGGTAGCCAGTATAGTTGCCATTAGTATAGGTAGGTAGCCAGTATAGTTGCCAGTAGCATAGGTAGGTAGCCAGTATAGTTGCCATTAGTATAGGTAGGTAGCCAGTATAGTTGCCAGTAGCATAGGTAGGTAGCCAGTATAGTTGCCATTAGTATAGGTAGGTAGCCAGTATAGTTGCCAGTAGCATAGGTAGGTAGCCAGTATAGTTGCCAGTAGTATAGGTAGGTAGCCAGTATAGTTGCCAGCAGCATAGGTAGGTAGCCAGTACAGTTGCCCCCATGTATAGGCTGCAGCGGTGGGGAGAGTGGGCATGGAGGCAAACATCTCACCTTCTATCCTCCATCTACTTCCTCTCCCAGGCATCCCATGCGTTGATACCAGCGTTTCCTGTGATGACATCATCACAGGAGACGCTGGTATCAGCACAAGGGGATGCGTGGGAGAGGAAGTAGATGGAGGATAGAGGCTGTGGAAGGTGGGATGTTTGCCTCCATGCCCGCTTTCCCCGCCGCTGCAGCAGTCTCCTCTCACCATCCACCGCTGGGCGCAGTCTCCTCTCTTCTGCTCGCTTCTCCTCCACTCGCGCGGTAACTTCCGGTCCCGACGTCATGTGACATCGGGAGCCGGACCATCTCTCTTAAGGGGGCAGACGCGTGAGTGAGGGAGAAGAGAGGAAAAGAGGACACTGCGCCCAGCGATGGATGGTGAGTAACCCCTCCACACACACACACCCCACATCCATAACACACACCCTCACCCCACTCAGGCTGTAAGTCGCAAAATTTAGGACTATGCGACTATAAGTCGACCCCCCCACTTTTTTACTTTGAATCAGTCCTAAATTTTGCGACTTATACCCGAGTATATACGGTACATTTATGACTGCATGGCGACAAAATGCAAATTGCTATCCGCACGCTTCTTGTCCTCATGCAAGGCCTGGGTTGTTGTGTCTCAAAGCGTGGCCTTCTCCTCCTGCGCCACCCTCCTCTTGTTCCATCACGTGTGCTGCTGCTGGGTTAGCATTACCGGTCCCTTTTCCTGGAACCTCTTATATGTATTACATTTATGACTGCATGCCGACAAAAAGCATGTTACCTGTGCAAAGAAAACAGACATTTCCCGCATTTAAAAGACAGTTTTCCCTTTGAAACTTTAAAATCGATTTTCTCAAAAACTATAAGCTCTTTTTGCTAAATTTTTTTTTCCTCTTGTACCCACTCCCAAGGTGCACATACCCTGTAAATTTGGGGTATGTAGCATGTAAGGAGGCTTTACAAAGCACGAAAGTTCGGGTCCCCATTGACTTCCATTATGTTCGGAGTTCGGCCATGTTCGGCCCGAACCCGAACATCTAGATGTTCGCCCAACACTACACGTGACCCGTTCGGCCAATCACAGCGCTAGCCGAACGTTCGGGTAACGTTCGGCCATGCGCTCTTAGTTCGGCCATATGGCCGAACAATTTGGCCGAACACCATCAGGTGTTCGGCCGAACCCGAACATCACCCGAACAGGGTGATGTTCTGCAGAACCCGAACAGTGGCGAACACTGTTCGCCCAACACTACTCTAAGCTAGAGTTCTACAAAGGTTGATCAAATGTTTAAGTTTCTCATTTACTTCTCCATGTAACGATTGTGGAACTTTCCCCGTGATCAGCGCACAACGCGTGCGCTGACACGGCGGAAATCCTCCACAAGCGTATAATTTGCAGGAACCCAGCAAAAGGTGCTACGCACCCGTAGAGGGAAAATTCCTGTCGGCAGATGGCGCTGGGGAGTGCAGAGGAACCAATCCTCTGTACCTCCACAAGTGCCAGACAGGAATTGTACGAAGCGCAGAACGCAATCGCAAGAGAGGCGATTGCGAATGAGATTGAGCAAAGGGATAGGTTGTATGTGTGTGCGCCAATCTAGTCGCCACCCTGCGACCGCGCACACACAACAGCAGATACGAAATAGGAACGCGATCGCGAGAGGTGCGAACGCCAGACGTGACACAAGGCAGAACAGAACAGAATACGAGGTTAGCAAAGGCACAGCAAATAATACAATGAGGAGATACGGAAAATAATAAACGCTAGCTAACCGCGAACACCGCACTCATTCGCAACAGTGCACGCGGTTTATGCGCGGTCTCCACGTGATAAGCACAACAGAGACAAGCACGCCTAACTAACCATTGACAGACAAACATGAAACAGAGGACGCGTCGCTTGCTTAACGGTTACCTCACCGAGCCTTCAGCAAGCGGTCGCAACAGACAAGACAGACACACGAAAACAGAAACTAGGCAGAGAGGATCCACCGCTCTTCCGCCAGAGCAAGTGTGATCCGAGCAGGAACACAGATCAGAAGGATCCACAGCCGCTACCGCTAGAGGCCAGTGCGATCCAAACAAGACAGAACGATTCGCTATCAACCGCCGCTGGTGACAGCGCAATCGCGACAGACAAGACAGAACAGAAGGATCCCCGGCGCTAGCAAAAAGTAGCTAGCGCGATCCCAGGAGACAGAACAGAAGAGATAGCTGATAGCAACCGCTGCACCAGCTATACTCCAAGAACAGAGATCAGAACCATTTCCTGTCCACCACCATAGGGACAGGACAATGGCAAACAAGCAAGACAAGACAGAACAGGCAATACAGATAATACAACCTGACTGAGCTAGAAGGGGAGCCTAAAGCAACCCCCAGGAATTAACTATACTAGATAGCAATGGCTGACACTCCAGCAGTGTCCATCAAGAACAGACCACGGAAGGGAAATGACCAGCAAAGCATTGTGGGAAAGACACAGTACTTATAGTACACGCCTCCAATGAATGTGGCCAGGCAATTTGCATGACAACGTATGCAAATTCCTCTGCAAGCAAAAGCTGCAAACCTGACAGAAGGACTCCTCTCCAGAGTCCTGCAGCATGCAGACCTGAATAATGATCAAAAGGCTGCCTGTCTGCGCAGGCAGCTGAGCGGATCGTTACAGTACCCCCCCCTCCAGGGTCGAATTCCAGACGACCCTCAAAACTGCTATTAGCAACAGACTCAAACTGAAGACTCACGAAGGTCGGGGCAGCCCGACAAGGTCCAATTCCAGAGTCAGTCCACCCGAAACCGACCTCATCGGAAACAGAAGCCACCGAAACATGCCCATCAGTACTACCAGTCTCAGTGTAACACCCATCAGGACTGTGAACACCAGAGAAGAAGCCAATGACACCCTCCAGCCAATACCCACCACCTTCCACGGAGCGTCCGAAAATACCAAACCTGCCACAATACCTGTTCAAAGTGTCCCTTACAACACAAAAGCCACCGTTGATCTTATCCAGTGTACCAAGCAAAATTTCTCCCGGAATCTCCCAGAACCTTTTGAAGCTCCACAGAGATCCCAAGAGGACAGAACAATCACCAGGCTCACATGGAGAATTACCAAGAACCCCCATGGAACCAATGACAATTCTGGATTCAGAATTACTAGGATACCCATCAAGATCAAGACTTTCAGGGACCACTTCTGGGCATGCAAGCAGGCAGGCTAAATCAGAGCATGTCTCCACCGAGGAAGCATCTGAGTACGCTGGTAACCGAGGCACACTTGGGCTTTCTGGGTCACAGAGCACACTGGGGTACACCAGCACAGGAGAAACCTCAGTACATGTCGGGGAACTGCCAACCTCAGAGTCCGGCACGACAAGACCAAAACCAGTACCGGACAGAGAATCATCATGAGTGGAGGTCACAGGCACTGGACTTTCACCAGAAGACTCGGATACAAATTCAGAAATTTCTGTGACAATAATATCATCATTGACTACATATGAGTGAAGCTCCATTAGAGCTGAAAAGGTAGCCAGCAAGGCAGCAATGCCTACGGAAGAGGGTAACACCTCAGAAGGACTTGGGGGGCAGGAGACATCTCCTACAGGTTCTGCACCCTTTGGGAGGAACTCGGAGACCTCCAGAACATCCAACAAGGCCTCAGGAGCATCATTTTTCAAGTTTTCTAAAAAGGATTCTGTACTATCCATGTTACAGGGCAGGCTCAGAGAAACCCTCTCTGGACCCAGCAAAGACGCTTCAGAGTCAGATTCGCAAAACCAAAGTGCTGTCTCACTCTCAGACTCGGCTAACGATGTTGAATCCGAGGAGACAGAGCGCAAAATTTGCGAATCCAGGATCGCTTTAGGTTGTGAAACTGACGCTTCCATAGCGCACATCTCTGCGATCTGCGGAGCAGACTGCAAAGCGTTTAGGACAGAAACACTGGAGCAACTGTCATCAGGCCACAGGCCCTCACAGGAGTGAACAGGGCGAGGCAAAGGCGCATTTGCAGTAGAAATAGCGACAACATCAGGAAAAACGCTATTAGACATATTAATTTTACTTTTGACGCTGCAGAGTCGAGAAACTTTCCCCATAGCAGGGTCACAGATGGAAGATCTCAAAGATCTGTTTCTCAATGACGAAGGATCCCACACATCCTTGAGGAAATCGGCAGACTCATGCCAATCACAATCTGCAGGAACATCCGAGAAACAGGTACCAGATCGCACAGATTCAAACCGCACACTGTCAGGAGAGAATCCTCCAGGATTCGCACAGGAATCACCCACAGCGGCATACTCATTCATTTCAGATTGCACAAAGTCAAGACTCTCATGCTTTACCCCAGAAAGGCAGGAACAATCATCCGACAACAATGTCTCTTTATTGGAATCAATTGGTTGGTGTGTGTGCAACTCATCCAAAATCGTTTGCCATACATAGAGCACCGGATCCACAAAACATTCGTCACACTCATCAGAGTCAATCAAAGCGTACACCGAATCAAGACAAGCATAAAGAATCTCTGCGCTTTTTGCGATGTAGAAATCGCAAAACGCCCTCCAATCAATCTTGAACTCCTCAATTAATGCTCCAATATCCCATGGAGCAAATGGGGGTTCAAACAACTCGGTTTCCAAGAAACCCTCATAAGGGTTAGGGTCAGGAACATGCAAAGACTTTCTCACTCCTTTAATATAGAAAATAATTCTGCCTATCAAAGGATCCACAAATGCCCTTTCTTGGGGTAATGAAACCTGAGCCTGAGAAATTTCAGACTTTACAGAAACAATTTCTTTATTTGTAGTTGCTATGGGCAACGGATCTTTCAGCTGAGAAGTCTTCCTCTTTTTCTTTCTGCTTGTCCTTGCTGCTTTAGGTGGCTGCTGTTTAGACACAGGGGAATAGTTACTGCATTCATTTCCAAACTGAATGGTTTTGCATGAAGTAGGTAGAGCAGCTGACTCATTAGCAACTACACACTCATACAGGGCAGGTGGCAAGCAAGGCAACTTAAACCAGTAGGAGAATGTAAATGTAAGAAACTGATATAGATTATCATTCCAAGAATTGTCTTGCAAGATTTCATGAGCCCATAAAAACAGATCGTCTTTCAAAAGTACATAAGCTAATTGGAGAGCAGACGTGGACGGATCAGTAATTTGAAAAGTAGGATTCAGACAAAATTTCACGCATTCAGAGAGAAAATCCTCTTTCGTCTCTGAATTTAATATTTTGAAACTCTTAAAGACACAGGAATCATACTCAACAAAATCGTACAAATCGGAATTTCCGTCTACACTGGGGTTTTGGGTTGGGCTGGTCATTCTGTAACGATTGTGGAACTTTCCCCGTGATCAGCGCACAACGCGTGCGCTGACACGGCGGAAATCCTCCACAAGCGTATAATTTGCAGGAACCCAGCAAAAGGTGCTACGCACCCGTAGAGGGAAAATTCCTGTCGGCAGATGGCGCTGGGGAGTGCAGAGGAACCAATCCTCTGTACCTCCACAAGTGCCAGACAGGAATTGTACGAAGCGCAGAACGCAATCGCAAGAGAGGCAATTGCGAATGAGATTGAGCAAAGGGATAGGTTGTATGTGTGTGCGCCAATCTAGTCGCCACCCTGCGACCGCGCACACACAACAGCAGATACGAAATAGGAACGCGATCGCGAGAGGTGCGAACGCCAGACGTGACACAAGGCAGAACAGAACAGAATACGAGGTTAGCAAAGGCACAGCAAATAATACAATGAGGAGATACGGAAAATAATAAACGCTAGCTAACCGCGAACACCGCACTCATTCGCAACAGTGCACGCGGTTTATGTGCGGTCTCCACGTGATAAGCACAACAGAGACAAGCACGCCTAACTAACCATTGACAGACAAACATGAAACAGAGGACGCGTCGCTTGCTTAACGGTTACCTCACCGAGCCTTCAGCAAGCGGTCGCAACAGACAAGACAGACACACGAAAACAGAAACTAGGCAGAGAGGATCCACCGCTCTTCCGCCAGAGCAAGTGTGATCCGAGCAGGAACACAGATCAGAAGGATCCACAGCCGCTACCGCTAGAGGCCAGTGCGATCCAAACAAGACAGAACGATTCGCTATCAACCGCCGCTGGTGACAGCGCAATCGCGACAGACAAGACAGAACAGAAGGATCCCCGGCGCTAGCAAAAAGTAGCTAGCGCGATCCCAGGAGACAGAACAGAAGAGATAGCTGATAGCAACCGCTGCACCAGCTATACTCCAAGAACAGAGATCAGAACCATTTCCTGTCCACCACCATAGGGACAGGACAATGGCAAACAAGCAAGACAAGACAGAACAGGCAATACAGATAATACAACCTGACTGAGCTAGAAGGGGAGCCTAAAGCAACCCCTAGGAATTAACTATACTAGATAGCAATGGCTGACACTCCAGCAGTGTCCATCAAGAACAGACCACGGAAGGGAAATGACCAGCAAAGCATTGTGGGAAAGACACAGTACTTATAGTACACGCCTCCAATGAATGTGGCCAGGCAATTTGCATGACAACGTATGCAAATTCCTCTGCAAGCAAAAGCTGCAAACCTGACAGAAGGACTCCTCTCCAGAGTCCTGCAGCATGCAGACCTGAATAATGATCAAAAGGCTGCCTGTCTGCGCAGGCAGCTGAGCGGATCGTTACACTCCATTGGAAATAAATCCTCTACTAATGTTGTGGTCAATCTTCCAACAGATGCTAATCTCTCATTTACCTCAGCATCAGTTCTCTATTTGTAAAGATTATTTACCATATGTACCTAAATCTTCCTGCTTGTGCTAGCCAGGGCTTTACTATCCAGTGTAATGTCATGCCTGGTATTTCTTTTACTGACAATCATGATTTTAGTCTCACTTGAGTTGTTGGTCATTCCTACAGTATCTTCTTTTATTTTCCCATTCCAATTGTTTAAATAGTATTGCCGTTCAAAACTTGTACTTGGCCACAGTGGCTGTATCATTAGGCCAGATACTCTGAGTGGGTTTAGTAGCCAGTTACTCATAAACATCTCCCTCCACTCTGTTAAACATGTCATCTATCGTGAGCAGAAATACAAGCAGGCCCGAAAATGCTGGCACTGTGAAAAGGTCACTCACTTTCATTATGAAGTCAATTTTATACCAAGTATCAGCTCATCCCAGCTTATCCCTAATTATCACCACTCTCATGCAGGTATCATTTAGCTTATGGAATGACAACATTTTAACTTATTTTAATCAATGGCCATCTAATAAATGTAGCATTCATAATGTATTTGGGGCTATTGCATAACATCTCTATTATAGAGAAATGATACATTCTTGTGCAGCACAGGGACTGCAGCTTGGCCCCTTTGTCATGAATTATAACTAGATAGGTATAACCAGATCATCTATAAATATGCAGATATCCATTTCACAGTAATAACAGGGAGTTAGAACAAGCACTTTTAGCCAAGCATGAGGGATCTGACATTATTACTGGAAAATTGTGCATTATCATATTAAGTATTCCACGGTATAAATTCATTCCTCTATCGAAGCTCAGGTAAAGTATATTGAGGACCTCATCTTGGAGTGTTAATGCGGAACTTCAGACACCAGATGTAACAGCAAAATCCCTTTTCATAAATAACATCTGTTTTATTTCAAAGAAAACCAGTGTTTTCTTACATTTTTTGAAAAAAAAAACAGTTTTTATATGGAGACTATTCATGTTATGGTGTACAGGAAGTTACAGCTTCACTTAAATGAATGTTTGCTGATATATTAGGGGAATTTTATTGACAAGGGGCTTGATTCACAAAAGCGTGATAACTGATATCACGGGCGTGCTATGCAGTTATCACGCGATCTGTAGCGCGCGAAGGTTTGCATGCGTAAAGGATTACGTGCGCGTGCTAAATGGAGGTTTCCTCACGATCACGTGCGTTCACGCGCAAACGCGCACGTGATCGCGTGCAAGCCTTCGTTTACATGCAAACATAATCCTTTACACGCGCAAACCTGATAACTGTATAGCACGGCCGTGATATCAGTTATCATACTTTTGTGAATCATGCCCTAAGACCTAGGAGAAAATTCAGGAGAAAAAGTTATCGTATTTTTTAGACCATAAGACGCTCCTGACCATGAGATGCACATAGGTTTAGAGGACAAATACCAGGGGAAAAAAATATAGTAACCATGGTGCAGAGGCATCTTATGGATCTTCTCCCTTCAATTATTAAGTCCTTCTTGTACCTTATGTCCCCTTGTGTCCTGCTGTGTCCCCCATGTCCCTTATGTGTCGTCCTGGGTCCCCCTTGTACCTATTGTGTCCTCTTGTGTCCCCGTTTACTTATTGTGTCCTCCTGTGTCCCCCTTCTACCTATTGTGTTCCCCTAGTACCATTTGTGTCCCTTTGTGTCTTCCTGTGTCCCCTGTTTTGTCCTCCTGTGCCCCCTGTTGTGTCTTCCTGGGGCCCCTGTTGTGTCCTCCTCTGTCCCATTTGTGTCCTTCTCTGCCCCTGTTGTGTCATCCTCCTCCCCCTGTGTTCCCGTGTTTACTATGAAGTGCATGCAGTGTAGTGATATTTACAGCGGCAATGACCCCAGCAAGCCTCCTCTCCATCCCTTCTTCCCTCCGATATACACTATGCTGCAGGCTGCAGGGATGATCAGTTTTACTCACAATCTGTCTGGGAGAGTGGCGGCTCTTCTCGCCATACCCTGGAACGTTCTTCTGTACTGTAGCTTAGGGTACCTCACTTGATGACCTAAAAAATAGTGGATATTCCATTAAAAGTGTATCTTCAGGACATGGACATTATTGAAGGGGGTGATCTGTAAATCATCCTCCTAATCCTAACAGTATTGGCCAATGGAAGGAGGGTGGGCATGGGGAAGGTCTGGTATCAAGACAACCATGCTCCTGAAGAGTGCAGGATGAATCAAAGTAGTGGTCACATGACTGCCAATGTTTAGTTCTGGTCTGTGATGAGTATAGAGTTTTCTTATTTTACTACTTTTCATCTGTTTGGTAAAGGTTTTTTGGAAGACCAGGTGTTGTTTCTGCTTACTTCGGAAAACACAACAATCAAACATTCCACAGTAATGCTTCTTGCCACCAGTAAAGGTGCCCACTAATGATACAATCTTGATTGTACAATCTTACTATTACCTAAAGTATCCATGCATTAGTATACAAGTATATTCACTTAGTTTACTCTTCTACTATATACATTTGGTAAGGTTGTACAGTCAAGATTTTATCATTAGTAGGCACCTTTAGAATGTGAATCAGGTTGAGGAAAGATTTTACAATGGGCAAACATTGACTAAATAATTTATAAATAAACATTGTAAAATATAAGCAATTTTAATCATTAAAGGTGCACTATGGTGAAAAATTGTAAAATGTAAAATATGTGCAAACATAGACAAATAAGAAGTACATAGGAGAAAAGTAATTTATGGCTCATTTTACTCTAGAAAAAATGTACTTCTTATTTGTCTATGTTTGCACAAATTTTATAATTTTACAATTTTTCGCCATAGTGCCCCTTTAACTTACATTAAGTAAAGTTCCCCTTTAAGTCACCAGATTCAGCCATATACTAAAATACCACTTTTCTCAGTCATAACTACTGTTGAATCGAATTAGCAAAGCTAATGTTATATGACTGACCTTAGATTAGACATCAGGTTATTCAAAACAGGATCCAATTGTGTAATTTCCCTTAATTCAATCCTAACATCATTGAACTAGAACTGATCTCATATAGTAATTGAACTATCCACCTTGTGAAAGAAAACCCGAGGTGGGTTTTAAGAATGCTATTAGGACACAGAGGCTGGTTCTGCATACTTTCACCAGCCTCTGTTACTATACAGTGCCCCCCAGGCTCCCCCTGCGCTCTGCTTCCCCCCCCCCCCCAAAAAAAACGCCTTGCTAGCGACATGCAGCGTGTCACTAGCAGGCTGTTTACATCCAGGCTGTCATTTACCGCCGCTCCCCCGTCTCCTTTATAGCACCGCTCCCGGCCTGCTTCCCTTCCCTCCAATCAGCTTACGGAGGCGGGGAGGGAAGGGACGCTATAGAGAAGGAGGGGGAGCGGCAGAGTGTGACAGCCTGGATATAAACAGCTGGCTAGCGACACGCTGCATGTCAATAGCACGGCGGGGTTTTTCTGGGGGGGGGGGGGGCAACAGAGGGCAGGGGGGAGCCTGGGGGGGGGGGGGGCACGGTAGAGTAACAGAGGCTGATGATAGTATGCACAACCAGCCTCTGTGGCCTAATAGCATTCTTAAAACCCACCTCGGGTTCTCTTTAACTCAATCTTGAGCAAGTGATAACCTACAGCAGAAAAAAAACTCAGAACTTTTTAATTCCTTTTTAAGATCAATTTTAGTGTGTTTTTTCAATCAAATTTACTTGTGAAATTCAGAATTTTGACATTGATTACACTTTGATCTGTTGCAGATCTGCTTGAATGTCAAACTGAACAAAATATCCAACTAATGTTTGGCCACCTTAAGAGATAGGGTGATAGGGTCCATTTCCACTATGCTTAGGTTGCGTTTTGCCGTACATGATGTCGGCACAGCTGTGATGCGAGACGCATCAGAATCCCTTTAGTTGTGCCATGCACAGCTATAGGGATTCGGATGTGTTGTCCATTTTTTTTGTTGCATGCTGTCCAATTTTTTCCCTGCATGGGAATCGGAGGAAAGCCTATTGATTTCCCTAGGCTGTGTTACCCTGTCCAAATACACGTGCGGGACAATGCAGCTAATTGCCCAGTGGAAACTTTCTTATTGTTCTCTGTTAGGTAGAATGACTTGCGTGCGATGAGGCTTAAGGCCCGTACACACGCTAGACAGGCTGGAACGACGGGTCCGTCAGACCCTCCCGCTGGGTGGGAGTTCCAGCGACAGTCCGGCGTGTGTACAGTCTGTCTGCAGACTGAAAAGGCTGTTTCTGAGCGATTTGCCCGGCGGATCGTTCAGAAACAGCCTTATCAGTCTGCAGACAGACTGTACACACGCCGGACTGTCGCTGGAACGCCCGCCCAGCGGGAGGGTCGATGAACCCGTCGCTCCAGCCTGTCTAGCGTGTGTACGGGCCTTTACAAGACAATGATATAAACCAGTTTGATTTGATGAATTACTCACAGTAGGGTTCCACCCATTCCAGAATGTCTGTTCTGACACGTTGTTTACTTAATACGTAAAATGAATGTATAAAACAGTTCCAAAGTAGCAATTAAGGCATTTCAAGCATTCTTCTGCTCAGCATGCTCTACATCTTGATGGAAGGAACAACACTTGGGCTACATCAACCAAGCTGGAGAGTGAGGTCAGACAGATAGCTGAGCGTAAGATGTTTACATTGTAACTGCCTGTGCCATAAGGCTGGCCTTAAGCAGCCATTAATGGATCAAATCCACTGGACCAATATACAACAAAGAGAGAACTGCTCATACTAGGAAATTACCCAGAGGGCCCATCCATCTACAGCCTAGAACTTTGTTTGGCTTATGGGCAGGATACAATTTAATGTACACAACAAGCTCTGATCTCTCTCACCAACCCTGTGTTTATTCAGGAATTTGAAGTGTTGCTTGACTTACCAGTCAACTAGATTAAGAAGAATTATGTTTAAAAGAAAGAAAACAGCTATTCAGATTACTGTCTGAAGATGTCAAACTATCAAAAATGTAGTTATTTGTTAGTCAGTATTAGGTGGGGCACAAAGTCTAAAGCAATGTTCAAACCATAAAGGACCACTATCACAAAAACAAGAAAATGTAAAGATTAAGATGCATGTAAGCACGCATATTTCTCCCAGAATAAAATGCACGTTTTTTTTCCTATGTTGCTGTCTCTTACGGTTGGAAGTAAAAAGCTGACTAATGTCATCTCCTCGTGAGTTATTCTCAGATTTTCTTTTATTCTTTTTATAAAATAGCTAAGTAAAAACTAAGGAATAGACATAAACTAGCTCATTAGGCTGCAGCATCCAGTAGGGATTCAGCTCGCAGTATTTAGCAGCAAGCTCTGTGGGCAGGAAGGAAGCTGCTGCTGCTGCTGCTCGTCTCAGAATCATTGTGCTGCTCAGATTGCATAGAAGTTGAGTACAGTTGTGTGTAATAAGATGGCATCCTGAACCTTTGGATTATTGTTTTCAAGAAATGTTAGTTTTGAATCAGGATGATACCATTTATTGGCTAACTTAGAGGAAAACAAAAAGTAAGCCTTCTTCAGATAGTGTTCCTGTGATTAACAAGATCTTAACACACAGCTTGTATACACTGGACATTCAGAGGAGAATATTCTTTTGCAGACATAAATATATATCATTAGATGCCTTGGTGTAACGATTGTGGAATTCTCTCCGTGATCAGCACACAAGACGTGCGCTGACACTGCGGAAATCCTCCACAAGCGTATAATTTGCGGGAACCCAGCAAAAGGTGCAATGCACCTGTAGAGGGAAATTCCTGTCGACAGGGGGAGCTGTGGAGTGCAGAGGAACAGCTCCTCTGCCCTACCACACACGCCAGACAGGAATTGTACGAAGGGAAGAAAAGCAGGGCAAGGTAGTCCTGGAAGAGAATGAGCACAGAGACAGATTGTATATGTGTGCACCAAACTAGTCGCCAACCCGCAACGGTGCATACACAACAGCAGATATGAAGTAGGAACGCAATCGCGAGAGACGATTGCCAGAGGTGACACAAGGCTACAGCAAGGCAGAGCATGAGAGTAGCAAAGGCACAGCAAATCATACAATAAGAAGATACGGAAAATAACAAACGCTAGCTAAACGCGAACACCGCACTCATTCGCAACAGTGCACGCGTTTATGCGCAGTCTCCGCGTGATAAGCACAACAGAAACAAGCATGCCTAACTAACCACCGACAGACAAACATGAAACAGAGGACGCAAGCGCTTCCTTAACGGTTACCTCACCAAGCCTCCAGCAAACGTTCGTAGCAGACAAGACAGATACACGAAAACAGGAATAAGCGAGCGATAGGATCCACAGCACTAGCGCAAGTGGCTAGTGCGATCCAGGAAGACAGAACAGAAGGATCCACAGCGCTAGCGCAAGATGCTAGTGCGATCCAAGTACAGAGTAGCAGACCAGAAGGATCCACAGCACTAGCGCAAGAGGCTAGTGCGATCCAGGAAGACAGATCAGAAGGGGCTACCAGTAACAACCGCTGTTCCGGTTAGCACCCAGACATACAGAACGATTTCCTGTCGACCACCGCTGGGACAGGACAATCGCAACAGACAAACAAAACAGATAAGCAATCCTAACTGCACTAGGGAAACCTGCCTAGTGCAGTCCCAGGAATTACTCTAGGCTAATCTTCAAACAAAGAGCAAGGCTGACACTCCAGGCGAGTGTTACACAGGAACTAACTCTTATGACCAGCGAAGGTCTGTGATATCACATGGTATATATAGAGCAAGCCTACAAGGGATGTGGCTAGGCAATTTGCATGACAAATGTATGCAAATTCTTCAGCAGCAGCAAGCTGAAAAACTGACAAAAGGTCTCTCTTCCAGAGACCTGCAGAATGCAGACCTGAACAATGGTCAAAAAGCTGCCTGCCTGCACAGGCAGCTGAGCAGATCATTACACTTGGTTTTAATTTACGGCATCTAATGAAATCGATTTAGCTCTGCAAAAGAAAGTTCTCCTCCGCCCAAAAGTATATTTACTATTCTATAGGTGGTCTTATGAGTGATTTAGTATTACAAAGGAACTAGTATGCTATTGTCACATGTTTCTTATTTCCCTTTTTAAGCAGCCCAATATTATGTGCTCTAGCTGCTGCTGCTTGACATTGAATACAGTTGGTTAACTTCCTTAGCGGTAACCATGAGCTAGACTCGTGGTGGAAAACCACAGCTCAGAGCAGCAACCCCAAGCTACACTCGTGGTAGCCGCTGGGAAGGACCATGCAGAGCATTGCGCACAGTGGGCAATTTCACTCACTTCCAGGGTGATCCAGACACTGGCAGACACATTCCTCTTCTTGTCCACAGAGGCTATTGTCTCAGCTGAATGATAACAATAATAACAATAACAATAATATTTATATAGCGCTTTTCTCCCTGGGGACTCAAAGCGCTGTGACCCTGCATTATGCAGTCTCAAAGGCTCGGGAAAAGAGGTGAGTTTTTCGCCTTTTTTTAAAGCTGTCCAGAGAAGGAGCCTCTCGTACTGATTGTGGAAGTGAGTTCCATGGAGTAGGGGCTGTATAGGAAAAGGTCAGAGCACCAAATGTTACGTGTATCCTGGGAATAACCAGCTTCATCTTGTTGGCAGAGCGGAGGGTGCGTGGAGGGGCATAAAGTTCCAATAGATCAGCTATGTATTTGGGTCCCATGTGGTGTAGAATATTTACAAAAAAGGTATGCACACCCTTAATAGCACAGAAAAGCCTACATGAATGTAATGGGTGCTGAGTCTATAAAACGGGCACAAAGTGGCCCTAAATACCAGAATATTTACAACAGTGACTCGCACACCAGCAAGGAAATAGATGCAAAAAGTCTGTATTTCAAAAATAACAATAAAAAGTAGCACAATATGGTATGTCAGTACCAATTACAAACAATGGTCTGCTTAGCAAACATCACAGTACAGTGAGCATAATACAGATCGATCACATGGAGTCTGATAATAATACATACAAATATATTGGCAAAAGATGCATAGCAATGAGCTTGTACAGATTAAATCAGGCAGGATGCACACAACAATGACCCCATAGTGAAAAAAGTAATACCCTGACAGCGCGCTGTTTCGTAACCTTCATCAGAGAGTATACACAATAGGCTGCTGCTGGCTGCTGTACAGCACAGCAGCCAGCAGCAGCCTATTGTGTATACTCTCTGACGAAGGTTACGAAACAGCGCGCTGTCAGGGTATTACTTTTTTCACTATGGGGTCATTGTTGTGTGCATCCTGCCTGATTTAATCTGTACAAGCTCATTGCTATGCATCTTTTGCCAATATATTTGTATGTATTATTATCAGACTCCATGTGATCGATCTGTATTATGCTCACTGTACTGTGATGTTTGCTAAGCAGACCATTGTTTGTAATTGGTACTGACATACCATATTGTGCTACTTTTTATTGCTATTTTTGAAATACAGACTTTTTGCATCTATTTCCTTGCTGGTGTGCGAGTCACTGTTGTAAATATTCCCATGTGGTGTAGAGCCTTGAATGTCAGCAGGTAGATCTTAAAATTGATTCTCCATTTTACTGGCAACCAGTGAAGAGTTTGCAGTACTGGGGTGATGTGTGAGCTGCGGGGGGGCATTGGCTAGGAGTCTGGCTGCAGCATTCTGTACTAGCTGTAAGGGGCGCAGAACCTTATCTGTAGATCCGATGAACAGGGCGTTGCAGTAGTCTAGGCGTGAGGATACAAATGCATGAACCAGGACAGGTAGGTCTTCAGCTGACATAAGGTGTTTGATTTTTGCTATATTTCTTAGATGGAAGAAGGAAGACTTGACGACAGCTGATATCTGCTGTTTGAGTTTTAGATTTCCATCCAGGATCACCCCAAGGTTTCGCACAGAGTCTTTATACTGTACAGTATCTCCCCCAATTGCTAGTTTGAGGTGGTGAGTGTTTTGAACTTTATCCATCATGTGTGGACCACCTACCACCAACACCTCTGTTTTGTCAGAGTTCAGCCTCAGCCAGCTGGTGTTCATCCAATTTTGTAAATCCACTAGACACGCATTTATGGATGCTGATGGGTCTTGGCAGGGCCGGATTTGTACTCTTTACCGCCCAAGGCCACTGTCACCAGCTGCCCCCCTTCAGTATAGGTGGTGAGATGACCCCTCCCCCCTTTCCTCCAGTATAGGTAGCCAGATAACCCCTCCCCCTTCCCTCTATTATAGATAGCCTGATGACCCCCCTCCAGTATAGGTAGCCAGATGACACCCTTAATCCCTCCTTTTCCCACCCGCCTTCACTATAGGTAGCCAGCTCACCTTCACACCGCAGCAGCCATCAGTGTCACTCATTTCTCCGCTCGTCTCCAGCGCAGAAGCTTCCTCTTCCAATGCTGTCTCCAATGCTGCCCAAGTCCATAGCTGCCACAATGCAAACATGCAGAGAGAGCAAGGTGGCTGCTGCAAAGGCAGCTAGCAGCAGAGTATCACAGTCAGGTGCTCGGGTGATTTCCCTGCATTGCAGCATTTGCAAGCTTGCACCAGTTTAGCCTGCAGCTTTGGTGCCCTTGCTCCTGTGGTGCCCTAGGCCATGGCCTAGGAGGCCTTGCCCTAAATCCGGCCCTGGGTCTTGGGTGCCAGGCTTGAAGGACAGATACAGTTGTGTGTCATTTGCATAACAATGGTATCCTAGGCCATAGTTCTGGATTATTTTGCCCAGTGGGAGCATGTAGACTGCAAAGAGTATGGTGATAGTACAGAACCCTGTGGAACTCCATAGGGAAGTGTCACTGGATTAGAGTAGTGTGTGCCCAGACATACTTGCTGTGTCCTGCCAGATAGGAAGGTCTGAAACCAGCTAAGAACAGTACCCCTTAGGCCACAGTAATTCTTCAGTCGCTGGATTAGTATTTCATGATCCACAGTATCAAATGCTGCAGACAAGTCAAGAAGAATCAGAATTGAGCAATTGCCATTGTCCCTTGCAGTAAGTAGATCATTCATTACTCAGGCTAATGCCGTTTCAGTGCTGTGCCCTTTCCTGAATCCTGACTGAAACGTATCAAAGATGTTGTTATCTGTAAGCCTGGCTTCTAGCTGGTTGGCCACTGCTTTCTCGATAACTTTTGATAAGAATGGTAAGTTCGCCACAGGTCTGTAGTTGGTTACAGAATCAGGATCTAGTGATGGACGGTTTCTTCAAGAGGGGTTTTATGATTGCTTTCTTTAGTTCTTCTGGGAAAAATCCACTTTGCAATGATATATCTTTCACACAATCTGAGATTGAAGAATCACAATATTTGAACTATTAAACTTTTTTTAATCCATTCTCTGCACTAAGAAGCTGTTCATTTCCAGAAAAGAGTTTTATTGCTGTAATTTCTTATCAGTGAGGGTTAAACTATAGTCTGACTAGGGTCCGTACTATAAAGAAATTTGCATGCCCTAATGTAACTGGCAGAAATGAAAGTAACAAATCCTAGTTATCTGTATGCTTGGCACGGTACATACACGATTATCATCACTATCATGTCACATGTCAGCTCAGGTACCCATTTAAATGTTATCTTAATTTCATATATGCAGGGGCGTTACTACAAACCATAGAGCCCTCCAGAAAACATTTCATGGGTCCCCATCAGGGGCGTTTCTAGGTTCCTGTGAGATCCGGGGCATCCCTGGGCACCAAGAGGGAATGAGTGTGCAGCGCGCTGTGGGAGTGGTTATGCCGCATACAGTGGGCGTGGTCAAAGGTGGGGCCAAATGTGCATGAAAATAGCAGTGGCGCCGTGACTTAAACATATTCAATAGGCAGCATTTCACATATATAAGCCCCTCACCTGGCTTCTGTCTTGTCTTCAGCTGGCTGGTATAGGTTAGATAGGGAGCTTCCCACAGCGTAGGTTAGATAGGTAGCTTCCCCCAGCATAGATTAGATAGGTAGCTTCCCACAGCGTAGGTTAGATAGGTAGCTTCCCCAGCGTAGATTAGATAGGTAGCTGCCCCCAGCATAGGTTAGATAGGTAGCTGCCCCCAGCGTAGGTTAAATAGGTAGCTGCCCCCAGCATAGGTTAGATAGGTAGCTTCCTTCAGTGTAGATTAGATAGGTAGCTTCCCCCAGTATAGATCAGATAGGCAGCTTCCCCCAGTGTAGGTTAGATAGGTAGCTTCCCCCAGTGTAGGTTAGATAGGTAGCTGCCCCCAGTATAGATTAGATAGGCAGCTTCCCCCAGTATAGAGTAGATAGGCAGCTTCTCCCAGTGTAGGTTAGATAGGTAGCTTCCCCCAGTATAAGTTAGATAGGTAGCTGTCCCCAGTATAGATTAGATAGGCAGCTTCCCACAGGTTATGTTAGACAGGCAGCTTCCCCACAATTTAGGTTAGATAGGCAGCTTCTCCCAGTATAGATTAGATAAGCAGCTTCCCCTAGTGTAGGTTAGATAGGCAGCTTCCCCCAGTATAGATCGGATAGGCAGCTTCCCCCAGTATAGGTTAGATAGGCAGCTTCCCCCAGTATAAATCAGATAGGCAGCTTCCCCCAGTATAGGTTAGATAGGCAGCTTCTCCCAGTATAGATTAGATAGGCAGCATCCCCCAGTATAGATTAGATAGGCAGCTTCCCCCAGTATAGGTTAGATAGGCAGCTTCCCCCAGTGTAGGTTAGATAGGCAACTTCCTCCAGTATAGATTAGATAGGCAGCTTCACCCAGTATAGGTTAGATAGGCAGCTTTCCCCAGTATAGATTAGATAGGCAGATTCCCCCAGGTTAGGTTAGATAGGCAGATTCCCCCAGGTTAGGTTAGATAGGCAGCTTCCCCCAGTTTTGGTTAGATTGGTAGCTTCTCCCAGGGAGGCGGGAGTAAGGAGGCGGGGAGCTGAGCGGAGCGGCCGGGGGGAGCGGGCAGTTACAAACTCACCTCCGATCGCCACAGACACAGCCTCCAGCTCCTTCCGACTTCCTCCTCTGGCGTAGCTCGCATTGGTAACAGCGCCCCCTGTGCGTCATCACAGGGGGCGCTGTAACCAAGGCGACGGACGCCGGTGTAATGTCAGCTAGTGCAGCCCCACACGTTGTGCAGCCCCGCATGCGCAGTAGGAGCCTGCGTCCCATTAAATTGTGCAGCCACGTAAAACATCCTAAAAATCTCCGCTTCCGCACCACGTACACTCCCAAAATTTTCAGGGGAGGGAGGGGAACCCCTGATCTAGCTCTGTGCCGAATTGCAGCCCCCGAGCCCCGCTGGTTCCAGAGACTGATTGCAGCAAACCTATCTCGGGAACTAGCGGGGCTCGGGGGCTGCAATTCGACACAGAGCTAGATCTGGGGGTCCCCTCCCTCCCCTGAAAATTTCGGGAGTGTACGTGGTGCGGAAGCGGAGATATTTCAGGTAAATAATGTCTAACTTCCCACTGAGCATGCATGATACTCAGTGAGGAAGGCAGCTTCTGGGCTGCACTATCTGACAGGAGGAGGAAGTCGGAAGGAGCTGGAGGCTGTGTCTGCGGTGATCGGAGGTGAGTTTGTAACTTTTCCCTTCCCCCTGCCGCTCTGCCCAGTGCCCACTCCTGCCACTGAATCGATCCGGGGCACCATGGCAACAGGTTCCAGGCCGGTGCCCCAGATCAAAGGCCCTAGCGACACCGTTGGTCCCCATCCTAGTATAGCACGCTCCCCTAGCTGGAGGCCAGCCTAACTTTCCCCCCAAGGTGTGGCCAGTTTAGCATCCCTACCTTTTATAATAGCAATTGTTGTGTCCAGTGTAGGGCAGTAGAGCATTGTATCTGCTCCTGCGGTGAGTTGCTCCTCTCTTCTAATCACCCTGCCTGGCACAGTGCTGAAATCCTGTATGAAGGGCAGGTTATAGACTTTTTTCTGCCTAGATTACAAATGGTGAGTGTGTGCCCACCCTCCCCTCCAGTAAAAGGTGCAGCCAGATTCTGTCCCAAGGGCTAAGGTGGCCTGCCTCTTTCTCTCTAAACCCATCTGGATAGAAGAGAGCACAAATACTTACTCCTCTCGTCTTTTTCACTGCAACCTATCACCTTGCACTAGCGCCCCTCAGTCGGCTCCTGAGGCATGTCACATGACATCAGGGGCATATGGAGAAATATGATTTAGGTGGCTACATGCTGCTGGTCAAGTGACATGCATTGGGAGCCATATGTAGGTATTAACATGGTGATGAACAGGTAATTGTGTTCCACTTTGCTACAGACCCTGCCTCGGCCATTCTGAAGACTATTGTTCCGCTCCTGCAAGCTCCACCAATGACTGCCTACAAATGTCTAAAGGATATCTGAGGCGAGTTGTAAAATCTATTTTTTACTTACCTGGGGCTTCTTCCAGGCCCCAGAGGTCCCGCGCCACAGCTCTGATCTTCTCCTGGGTCCTGCTGGCCGCCTCTTAAGTATCGTCTTCTGCACATGCGCAAACGTGCAAACATGCCACAGTCTCCCGTAGATTTGGGTGTGCTCTCATGCTACTTGGGCTACACCATGCATGCGCAGAGGACGCCGACCCACTGGGGCTCGATGATACTTCAGAGGCAGCCAGTGGGACTCCGGAGAAGAATGGAGCTGCGGCGAGGGACACACATGACTTCTAGGTGCTGGAAGAAGCCCCAAGTAAGTAAAGATAGATTTTACAACTCACCTTGGATATCCTTTAAGCAGATATTTGGGCCTAGAGATGGGCGTAAGGCATTTTTCACACCTAGGGCCTGATTCACTATTTGGTGCTAACCCAGTTAGCACGCCCAAAGGCTTTGGGCATGCTAACTAGGGTGCTAAGTAGTTAGCACCAAGAAAAGTGAATCTGCTCACGTGCAAAGTCCCTTGCGCCCTTATAGTCGCATCAGGTCCACCGTTTTCATCTCACCACGATGCGACGTTTCGCGCGCACCAGAATTTGCGCGCGGGACTTCAGGCGTGAAAAGGGGCTTTTCACATGTGTGCTAACAGTTAGACCAGCTTTGTGAATCAAGCCCCATGTGTGTTCTGCGATTTAAATGCAATAAGCATAGGGTGAACAAGTTCTGAGACTTGTAGCCAATCCTTTCCTTATTCTAACGTTTGATTTACAGTTTTGTTACTCACATTGTGATTTATTGAGCTGTAAAAGAGGGAATTAGATTTAGGGCCAATGCAAATAGAATGCAAAATGTGTTATACTTTGTAGAATATGTAATTGGACTGCTTTCTACTTTTTATACTTACCTGGCTGGAACTCCAAATGGAGTAAAAACATTTTCATTCCTTGTTATTATCCTTGTTAAGGAGACGCACTGACACCTCTCTGATTAATCAACACTCTCAACTGAGAAAATGAATCCTCTTCTGAGCTCTTTAGGAGCAAACATTGTCACATTTGATAAGGTGAGAGCAAAATGCTTATTTTTAAGCTGTTAATTTCTTTTGTGAAAACACAAAGCTGGTACAAAGAAGCAATTACAGCAAAGCCTGAAACATCAATGCATGATGCAGAAGATACCCTGGCAGGTTTAGGAAGTGTGTAGAAGGAAGATGTTGCCCATAACAACCAGGCAGCTACACAACACCACCAGCAACAAATCTATTTGGTTATTGTGGGTAAGAGCTCTACTTTTCCTTGCTCATGTTCCCTGTGTGAAAGGTGTAGGGGAAATGTTGGTGTTATCCATAGGCAGCAATTTGTAGATTATGTTACAATATTGAGTTACAACAGCTCTAGTTAAAAGTAGTCCATGATTTATCCATCACTAAAACTAAAGGGTTCCTGCCATGTACTGATGAGGGTCAAAAGCCCGAAATAGGCTGTCAATACAGTATGTGGGGTTGATGTGGCTTTGTAATATTTAAAGCTACAGGCTGGTTATACACCAGTGTTTCTGGATGCTTGCCTGGCTTATAGGGGTGAAAATAGATAATTTGCATATTCAGTAGTGGTGCATTGTGGGTAACCACAAATGTTCACTTATAGGTGAATTATTGCAAATTTCCTTCTGTTTTAAGAAGGCAAATTTCACCAAGCATTGCTTACTAGAAGAAGGGCTTTTTGTCGGTCTCTTTTATCCCCCTATACATTCCTAGTGGTTTCACCCTGAGCTGCTTGGTTACTCTGTTTAAGAGACACAGCACTGTCGCACCTCCAGGCATGCCCCACGGTGAAAATGTAGGCATGGTCATGAAAGTTTGTGAGTCATGCTGATGAGAAGAACCAAATATACATAAATCTAGCAGCAGTGGCCCTCTTTCCCTGAAGATAAAATAAAGTCCTAAACACAATATGAACAGACATGGGATGTAACAAAATAGATATTTTCCATGGTAAACTGATCATATTGAAGCAAAAATCCCCCACACAAAAATTATACTAAATAAAATAAAAACATTTTTTATATAAATTTCTACCCTGAAGAACAGTGCAATTGAGACTAGACGTGTATAGTAATCCAATTGAATTTGATACCTTACATCCTCTTTCTGCAGATCAGTACAATTATCTATCCTGAGGACATTCAGTTTTTAGACATTCAGATTTTAAACATCCCTAATTGAGTTTCTATTTTATCGGTCCCTGGAAAACAATTAGAAGCTTTGGGTTTCAGGCAGTCAATTAAAATAGTTGAAACAACCAGAAATATATTGCTTCCTTTAAACTGTGTATGGCCATTTATGATATAATATATTTATATATATTTGCACGATTACCATAATAAAAAAATATATTTGTCTACATGTGATTTTTTTTAACCAGGTGACCATGTGGGTTTGTGAAAAAGGGAACACATAAGTGTATAAAAAGGGTAGCTATCAGTGGAGTAGCTAAGCTTTGGGCCCCATACCACTATTCAAAGCATATTGTATATAGAGGAGATCATTGCTAGCATAGCACCATTGAAGAGCTAGTACTGATTGAGGGAGGGCCCTAGTGGGTCCCTCTGGTCAAAAGGCCCCGATTTGGTCCCAACCTTGGCATCCTCTATTTCTATGCCACTGGTAGCTATGGAAATAATACAATAGCTTTTCTTTGAATAGATGGCAGTGGAACAACTGCTTTCACTTAGCATTTCTTCACACCTGACATATGTGTTGCATTGTATTTTAATGTCTCATTCATTGTGGGATAATGCGGATGTGCTCTACTCATTATGATGAATGGCAATGCATCCTCTGTCAAGAAAAACTGACACAGCAGCGCAGGGCCGGATTACCAACCAGGCAACAAAAGCAGTCACTTGGGGCCCCCATTCAGAGTCAAAGAGGCCCCATCAGCACATAAACCAGCCCTCGCCATCTTGTCAGCAGTGGCTGGATGGTATAATGGTTAAAGGGACTCTGAGCAGTGCAGTAACTATGCAAAGAAGCAAATCATTTTAAAGCTCTCTTTCTCCTCTTTCCAATGATATATAAACCGCCGCCCTAAGCCTTTTAGTTTTCGCTATTTTCGCGATCGAAATCGCAGTCATGCCAGTTTCGATTGCGAAAATAGCAAAAACTAAAAGGCGTAGGGTGGCAGTTTATCTATCATTGGAAAGAGGAGAAAGAGAGCTTCAAAATGATATGCATCTTTCCATAATTACATTGTATTAAACAGGACGACTTTTCTCCAAAGTCGGCAGCTCGATTCAGCACAATGCAATGAAATATAAGGAACCCAGGGAGATATAATTACAAACATAATGCTGGTAGGTGTGAGGATGTAATTAATTAGTTGTGGTTATGCTTAAGTCCCTTTAAGGGCTCTGCCTCTGACACAGGAGACCAGGGTTCGAATCTCGGCTCTGCCTTTTCAGTAAGCCAGCACCTATTCAGTAGGAGACCTTAGGCAACTCTCTAACACTGCTACTGCCTATAGGGCGCGTCCTAGTGGCTGCAGCTCTTCCGCTTTGAGTCCGCCAGGAGAAAAGCGCAGTATAAATGTTATTTGTCTTGTCTTGCCTTGTCAAATGATGCCGTGCGCTGCTGATTGTCTTCAGAGCCAGGCTCTCCTCCTAGGTCCCCCTCCTGCTACTGTGCGCTCTGCCGCTGCCCACTCCTCCCTCCCTTCCCACAGAGAACCACAGCTGCAGCAAGAATGATAGCAGCAGATGGCAAACGCTCACTCACCTATCCACGATCCAAGCGATAGAGATCCCGTCAACAGAGCGGCAGCACTCTAGAGGAGACAGATGGGCTCTGGATGACGGGACCTCTATGCTTGGATCACAATAGGTGAATGTGAGTCATCTGGTGCTGTCATTCTCCCCCGCTGTGGCTGCCTTCTCTGCTGGACTATCGTATTTACTGGGATGGAGGCTGCATGGTGGCTGTCTAGTTTGGGAGGAAATCGGTTGTTCGGCGGTGGAGGTGGTTATGTAATTCTGTCTGGGGAACGGCTTCCGGTTTGGCGGTGTCCAGAGCTTTCTGCTATTGCCAGGCTGGGGGAAAGTGCTGCTGCTGTGATATCTGGCGCCCTCTTCACAGGGGTGCCCCAGCTCCTGAGTGCAAATGTCCCAGCCATTCATCTCTCACTCTGCATTTTGCCGCTGCTATTCCCTGCATTGTGCACCCACAGAGGAAAGCGGGCTGTTTCCCATAGCAACCAGTAGCTCAGCTGCCCCGGTGTGTGCGGCATGTTGCTGTGCAGCTGCATCTTCTGATTCTATTACGACATGATGGGGGGGCCCAAATCAGTTACTTTACTTAGGGCCCCATTTAGCCTTAATCCGGCTCTGCAGCAGCGTGCTGATGGCAGCAGAGGAGGAAATGAGAACACACCTATTAAAAAAAGCTATTCTGCACTGCTCTCTGTCGGCATTGCACTATATTCTGTGTACTTATTTATTATGCTGAGTTATATTGCAATACAAAGCACAGGGTGTGTCTGTTTATACTGTACTCTACCATTCACATGGTGAATGGTAGAGTACAGGATGGTATTTATACTGCAAAGACTGCACCTGTGATATTTTCAGAAACAGCAAAGGGAAAGATTCTCAGCAGGTGATGTGACATAGCATAAAGTGGACTCTGTTATATTATTCAATGTGTATGGCGTCATAAAAAGAACAATACAGCAGTACTTCAAAGCATCAGCAGTCACCTCAGCTATGACTGTTCCATACCTGCAGACACTTGTGATCTCACATTCTAAAGTATATTTCTTATTATAGAGGCTTTTCAAGAAATCTGAAGTTTTTGTAGCATATTGTGGGAATCACGTATTTGTCACATAGCAGCTAAACAGATGCTTTTCTATGGATAGCAATGTACTGAACTGTATATTACCCCAGCGGCTGTTTATGTGGTATCACAATATCCATGGTCACTGCCGATTTTATTTTAGTCTATATATATATATATATATATATATATATATATATATATATATATATATATATATATACACACACACAGTTGTGTTCAAAATTATTCAACCCCCACTGAAATTGAGTGTTTTGGCCAGTTTGACATTGATTTTGATCATTTCAGTCATCTTGTTTACAATTAAATCAAAGAGGCACTTGTAAGTCAGACAAATATAACATTTATAATGAAATAACCACAAATGTCTTTTCTGTGCTCACATCATTATCAGTTTTATTCAACCCCCAAGTGACATTCATTCTTAGTACTTAGTACAACATCCTTTTCTAGTTATAACTCTGGCTTCCTATACTAAGGGCACCTACACCTGGCTACCTATACTGAGGGCACCTATGCCTGGCTACCTATACTGAGGGCACCTATGCCTGGCTACCTATACTGAGGGCACCAACACCTGGCTACCTATACTGGAGACACCTATGCCTGGCTACCTATGGGGGACCTATAGCTAACTTCCTATACTGGGGGCACCTATGCTTGGCTACCTATATTTAGGACACCTAAACATAAGATCCTATGCTAAGGGCACCTATAGCTGGTTACCTGCCTATACTGAGTCTGAGGGCATTTTTTTTTTGGGGGGGGGGACGACAGACGACGGCTATCGTGTGCGTGCATGCGTGCGTGTGTGTGTGTGTGTAGGATGAAGGGGGGGCACCAAATTCAGGTTTCGCTTAGAGCGCTGTAAAACCTAAGGCCGGCCCTGCGCCCCCAGACCACCCAAACTGCAGGGTCATGACTAGCGCGTCCCTGCGGCTCTAGCCGCTGCCGCTGCGGACGTGAGGCTCACGTCCGCGTGGCATGAATGATTAAAAGGAAATAAATATGGCAGCCTCCATATTCTTCTCACTTCAGTTGTCCTTTAAATAAAAGGGATGCTTCAAATATCATGCATATTTCAGGCCAAGCTAATAAGTCAGGTGACTTAGAATTTGACAGCTCAGAACAACAGATATTATTTATTTTGTTGTATTCTGTACAGCCAGAATATGAGGAGAGATGATAGAGTAATTCATCCTTCCTGGACCACCATTCTTCAGTGCAAAGCAATTGAATCTTACAGCAGACAGGACAATCTTTTTCTGTCCGGAAAGTTTTTTTCCGCCACAAAACAACTTTAGCTTCTCTCCATGAGCTTGGGCAGAGTTGTATTGAATTAGAGGGGTGTGTTCTCTGCAGGATAAGAAGCTAGATGTCTCTTTGCCAAAGTTACAAAAAATAATGTATCACATGGACTTCTCCCATGATACATTTACTGAAGTAGCAATACAATAGGAGTATACAGACAAACAGCATAGTATTTATCCATTGTCCAAGGTGAATGCCATTAACATGACAATCTGTAATGGAACTTTGAAAATTACCTGGAATGGAAGAAAAGTTAGAAAACAGAATGGGTGCTGGTGTATCAAATGGCTGTATACAAGATGCTGATTTTTTGAATGAAATCATACTGAGGCCAGGTATAGAAAACAAAAAAGAGGTAAGCTACTTGCTATACACAGGGGCAAACCCAGGATTTTCAAGGGGAGGATTCCTGAAAGGTCTTCCTCATCCACACACAATAAAGTATAATAATATAGTAGGGCGTCATGCTGGGTACGCATGATGCAATTTTCCGTCCGACTGACAGGTCTGATAATTATTTCCTAAATGTCCGACCTGCTCCTGATCTACAATGGGATCCATCAGGAGCAGTTTGGATACAGATAATAATGAGGATAGCCGACATTGCTAATGAAGGGGGAAATGAAGCATTCAACACAGCAGGGCACATGGCTGTACTCATACCTGACTCTGTTAAGTTCCTCAGAGCTGCTCCATGCTCTGTACACACACTGCTGCTCTATCCAAAGTCAACTGTAGCAGGGAAAGAAAGGGGGCGGCACAGCACATACTGCAGGCAGCAGCATGGTGCTGTGAGCTGCAGGATGCCTGCAGATATTCTGGTGTCTCAACCTGTGCCTGTCCCCAGACACGGCAATGACTCGGGTCTGAGGGGGGGGGGGGTGTTTCTGGGCAGCTGTAATCCCCCCGTGCGTTTGCTTTGGTATAGTGTCACTAATGACTAAATGTGGTGCATAAAAGATATCTGCAGATGTGTCACAGATGTTGAAAGGAACAGAGGTTTAAGGCCCGGTTCACATTAGCGGTGGCCGTCCGGAATCGCCGTGCCGGAGCCGGACCGCTTGCAGAACGGACGGAACGGACGCACGGCAATAGCAATGAAAGCCTATGCGTCCGTTCACATGCGTCCGTTCTGCCGGACCGGAGCCGGACCGGATCCGGACCGGATCCGGACTCCGGCGTCCGTTCCAACATGCGCTATTTTTTGGTCCGGCTCCTCCGGCAGCCGTATCCGGAGCGGAGCCGGACTGCACCATCCGGCCAATACAAAGCGATGAGAGCCGGAGAGCGCACAACACACTGGCTACAAAAACCGGACGTTCTACCCCACTTCCTATGCATTTTGGATGGGGACCACATGGGCCCAGCGTTCAAAGAGTGGGGCAGCAGCGATTTCATGCTGGAGCTCGTTTTGGCAGCAACATGTCTGATGTCTGATAACGAGGAGGCGAACAACAGGAAGGAGAGAATTCCCAGGTTTACGAGTAAAAAATGCCTGGATCCATGGTCCCAACTGCAGTCTCTGTATCCACGGATGGTCTCCACACGTCCACCTGTCTCCAACAATGACCCCAGACCCTTCTGCTGACCTCCCAGACCCCAGGTATTTACAGGATGGTATCTCCTTAAGAAACCGGATCCGGACCGCAACCGTGTTCACACCGCACGGAAACCGGATGCAAACGGACCGGATCCGGACCGGATCCGGATAGGAACCGTACGGATCAGGTCCGGTCCGGCTCCGGTGCGGTCCGGACATCCGGTGCGGTTTTGACAAAACCGCAAGTGTGAACGGGGCCTTACACAGAAATGCAGACTTGTATGTAACAACGTTGGGGTGGGGATCGATGCAGAGGCATATCTAGGGGAAACCGTGCCTATGGCAAACTTTGAAAATTGCCCCCTAGGGAGGGGGGTGCACCTCCAGATTTTTTAATGTGTAGTCTGAGTGGGCTGTGTTCAAGTTAAACTGAAGCATGGCCTATCATACTAGAGTATCGCAATCAGTCAGCATATTCATATCCCCCAAATAACAACTAGGCAGCTTGTTTCCCAAAAACATGTAAACAGGCAGCAGAATATCCCCCAGATATACCAGACAGCAGAATGTCCCCCAGATTCACCACGCTGCAAAATGTCCCCCAGTTATACCTGGCTGCAGAATGTCCCCCAGATATACCATGCCGCAGAATTTCCCCCAGATATACCAGGCCGCAGAATGTCCCCCAGATATACCAGGCCACAAAATGTCCCCCAGATATACCAGGCTGCAGAATGTCCCCCAGATATACCAGGCAGCAGAATGTACCCCACATATACCAGGCCGCAGAATGTCCCCCAGATATACCAGGCAGCAGAATGTCCCCCAGATATACCAGGCCGCAGAATGTCCCCCAGATATACCAGGCCGCAGAATGTCCCCCAGATACACCAGGCTGCAGAATGTCCCCCAGATATACCAGGCCGCAGAATGTACCCCAGATATACCAGACCGCAGAATGTCCCCCAGATACACTAGGCCGCAGAATGTCCCCCAGATATACCAGGCCGCAGAATGTCCCCCAGATATACCAGGCCGCAGAATGTCCCCCAGATACACCAGGCTGCAGAATGTCCCCCAGATATACCAGGCCGCAGAATGTCCCCCAGATACACCAGACCGCAGAATGTCCCCCAGATACACTAGGCCGCAGAATGTCCCCCGGATATACTAGGCCGCAGAATGTCCCCCAGATATACCAGGCAGCAGAATGTCTCCCAGATATACCAGGCAGCATAATGTCCCCCAGATAAAAACAAGAATCTGTATGGAGAACACCAAGGATGCTACAAAGCAGTGCCCCCAGTAAGAGGCGTCCATGGCATATGCCATACCTGCACCCCTGTACATATGCCTCTGGATGGATGGGGACGGGGTGTTCTGAATGAAGACTAGTTTTGTAGTTATGCAAAAATGCAACAGCAGCTGCGGCTGGGAACCAATAACTATACACAGAATAAGCATTTCAAGTTAAAAAGTATTTGCTCAAGGTGAAAAGGTAAAGGCCACAGAATGTCCCCCAGATACACCAGGCTGCAGAATGTCCCCCAGATATACCAGGCCGCAGAATGTGCCCCAGATACACCAGTCTGCCGAATGTCCCCCAGATATACCAGGCTGCAGAATGTCCCCCAGATATACCAGGCAGCAGAATTTCCCCCAAATATACCAGGCCACAAAATGTCCCCCAGATATACCAGGCTGCAGAATGTCCCCCAGATATACCAGGCAGCAGAATGTCCCCCAGATATACCAGGCCGCAGAATGTCCCCCAGATATACCAGGCCGCAGAATGTCCCCCAGATACACCAGGCTGCAGAATGTCCCCCAGATATACCAGGCCGCAGAATGTCCCCCAGATACACTAGGCCGCAGAATGTCCCCCAGATATACCAGGCCGCAGAATGTCCTCCAGATATACCAGGCCGCAGAATGTCCCCCAGATATACCAGGCAGCAGAATGTCTCCCAGATATACCCGGCAGCATAATGTCCCCCAGATAAAAACTAGAATCTGTATGGAGAACACCAAGGATGCTACAAAGCAGTGCCCCCAGTAAGAGGCGTCCATGGCACATGCCATACCTGCACCCCTGTAGATATGCCTCTGGATGGATGGGGAAGGGGTCTTCTGAATGAAGACTAGTTTTGTAGTTATCCAAAAATGTAACAGCAGCTGCGGCTGGGAACCAATAACTATACACAGAATGAGCATTTCAAGTTAAAAAATATTTGCTCAAGGTGAAAAGGTAATGGGGGAATTTGTCCATTTTCATACTTTGAGCTCCTAAGCAAACCATGTGAAGAAGTAAAGAAGGCTGGCTTTATCCTAGCTAATTCTGAGCAGGCAGCCAGTGGGTTATATTCACCTAATACAATTCAAATGAAGATCTCCTTCCTGGCTTTATAATGGAGAGGCCTCTGGGCATGATGAGCTATGACCTTGACCTTTTCTGATCAGAGCAGAGATGTTATGATGGCAGCAGAAATAGCGCAGAAAGCAAATTTGCATCACCATGCCCTATCACCAACTGAATAGAAAACACATCTATTTAACATCTGTTAAATGCAAAAAGTCAGCTGGAGGTGAAGGCCCAGACACACTTCTTCCAGAAAACAGCCTATTATTTACCTTTTTCCCCCCGGAGACCTTCAACTGTTGATAGTTTGTATAAATCCTGAAAGTGCTTCAGCAGTCAGCATGAGATGGTTTATTGGAAACATTAACAAAGTCAAACAGACTATTCATAGATTACGGAATTTGAGAGAAGCATTACAATTCTGGAGGGCCTGTTGTCAAAGCACAACTTCATTCTACTTCAGTAATCTGTTTGGAATTATGTGGAAAAATTGTTGTGTACACACAACTTGGACATGTTCCAACCGCCACCCTAGGTTACCCCACAGCCTATGCTTCCTCCACCTCTATCCTTCCTCCATTCCAGTGCCTCAACCTAACCTTAATTCCTTCCTGGCTTCTACACAGCCAGACAACCCTAACTTTAGATATGCACTCTTCCCTCTGAATGCCTGTGCCTAACCTTATCCTTCATCTATGCCTACCCCATCTCAAAGTCTGATGCTAGCCCTAACCTAGTCTTATGAATTCCACTAAACCTAACACATAATCCCTACCATACTGTAAATGTAAAGTGACCTATTCTACATTGATGCAGGTTTTTGCAAATTGTGTATGCAGTTTATGTAGCTTGAAAATGGACCAATCAAATTTCACCTTTGCAGGAGCTTATTGATTGATTGCATGTATACTATTCATACAAAATTTGCATAATCCTGCATCAACTCAGAGTCATTTGCATTGCATCTCACAAACCTTCTCTAGTCACAATTGCGACATGCAGTTGAGCTATAATGCAAACTTACTTATATTATTTTAATATATACCATATTTTTTGGTCTATAAGACGCTCCGGTTTAGAGGGCAAAAACCAGAGAAAAATATACTAAACCTGGTGCGTCTATGGTCCAGGGGCATCTTGTAGATGTTCTCCCCCCAATTATTGTGTCCTCCTCCTGTCCCCCTTGTGTCCTCCTCCTGTTCCACTTGGTGTCCAGCTCCTGTCCCACTTGTGGCCTCCTCCTGCCCACCTTAGTGTCCACCTCCTGTCCCCTTGTAGCTTTCTCCTGTCCCCCTTGTGTCCTCTCCCTGTCCCCCTTGTGTCCTCTCCATGTCCCCCTTGTGGCCTCCTCCTGTCCCTCTTGTTGTCCACCTCCTGTCCCCCTTGGTGTCCACCTCCTGTCCCCCTTGCGGCCTCCTCCTGTCCCCGTTTTGTCCTCCTCCTGTCCCCCTTGTTACCTCCTCCTGTCCTAATAGTGTCCATCTCCTGTCCCCTTTGTGGTCCCTTCCTTCCCTCCTTGTGGCCTCCTATTGCCCCCCTTGTGTCCACACCCTGTCCTCCTTGTGGTCTTCCTCCCGTCCTCTTTTGTGTCCTCCTCCTGCCTCCCTCCGTGTCCCCAATGTCCACCGCCTCCTGTATGATGTAATTAGAGCCCGCAGCAATCAGCTGCTTCTGTCTCACTCCTAGTCTCACTCCTAGTGCTGGTCGTGTCTGTAATGAGAAAAAGTGAACTGGAGCAGGCCCTGAGACTCTAATGCTTCAAGGCAATAGTGCTGCCCAGTCTATAATAGTTCAGTACATAAATATCTATTAGGTAATATATATATATATATATATATATATATATATATATATATATATGTATGTATATATATATATATGTATATGTATATATATATATATATATATATATTATATATATATTCAATGTTTACAAGCTTTTAACATTGAAGCGCTTAGTTCTGACCTCTGCTGTTGATATTGATTTGATTAGGCAGTCAGTGCACATGTTCTAGACACAACACAAACTGCTTTCTGCTTTCCATGTGCTTTCATCTCCTGTGCTTTCAAAGGTAATGACTAAAATACGGCATGGCGAGATCCGATTCCATCATTTCCCAGTGTTAGCAGTATTTTGTGTTTCTGAGATAGCACAAAGTATGGCCATCTGGAAGATTTGGAGCCACTACAGACAATTTATGATGGACGCAACCTGGAAAAGAGCTGTCTGTCTACAAAGACAGCAATTGCATTCCTCCAAAATGAAAAAAAGCTTCTATTATTTCTATCAGTATGCCTACAACTAGAGAAGACATTATTCATCACAACCCACAGTATATTATATGTTTTTACTCCTTACTGGAGTAAACTTGCCACCAGGGCCGGTTGTAGATTTTTTGCTGCCTGAGGCAAACTTGTGAGGATGCTCCCACCAATCAAACCCCCGGAATTTGTAAATTTGGAATAACCGCACAGCACCCAACAATTTACTCTGCTTCATTTAATGTTCTCACATGACATGCTGCAGCTCAATACAAAAGCACACTGGATGGCTGTGACTGAGTATGTGACAAATAAACTTCTCACCCTCAGCCACTCCATTCCTCCTCAGTTAGGACAGCAGTGCCACCTCCTGCTGCTCTCCTGCCTACCCTCCTTACTCACTGTCAGACTCCTCACACAGCACAACAAGCTGTTTTTCCACAATGATGACCTCTTCACCTCGCTTTCCTCTCGATTCTCCTCCTACTCTGACTGCATGCTGTAAGTGTAAACACACAGTACAAACATGCTGCCCCTGTAATCTCTGCTACCTGATGCAAATGTGCCACTTTGCTTCATGAGAGAACTGGCCCTGCTTGCCAAAAGGTGTGCACGAAACAGATTATACTCACCTCATAGCTGTACATGAATGAGGAAACTGGTACCCCTCCACAGTAAAGAGAAGTGTCTCTAAAATTACTTGACACTGATAAAAGTGATTGACAGCACCCATCACTGTTTATTCCACTTTAAATACAAATCAGACACTGCTATAGTGTTTTGATCAAACAGAATATTTCAAATAATAACATAAATTAAAATGGCATGAACAAAAATGATGGGACGCTTAATTAATATTTTGTTACATAACTCTTAGATTTATTGCTACATCAAATGAGTCTTCTCAATGAGACTTCTGCACCTGGCTGTGCCAGTTTGAAAAGAGCCTTCTCCAGAGTAATGTTTCAGTTCTTTACGTAAATTTTAATAGGAGTAAAATCAGGTCTGATAATATGCCTTTTCAGGATAGCCCAATGTTTCCCTCTCAAGGTACCCATACATCTAGCGAGCAGCATACATCTAGCGGTGCCGCCAAGTGCATGCCCGATCAACAATGCGACCAATTTCAGGCCCAGCATGTTGATCGGACATGCTGCAAGATGTTGGGCCGTTGTGGATGGTTGAGTGTGCGGCGGTAACAGTGAGTGATATCAGGAAGAGCAAAAAACGTGACAAAACCCCTGACTCTGTCCCCACTTAATGTTCAATGGACAACGTCAGGGCGGAGAACCAGTGGATGTGGCATCACGAGGCCGATTCCTGATCGATTTTTGCATGAAATTGATTGGGAATAAGTCTGTGGTGTATGGGCTGGCAATAGATCTCTGTCCGATCAGATTTGATTAGAAAGAAATCTATCTCTTGGTCGATCTGCCCATTCATCATCTGATATATGGCACCTTTAAGGTGCCCAAACTTGATTGTATAGTCTTACTAAATCTATGTAGTAGAAAGGTAAACTAAGTGAATATTCAGTACGTTACCTTAGGTAGTCCCTCATATTACAATTTACATGTAAGTGGTAAGATTGTACAAGATTGTATCATTAGTATGCACCTTTAGCTATTCTTGGGTGCTTTGAGGAGTATGATGGTGACTTAGACAACGTTTTCTGGCACTAGATAGTTAATTTCACTCCAGAATATTTTGATAGTTGTGAAATTGCATTGTTCTCTGCAGCAAAGCAGCTCAAAAACTTGACCAGGCCTTTTCCATGTTTCACAGTAGGTATGGTGTTCGTTTTCTCTGAAAGCTTCTTTTTTTTATCTGTAGGCATAGAGCTGATATGACTTACCAAAATCCTCCCGTATTATTTGTCTGAAGATCCCTCTCAGTATGCATTTCAATAATTTCCATCCTGGCAATTTTATATTTCAACTGTGGAGACCTGCTGGGTCTTCTACAATTGAGCCAAATGTCTCTGAAAAAGTGATACAATTCTCATTAGGATCCTGCTCAGTCTGTGGCTGGATAGTCTACTGGTTAAGGGCTCTGCCTCTGACCCAGGTGACCAGGTTTTGCATCCCAGTTCTTCCTGTTCAGTAAGCCAACACCTATTCAGCGAGAAGACCTTTGGCAAGACTCCCTAACACTACTACTGCCTATTGAGCGTGTCCTAGTGGCTGCAGCTCTGGTGCTTTGAGTCTTCCAGGAGAAAAGTGTGATGTTAATGTTTTGTGTCTTGGCTGATTTTCCCCTCCAAGGAGATCCCCAAGGACCTTAAACTTCTAAAAATATTTTGATGTTCACAGAAACATAAAGCTGTTTGGAGATGATCCCATAACCTTTGCTTTTGACATGCTTGTCAATAATTTTCTTTCTGATCTCTTCAGACAACTCTTCTCAGACACCTCTCTACTTTTTCTGGTCCATGCGTAACCTGGGACACAAGGATACCAAACAGCCAGGCGGCTACTTTTCTCCATTGGAAAAGTCTGAATAGCTGGATGCAGATGCATGACACAAAAAAAGAGAATTTTTTTTTAAAATCACTTAAAATCTATTTATTTATGATCTTTTTGTAAGGGTACCAGCAAATGTGCACACGGGCCATTTTAAATTATTTTTGTAGAATACGCAATATTTCATCTCTTTTCACACATGTTTTGAAACACACTCACCCAATTGTAATCCACCAAATCACAGATGGTCTAACAGCTGTTTGGTTGCGGAGCAAAGAGACACGCGCCGATGCTCGAGCTCAGAAGGGACTGGCAGCTGTCACACAGTCTTGTGCCCAGGAAACATGCCATAAGCTGCTAGCATGTTGCTTATTGATCATCTTAACACTGTATATGCATTGCTGCTTTTAGTGTAGAAAGTATAAAACTACTTAAGAAAATAATATTATCCAATGATATCCTCTTGTAGGGAATATATAGCAACAATCCAAACATGAGGAAACCCTAGTATTACTAGCACCACCTAAGGAGGGTAACTAGAGTTCCACAACAGGCAGTAGTGAGTCATACTTCGGCCATCATAACCCTATCAAATTTCTGTTACCGCGAGATGCGGGTGGGAACCCCCTGATGGCCCAATAGAGTGAGAACTGAAAGTGACAGTGCACCACTCCTGACATTTTGATTGACCATCTGTGATTTGGTGGGGTACATTTGGGTGAGTACATTTCTTCCAGCACCAGAGAGATTGCAAAAGGCCACAGACCAAGAGCACAGCAATTTTTGTGGTTGTTTTATTAGCTTTCTTAAATTACAGTTATGAACAGGAAGAGAGTTTTGTTAGAAGCAGGGAGCTTTGGCAATAATCAGACAGACATATTTGGATTCTTCCAGAATGAAACAGGCTGCAGGCTAGAAAAACAATGCACCTAAACATAAATAACACAAGAAATAACAATTCTAGGCTGGTAAGTCTTCCCTTGGTTTTTAACTTCAAAGAGGAGGTCTAGATTTTTACAAATGCGTGTTTATGACTGGTTCTCTTTACATTTTATTGTGAAAGATGACAGGTGGCCAGTAAAGGGAGTTGTCCTCTGGGTCCATTTATACAATGAAACTCCTTTGATTTGGCCAAATTTAGATGCTAGCAAACTAAGGCTGACAATGTATATTTTTTTTGAGTTTGCTCATTCCTTGTCATCTATCATCAAGAGCCAATAAAAATGTGACACACCTCCAAGGAAATGAAGTTCAGTCGTCCAAACTTTTTCCTTTTTTATTATAATTCAATTAGTGTCATGTTATTGACTATTAAGCACTCACCACTGTTTAACTAATATTATAGGAAGAGACATGAGATGTGCCAGTGAAAGTGAGCAGTAATGATGACAGCTGTGACATTTTTCAGATTAGAGGAGTAATTAACTTTTATATTCATGTTCCTGATGATGGATGACTCCCCCTGACCGAGAGAAATGAAAGTGAATGAATATCATTGTCTAGAGACATATTACAGATTTCTAGCTGCAGGGAAAACCGGAGCGTTTGTAAGATCACCACTTCCTATTGCCTGGGGCTGCTCATGCTGTTAATGCACTGACATTATTAAACATGACTGTCTTCTTGTCAAAGTACACTGATCCATCTTTTGAGTATATTTCTTTGCAAGGTATGCGACATTACTGAGGAATGGCAGTGGCATTACTATTGGGACATGGCTATGCTGGTGGTTTCATAACTGCTTCCTTGCTCTGGAAGGGGGGGGGTCACCTGAAGGGGTGAGTTGTTGCTGACATTGAGGGCCTCTGTCAATGTTTTCGGGAACACTTGATTTTTAGTAACACATCTGTATGTGACTGCTCAGATTACCTTGAAAATAGACAATTCACAGAACATTTATATAGCGCTTTTCTCCTGGCGACCTCAAAGTGCCACAAAGTGCCAGAGCTGCAGCCACTAGGGCACGCTCTATAGGCAGTAACAGTGTTAGGAAGTCTTGCCTGAGGTCTCCTCAATGTATAGAAGGCATAGTGAACAGGAAAAGCTGAGAGTTGAACTTTGGTCTCCTCTGTCAGAGGAAGAGCCCATAACCAGTACACTATCCAGCAATAAGGTGTCTGTAGGACTTGACTGGTAAGGCAAAGTGGCAGAATGCTGTATTTCTGATACTTAACATCAGGGTAATCAAACATATCCAGTAAATGGAAATACTTTAGGATCACATTATACATTTGCTAATGATTTATGTCCAATACTTCAGCAGAGCTGTGAAGAGCGAAGATGTCCAGGGAACTGTGCAGGTGCTATAAACTGTCATACAAATCAATATTGTGTGTAGAAGGGGGTGAGTGAGCAGCAACATTCACATGACTGATGATTCAGATAAAGAGAACTTAATGGATTCCTATTCCCGTTAGTGATTATTAATGGCATATACCAGACTGTGTACACATTAACGCATTGTTCTTCATTATCTCTGCTGCTTAATATGAAAGTGTGCTGATAACTATCTTTGTTTTGGGTCAAATCTTTTCCTGTGTATGTCCAAGGACTCTTTTCAAATCTTAAGGCTACCCCAATTTGAGGTTTAACATTTTGATTTGGAGCTTCAGTCCCTTTCATTCCTAGTCTATTTTGGTTGTTTAGTCACTATACAGTCATTTCCAACTCTTTGTAACCCGATGGACCACAGCATGCCAGGCCCCTCTATCCTATACTGCCTCTCAAAGCTTGTCCAAACTCAAGTTTGTTGTTTCCTTGATACTATATCTATCTCCTGAACAAACTGACAGCCATCGGCCCAGTACCTGAGGGAACCATACTGGCCACGATGGACGTGGAGTCCCTGTACACGAACATTCCCCATGATGATGGTATTGCGACCTGCCGTAAATATCTTCAGGGTCAGGGCATATCTGTAAAGCCTATTGCTGGACTGGTCAAATTCATTCTCACTCATAATTATTTCACTTTTGGACAGGACCTCTATTTACAGCAGATGGGCGTGGCAATGGGTTCGGGATTCGCACCACAGTATGCAAATCTCTTCATGGCCAAAATCGAAGAGGAATACCTCAATGCATGTGGCATAAAACCCATGGCCTACTTCCCCTTCATTGGTGATATTTTAATCATCTGGTCCGCAAGTGAGGATGAGCTTCTCCAGTTCCACAGGAACTTCAACGCCTTCCATCCTACAATCAAATTGAAACTTACCTACTCTCACACAGAGATTAACTTTCTGGACACCACCATATACATCAGGGGTAACAACATACAAACCTCTGTGTATCGCAAACCTACAGACCGTCCCACATACCTAAGATATGACAGTTTTCATCCCAAGCACATTAAGAACTCTATAATTTGCCACCAAGCTATAAGGTACAACCGGATTTGTTCTGACAGGATAGACAGAGACAAGCACCTGGATCGCCTTAAGAACACTTTCATAAAACAAGGTTACAGTCCTCCTATAGAAAAAAGTAGCAAAAAGTTGCGCTCAAACAAAACAGTGCTGGCCCTTTAAATATGCCCCAGGTGCTGCTCTCTTAGACTGGATGGAGTCAGTTGCTGATAGACACAAGAGGGTGGGGGGAGACAGAGAGCGCTCCAATGGTGCATTAACCCAGATGTATACAGTTGTAAAAATAAAGAGTTACACCAGTTGCTGATAGACACAAGAGGGTGGGGGGAGACAGAGAGCGCTCCAATGGTGCATTAACCCAGATGTATACAGTTGTAAAAATAAAGAGTTACACCAGTTGCTGATAGACACAAGAGGGTGGGGGGAGACAGAGAGCGCTCCAATGGTGCATTAACCCAGATGTATACAGTTGTAAAAATAAAGAGTTACACCAGTTGCTGATAGACACAAGAGGGTGGGGGGAGACAGAGAGCGCTCCAATGGCGCATTAACCCAGATGTATACAGTTGTAAAAATAAAGAGTTACTCTACTGTAACTCTTTATTTTTACAACTGTATACATCTGGGTTAATGTACAGTCCTCCTATGGCTGAGGCCCAAATCAGGAAAGCCAGCATCATCCCCAGGACTGAACTCCTGAAATATAAGCAAAACCAGAAAGAGGAACGTGTCTCTTTGGTTGTGTCACGGTCAGTTACCTGTCCAGGCGAGGCGGCTGGTACGCACGGATGTCGGCAGGCGTCCGGGGGCATCTCGTCTGGTCTCCGTAATTGGCAGCCTGGCGTTGTGCGCTCACGCGCGCCGCGCAACGCGGCGCAAGCGATGGCGCCGGAAGGCGTTGTTGTGAGTGCCGCGTGCGCGCGCACGCGTAAGGGGCGTCTGTTTGTACATGCTGCTCTGACATGGGTGTTTGCGTGGCTCCGTGCGCTTCTGCGCACGCGCGTCGCACGTTACGCTGGGCGCGCCCAAACGGCCTATTTAAGCCTGGAGAGCACCACTCTCTGGTTGCTGTAGTATTGCAGCAAGTTCTGTGATTGTGTGTGTTCCCGTGTATTGACTAAGCTCTGCCCTGATCTGATGTTACCGAACCTGGCTTGTCTGACTACCCGCTCTGTTGCCGACCTCTGCCAAGTACGACTATCCTCTCTGTTGCCGAACACTGCCTGTTTGAGTACCCGCTTTGCTGCCAGACCTGTGCCCGTTCCTGTATCCACTTCAGTCCTCAAGTCTGCCTGCTGTTTGAGTCATTGCAGTACCAGACTCAACCTGTGGAAGCGCTACAGTGACTTCCTGCAAGCGCTCTTGCCCCGTGCCAACTGGAGATTCCTGTTTCCACTCCAGGGTTTCCAGTTGGTAAGTTGCAAGAGTTACTACCTCCAACACATCGGTCTCCAGCCCTCAAGGTACCTTACAAGTTGTCACCTACATCCCACACCTGGAAATCTTAAGGAGGATTGCTAAGGAACTTCATCTCATTTTACACAAGGATCACAGACTGAGAACGATATTCCCTAAACCTCCACTTTTGTCATATCGGCAACCACACAATCTAAAACAGATGATTGTCAGGAGTTCTTTGAATAGGCCTCAACAAAATGGAACATCACCTTGCCGACAAAAAATATGTGGGACCTGCAGACACATTTACTCAACTGACAGGCTAACGATACCAGGTTCACAACAGGAGTACAGAGTACAAGGCACATTTTCCTATGTTTCCACCAATCTGGTATATCTGATCATGTGTGCTAAATGCCCCAATGTTATGTACGTGGGAGAAACTGGACAAACTCTGCGCAAACGTATGAATGGACACAGGCACACTATTAATGATACCAAATCTGGACTCCCAGATTTGTGCTTCACACTTTCGGTCCAACGGACACAGCATGGATGATCTTCGTGTCACTGCCCTGAAGGGTGGCATCAAAACGTCAAATGATCGATTAATAGCAGAAACAAAATTTATAAATCGGTTCAAAGCTGTGGAGAAGGGTTTGAATAAAGACAACAACTTTTTATATTGGTATGAGGCTGATGATATTTGAACTTTCTCAGCTGAACTTGTGAACTAAGAATTTACGATACCTCTGAGTCAATCCTAATCCCAGGTCTGTGAGCATCGAGTAAACAAGGATCCTTATCTATCCAGCTAACATCCTCTAACCCCATTTAGATGGTCTGTTTGAATTAAGGCATCTTAATGACATGTATTTATGCTTGAAAAAAATATCTGTTTTCCCTTTTGATGTTGCATGTATATAGCTGTCTGTACCACCAGCCTGCAAACTAACAGGATATAAGCCCGACGAAGGCTGCAAGGCCGAAAGCTTGCTTATTTTTATTCATTTTTAGTTAGCCAATAAATTGTATCATCCTGATTTATCACTTCTTGTTTTAGCAATAAGAATCAGCAAGGAGCAAGCTAAGAAGCCTACAAGAGCCTAACTAAGCTTTCCCTATGAGAGTCTGCAGCAGCTTTCCCTTCTCTAATTAATGCAGGCACACGAGTGAGTCCAAAGCCTGACGCTGCCTGCCTTTTATAAGGGGGGGAGTGGCTCCAGGAGGGAGTGTAGCCTGATTGGCTACAATGTGCCTACTGACTGTAATTTAGAGGGTCTAAGTTGACCCTCGTGATGCACTATGGGGGCGAACCGAACTTCCAGAAAAGTTCGCGGTTCTCCGTGATCGCGAACCACGGAAGTTTGCCGAGAACCGTTCGGGCCATCTCTACTAGCAATGCGTTCTGTTGCTATGGAGGGTGGAGAAGTAACAACAGCACATGATGGAATGGGATTAGTAAGGAGGAGAACAATTGGCTCAGTTGGAACTCTGCTTCGACAACAAGCCATCCCTCCAGATCTCATTGCGGCACAACAAGGTGACCCACTAACTGTACATACACTAGAGTCTTCCCAGAAGCATCCCTGACCGGCTGCCTGGGCCAAGAATTATCTAGCATGTATGGGAGGCTTTAGACAAAGGAGCTTAGACCAGATGCTAAATTCCAAAAAGAAAATTCAGTTTATGTGAGCAAGTTAGAACTCCCATGGTGCATCACTGCTAAATATGCAAATTGTACCTTTGTGTCCCTGAAAGCCAGACAAACATCCAGTATCGCTGGAGTGCACAGTTTGCCTATATGGTGTATTCATTACTGCGCACTCCATAAGTACTGGATTTGTGTCTGGGTTTTAGGCACACAAAGAGATGAATTACATATTCAACAGCAATGCTTCTTGCTCACATAAAGCTGAATAATTGCAAATACTTTCTGTTTCACAAATTCATATTATCATAGCTTTTTTAGTAAGAGGGATTTTGGTCCCTATAATATTCTAGAGTTTCCAAGTAACCACAAACTATCTGGGTACTCTGAAACATTTAAAGGGAACCTTAACTAAAAAAAAAAAAAACATGAGTTTCACTTATCTGGGGCATCTACCAGCCCCCTGCAGTCATCCTGTGCCCTCGCAGTCACTCATGGCTCCTCCGGTCCCCCGCTGCCAGCTAGTTTCGTTTTTGCCGACTGGGCGTCGGCCGGCAACCATGCGTACATTTTTACGCATTCCAGCTATCGCAGACATTAACAAGTACATTTTTACGCGTTACAGGTGCAATGCGTAAATTTCTACGCATTGCATCCATAATGCGTAAAAATGTACTTGTTAATGTCCGTGATAGCTTCTTGCACCAGCAGGAATGCATAAAAATTGGCGCATGGCTGCCGGCCGACTCCCAGTCGGCAAAAACAAACCTAGCTGGCAGCGGGGGACCGGAGGAGCAATGAGTGACTGCGAGGGCACAGGATGGCTGCAGGGGGCTGGTAGATGGCCAAGGTAAGTGAAACTCATGTTTTTGGTTTTTTTTTGAGTTAAGGTTCCCTTTAAGCTTTGCACAAAGCGAAGGATAAGTTTGATTCTTTTGGTGACACATGCGCCATACTTCTTAAACGATGGCTTGGCATGCCGTGGGGTTTTACAACTGGGATATCAAATGGCAGATGTTTTATTTCTTCATGTGGATAGGGAGCAATAAAAGTTATCCACTAATTAATCTGATAACAGTTTGTCACTTAGGAAGAGTAAAGCAGATTGAGAAAAGCTTGCTTGTCGTAGTTCAAAAGAGCTGACCTCAGAAAAGCATTTAGTGCCTTCTATATTAAACCTTTGGTGGATTTGTAATTTCTCGCTTGGCTGACTACAATAGTTGTTTAGTTATTGCCTCCCTCTTTGCCTGGGAGAAAAATAACCAGAGACCTTGCATAATGCACTCCCGTGTCCTGACCTTGGAAGATAACCAGAATCCATGTTACTACTGTATTGAGATTCATCCTGAGCAGCAATACATTATTCAGAATTCATTAAAACATCATCTGATTGCAAAGCTGGTGTCATCTGAAAAGCCCATGAAAACAGCAGAATGTCACTCATCATTTTCATGGCACGATGAACCCAGTGATAGAAGCAATCAGGAAGCAAATTTGGAATGTCACCTTTAGGTGCTGTATTGAATAGCAGTAGAGTGTTGTACTGGGCTGGCTGCTGATAGAAGCATACCTTTCAAATGCTTAGTAAATTACAACTGAAAGCTCCAGTCACTTTGTCAGGCGTGGTGTAATAGAAAAAGTGACGGTTTTTAATGCATTTTTGCGCATAGAATCACAGGTGGAGTGGTGGAGGGATCTGTTGGAACTGGAATTTTACTTTGATCGGGTCAACTAGATATAAATAGATGCTTTAGTGGAGATCTCAGATCTGCTGCAAAATCAATATACTTAATTTGGTGAACTAATAAAATGGCCCTCCAGACCCTTTACTGTTGTCTAGAAAGCCTATTTTCCATCTGTAATCACCGGCAGAAACAAGGGACCCATTCAGGTCATATTGAACCACACCAGGCTTTTTGGAGCAAAACCATATTGAACCAAGTAAGCCTCCACTGAATGTGAGTAAAAGAGGGGCTGCTACACTCACATTCACCAACAAGGGAGCAGGGAGTCTTGACCAGATTCAGCAATGCACACAGGAAATCCCGCTACACCAGTGTTGTATGGTGAAAAAGCTGAAAAATCTTTATTCCATATCCAAATCACAGCATCACAGCATACAGATAAAAGCTCACGCGTATCGGAGCAGAGATGGCTCCTTACGCGTGAGCTTTTATCTGTATGCTGTGATGCTGTGATTTGGATATGGAATAAAGATTTTTCAGCTTTTTCACCATACAACACTGGTGTAGCGGGATTTCCTGTGTGCATTGCTCCACTGAATGTGTTGCAGACAGTGTTATCCATTGGAATATTTTATTCTAAATGCATTTTAACAGGAATTATAAGAAAAAAAAACATTATTTCTCAGTTTTTGGCCATTATAGTTTTAAAATAAAACATGCTACTGTGAATAAAACACACATATTTTACTTGCCTATTTGTCCCGGTTGTTTGGTTATTACAACGTTTACATTATGTCCCTGGTACAATGTATGGCAACAATAGTTTATTTGGAAATAAAGGTCCATTTTTTTCAGTTTTGCGCCTGTCACTAATTACAAGCTCATATATGCAAATATAACAGTAATATACCCTCATGCCATACATTGTAAAAAAAAGCATCCCTATTGTAACTAATTTTTTTTTAAAGCTGATCTTTTCCGAGAGGCTTATTTTGGTAACGGATGGGGATTGGGAGCAGGGAAGGGGGGAAAGAGGTATTAATTTATTTGTATTTAATTTACATGTGTAAAATGTGTATTTTTACTTGTGTGTGTGTGTGTGTTTATTTACCACTAGATGTCCTCACTCTCACTGTCTCTAGGCTTAGAACGAGCACAGAGACAGGCTACTGATTGAAGCCATGATCTTTGCTTTACAGGCATTTTGATTGGTTCAGGGAAGACTTCTTCCCTTTCACCAATCGCGGCTCTGCGAGAGCTCGTGAACGGTAGTGGCAGCGTGGGAGGAGGATTTAAAACGTCATTTGGTCCGTTAAGAGGGACCAATAGGATGTTTTAAAGTATAGCATGGGTGGGTAGTGGTTAAAATACATATTATAAGATGTACATTTCACCTAGAGTAAAATGCACTATAAATTACTTTTCTCCTATGTTGCTGTCACTTACAATAGGCAGTAGAAATCTGACATGTTTTTGACTAGCAAAAACACCATGGAAAATGCTTACTCAACAAACAGCACTTGCGATTTATAATATATTTATAATTGGATAAAAAATGACCTTCTAAAATGATTTCTTTTTATTCTATAGGTTCTTCACTCAGATGCCTCATACTGCAGGACCCTTCTGGATGACAATAGCTCCTCTGCTCTGATAATCCTGGGCTTTGTTATGATGTCTCCTCTCATCGTCCTAGCAATGGCTGTGTACTGTGGTCTGGCACGACGCCTACGTCTCTTCATGCTCTTCCAGCCATATACCAGGGCCCTCTACAAGGGGGTGCGATGGAGGTGGTATGACGAAGGGGGTTTATGTAGCTGTCTCAAGGAGTGGAATAACCATGTGAAGGCCTGGGTATAATCATATATGGGACACTTTTGTGAAGTTTTCCTATGATTCCCATGCAGAAATGGAGTTGCAGTCTGCATCTTTCATTGAAGAACGTCTAATGAACTTACAGTACATCTGTTGGTATCTTTACTGATATTTATGAAAGACACTTGCTTTCACTGGCTGGAGAAACAGCCTAATCTTTAATGTTATATTCTATCAAGTGATAAATTGTTACACAGTATTTAAACTACTAGAATTGTAGCAGGCACCTAGTCCTTCCTGAAGGCCTCATACAGTATATAAAAGGTTTCTTTAGTAAATAGCGAACCTGGTTTGGAAAGGTTTGTGAAAGCTGTAACCCAATGAGGACTTAACAAGTCATTACTGAATCATGAATTTTGCTAAGATGCTCAACTGAGGTTTTATCAAAACAGAAGTAATTTTAAGGACAGTTCCAATATCCATCAATGCTCCAAAAAATGTGCTTGGAAATGATAAAATGTTTGAAAGGAACTCACATGTAGTGTTTTTATTTTCATTCAGCTTTTCCTTTTGCAAAACCCCAATCCTTACAAGAAATGTAACATATTTCCGTTTTACAACCAAAGTAAGGGATTGCTTGTAAAATGTTGAAAGGGTCTTACAAGACCCCTTTACTAGTTCACATGCTGATTGTTTTTCTTTTTTTGTATTTACCGATTTTGCCAGAATGAATAATTTTCAAATGGCATACCACAAGGGATTCTTTTAGACAGGCAGTGGAACAAAATGTGGATTTTTTTTTTTGGGGGGGGGGGGGGGGGGGGCGGGAAATAAAGTATTTTATAAGTATTGTTAAAAATGTAAAGCACACATACCAGAGAATAGCATTAACTGTGACTCTCTTACTGAGCAAGCATTGCACAATTAGTATCACTCACTTTATGTACACAACATGGGCAATGCTTCTATAACGCATGTTACACAATTTGCCCAGCCAAGGTAATCTAAAAACTCCTTTTGCACAAATTTGACATCACTTTATAAGGTGTGAAAAAGTGAAAGTACCTTAGGCGCAACTTTTGTATGTTATATAGTTAAAGCATACTAGGCCTCAGAAACACATTTCTAGACATAAACGTTGGATGAGTTCCCATTACAAAGACAATTCCACACATACCTTTTCTTCGTACATCTGAAGTTCCTTCATTATTGATTTTTTTCACTGTGTGATTTTCTGGGAAGAGTCAACAGCACTGCATTCTCTAGTGTAAACAGACTCTTGCCAGGAGACACAACTCGCTAATGCCGTAATGAAATACTGATACATATTCCTAACTAGCCTTAGAGACTAAAATGTCTGCTAGCATAGAGCATTAGAGCAGTAAAGTTTACTTTCAAGTAACAATAAAGGATACATTTGTAATGTTGGTTTTGAAATGACTTAATTTACCCTCAATAAAGTTGCAATGATTTTAGGTACGTTAAACCTTGAGAAAAGTTAATGTGCAGTGTGTCTGTAGCCAGGCATGGCAGATGCCTATCGCTGCGTAACTCAGGTTCTTGCATAGTCTGAGGGCAGTAAAAGTACAAGAATTAATGAAGTGGATACAGTACGTTTCCTGAAGTAGCTAGTGTTCTGTGTGTGTGACTATCAGATCTAAGGACAAGGACCAGCATTGGCAGGCCACTCACTCCAGTCTTCACACTGTTGCTTCACCCAACATGAACCTAGCAGATGCTTTAGTGGATCAGGCCAGGGTAGCCCCAAGGATTTACATAGCACAATGAATAAAATGGGGAGAACAGAGAGGCAACTTGCACTGGCTATAAGTACAAATAAAATTATATTTTTTTGTAGAATAATACCATTGATAAAACATTTACCACATTGTAAAATAACTTATAAAAGACAGGCAAGATCATGTGGCCAGAGTATAAAGTTGGGTAATAATAACACAGGCAGCAACAAGTGTCTCTACTGTCCGGCTGTTTAAAAATCCTCATAAAGGAGAAACACAAGTAAAATACACAATACATATTTCTGTAAGTTGTTAGGCACAGGTGAAAAGGAAAGTGTCCACCAAAATAACTAAGCAGATGTATTAAAGCACATTCTACATACTGGAATAGATTGACTTCACTAAATATTCCTGCAATGAATGACTTCTTTAAAGGAGAGCGGAGGACTTCAGTTCATATGGTAATTAATATACATTATAATTGTTCTGCACCATTCAGTGTCAAGCCATGATATGGTAAATATGTTAAACATTTCCAGTGGAAAAAAAATCCTTTCTGTAGTTAAGCCTGCTGCGGCTATTCTGCTATCCATGCAGGTTAAAGTAGACCTAAACTCAGAACTATCTCTCTGCTCTAAAAGATAAGCACCAGCATAAAAACCTTTCAAGAAAAAAATATTTTTTGCAACTTAGAGAACTCCAACAGAGATCCTGCAGCGTTTACTTCTTGGTTTCCTGGGAGCACAGAAGGGGTTAACCTCTTGGGTTTACATATTAGCACAGAACCTAGGCACAGTCAGAACAGTTGAGACAGGGCTGACAGCCCAAATTTACATTTGCTAATTACTTGCTGATAAGGGAAAATTAGATTAGGTTAGGCTGTTTAGATTAGGTTAGGCTGATTAAGGCTCGTACACATATCATGCTGAAGCCAACGACGGGTCCATCGGCACCTCCCGCTGGGCGGGTTTTCAGCAGACAGTACAGTGTGTGTACAGTCTGTCGGCGGGCTGATAAGGCTGTTTCTGAGCGATCCGTCTGTTTTCCTTGCTTCCTGTGCAAGAGTTTAGGTCCAATTTATGACCTTTATGCCTTCTTATTTTCTGCTGTTAGGGATAAGTTCTTGGACAGGTCGACACATGGTATTTACTGTAATGCTGGAATTCTAGAAACTGTAGTAAGGCATCAATTATTCTGCCTACTTTTGTGTGTCACGTGATCACCCCTTACTGAGCACCCAGCAGCTGAGCCTGAGAGAAGAAAAGTTAAAGGGGCACTATGGCCAAAATTAGGCTATTGGGCTAACCCTAGTACCATGTACCTATTATTAGGAACATTAGATACTAAGTATTTGAAATGTCTGCTTGAAAGGTTATAGGCAGCATATGTAGAGATCCTGCCTCTCCTCTCACTCTGCTGACTCGGGCTGCAGTGCATTGTAATAGCTGACTGCTCCTCTTGTCTCTTTCTGCTGGAGACATTGGAAAGCAGGCTGCTGGTCAGTGAGTGCTGTGGAAGATCTTAGATAAACAAATAAGCAAGATAAATGACTTGGTTCCTTCTGCGTCCAGTGCTATGATCTTCCCCAGCACTCCCTGAGCAGTCTACATATCCCGTACAGCTTGTGCACGCAGAAAGCAAAGGATAAATCAGTTGTTACAGCACTGAGACTGGGAGTATGTTGCATAGTTTGAATAACGACAGACAGGATCTCTGCAGAATGCTGTTTATAACCTTTCAAGCACACATTAAAAAAAAAAAAGAATAAGAAGAGCTTAGTATCTGATGCTCATAATATTGGGTACATGCTTCCAGGTTACCATAGTATCCTAATGTTCGCTATAGTGCCCCTTTAAGTCATAATGCAGTTCCAAGTACATTTGGTACATGAAGCAGGTATTCTGTCTGGAATTCTTCCATACACTGTTTATATTCATTTATATCATCCAAAGTGCTGTTATAATTTGCCTTGTTTAATGTAGAGTTTAGCTGAGCTTTAAGCGGGGCAGAGAAAAAAAGTATGTCTCTGTTTGTGTTCTGGAAATTGAAAGCACTATCAATGTTATGGATCAGGTGCCCAACATATGCAGTAGTCATAATCACTGATATAACTCATTCTTCTGCAATATGTAGCTGTCCAGGAAGGAAGGATGCAGTGTTTCTTACAGGTTTCCTGTGTTGGACCTTCTTCCAAAGTTTCATTGGTCTATCAATCTAAAGCACTCAAGGCTACTGAGTAACTGGTAATGTGGCCTTCAACACTTTTTGGTTGCTTTCCAGAGTCATTCTGATTATGAACATGTGAATAACAAGTGGAAGACATGAAAATAAATCAGTCATCAGACTTTACCCAATAACTATGCCAAAACAAATCTTTGTTTATGCAAATAAGCTCACAAACCCTCAGGCGCAAATCAGAGAAACATGATTTAAAGGACAACTGAAGTGAGAGGTATATGGAGGCTGCCATATTTATTTCCTTTTAAACAATATCAGTTGTCTGGCTGGTCTATTTGGCTGCAGTGGTATCTGAATAACACCAGAAACAAGCATGCAGCTAATCTTGTCAGATCTGACAATAATGCCAGAAACATCTGATCTTCATATGCTTGTTCAGGTCTATGGTTAAAAGCATTAGAGGCAGATGATTAGCAGGACAGACAGGCAACTGGTATTGCTTAAAAGGAAATAAATATGGCAGTCTTCATATCCTTCTCCCTTGAGTTGTACTTTAAAGAGTAGGTCAATACATTTTCCATGCTGTTTTAAATTACAGCTAAAGCATGCCCATTTTAGGTATAAAAACAATCACAGATATAGGCTGCTTCTCCACACAGTAATGACATATTGTAAATCTATTTTTTTTATTGACTGAACATAATAAAATGTGTCATTTAGCAGCCTGACTACGTACCTGTGGTGGCACACAGTCAATCTGGCTTCTGCCTTATAATTATTACGACCTTAGTTCGAATCCTCTTCAAAATAGATATATATATTTAGAACACAGGACCTGGCAATTATGGAGCAAACGCTCTACTGACAGCACAAGCACAGCTACACAGTGAAAACATAATGAAAGTGTAGGAGCAGGGCCGGGCCGAGGCATAGGTTGGAGAGGCTCCAGCCTCAGGGCACAGTATAGGAGGGGGCGCACAATTCATTCAGCTGTCATTCCTAATTGTGTTTGAAGCAGAAAGAAATAAGAAAAGGAGATACATGGAAGTGACTACAAGCCAGATAACTAGAGATTAAGGTGTTGGGGACCCTGGGGTGCCTCTTAGTCTAATAGCAATCAGTGTGTGACGGCTGGGGTGAAGGGATGGAGGGGCGCACTTTGGTGTCTCAGCCTTGGGTGCTGGAGGACCTTGTCCCGGCTCTGTGTAGGAGTCTGTATGCACTATGTGGTTCAGACACAAGATGACAGAGGTGCATAAACCAGAAACAAGAGGGACAAGGAGAGGCAAGAGGAAGGCATTTATAGCAGCCTATAGGTCCAAAAGGTCATTTGCTGGATTCCACAAGGCAACAAAACCAACCAGAAATATATTATTTAAAGGATGTTTTTATAGACGGTAACAAGCCATGCTGCCCAGCCTGCTAAACATATTTACCAGATATAGGGAAGTGACTAGTTAGATTGGAATTTCTTCTTAATCTAAACACACTTTGACGTACTTTGTTTATGTGTACATTATTGTGTTTGTGTATAATTATATCCGTTTATTAGTCTGTCTCTTTTGCTTACAGGAAGTGTAGAGCTAAGCATAAACGGGGACAGTCACACGAAACATTCAACGCCATTTAATTCATAGCATTTAAAGAAAATAAATATTTTCATTTTGCCATTCCAATGACAGAGACCAGCTACAAAACAAATTATGATAGTGTCACTGATTGTAAATTTAAAATGACCGTCTGTCTTCTTGGGATGCATTTATAATTTTTTTTTAAATAAATATAAATTTACAAAAATTAGTTCTAAGGTTTCTATGCAAAAGAACCACTATCATGAAAAATGTTAAACTATACTATACATACAGTACATATAAAATGTACGTCTACCAGAACAAAATTGACTATAAATGACCTTTTTTTCTATGTTGTTGTCACCTACGTCGGGTCACGTGACATGCTTGCTGGGAGCCGTGCACGGATGCTGGAAAGCTGCTAAGAGCTACAGGAAGGTTAGAAAACGCCACTGTACATTCGGTGTGTATTTTGTGCTGCACAGGGCGGAGGTTTGTGCTATTTCGGCCAGTAACTCAAGCATCTGGCAAGCACATGTATATGGCATCAGGCGCTCCCCGCCGGTGCCAGATACTGGGGACTTTGCTGTAATAATAATAATTATAATAATAACAATAATAAAAATAATAATACATACATACATTTGCAAGTTTGCAAGTTTTAGCTACATATGCAAAACTCCTGCAAAACCTCTCAAAAACCCCAAAACATAGTCCCGGTTATCCCCTCAGGCATGCCGTTTAGTTGAGACTTCTGGTTGCCTGAATTCCAGATAACAGGGTCTTTGCTGTGTTATTACTATGATTATTACTATTTACAGGAGTACGCTTAGAAATCTCCAAAAGAAAATGTCCTGTGCACACACAGAGAGTTACAGAAGTAAATAAATAACATTTTTAAGCATCTAATTTTGCAAGGGATAAGGGGAAAGTAAATGCAAAATCAGCACTCTGGATGTGGATGTAGTTATTTGTCAAATGTAATCATCCAACAGCCACAATCTAACAGCTAATCCAATAATTGTTTTGGGGCCCTGCAGGATGCCCCTTTCTCAAGACCTATAATTACAGTTAGGTTATCTCCCACTAAGGTCAAGAGCCCAATTTATGAATTTATTTCAGTCATGTGTGACTCTTTACGACCACATGAACCACAGCACAACAGGCCCCTCTATCCCCTACTTTTTCTCAAAGCTTGTCTAAGCTCATGTTTATTGCTTCCATGATACTATATAGATATCTCATTCTCTGCCTTCCACTCCTCCTTTTGCTCTCGATCTTTCCCATTATCAGGGTCTTCTCCAATGACTCCTGCTTTCTCATTATGTGCCCAAAGTATTTCAGCTTCAGTCAGGGCTATTTTCTTTAAGGATGGACTGATTGTATCGTCTTGAGTCCAAGGGACTCTCAAAAGTCTTCTTCAGTACCATGATTCGAAGGTGTCAATTCTTCCATTATTTTTTTTTACTAGCATGAATTTTTGGTGCCTGTTGCATGCAACTTGGTGTTGGGGCAGCCCAAATCAGCAGGAAGTGTATTTGATTGACGCAATATCAACAATAAGGTTAAATAGGCGCTCTGGTGTATGATAAAATCGTTTAAAAGCAGTTTAAAAACGAAAAGTAATTGAGGTAGCTTACCTCAGTAACGAAAAATCCTTGTAATGACAAAACATTTTATTAGTAGCACAGGCTGTTGCATAGCCTGTGCTACTAATAAAATCTTTTGTCATTACAAGGATTTTTCGTTACGGAGGTAAGCTACCTCAATTACTTTTTGTTTTTAAACTGCTTTTAAATGATTTTATCAAACACCAGGGTGCCCCTTTAAACTTATTGTGCATTCCATACCCCCACACTTTTCCAGTCTGCGGGGTGGAGACAAGACACACGTGGTGTACACCACGGTGGAAACCCGTCCCCTTTCTTTTTCCAAGGAGAGCGACCACATCCAGGTCCGCAGTGACCACCCTGAGTGGAGTCGGGTTTATTGTCTCCACCTGCTTTCTGTGGTCGGTTGCCCCACTGCAACCCACCTTTGTGAGTAGTATTTTATTTCTTACAATCATGTTTGATTTCAACATATTGCACTATTGAGCTCCCGTTTTTGTCTCCTGTGCCTTTCTTCTAGAGGGTGTTTAGACACCCACACCCCACCAGACCCAATATCAAGCTTTACACAATTTGCATTCAGCTTGCATGCCACGCAGGTCAGAAAAAAATTGCATCTCATTGAACATCTCCATTGCTAAAATATTCTATGGAGTTAGAGGTACCCAATAACAGTAAACTTTTTTTCATCAGATGCGATCTTTCCTCACAATTTTTATAATCAAAAGAAATCAGAAGGTAATTATTGCTTGTTCCCATAAACATGTCATTTATGGCATTTTCTCTCTTCAGATACGATCATAAAATCCAACTTTCAGATAGAATACATTTTCTTTTACAATCAACCATAGTATCGATTCACATTGATTTTCGCCACTCGCTGCACAGTTTTCTGAATGATTCAATCATAAAATTTGTGTCAAAAGATTGCATCTGAAGAACAAAATTGTACTGGTAATGGATAGCTTAAGTAAAATCAGGTAGATTGTTTAGTACCCAATTTTTACTTTGCAGATTTTAACTACATGGGGCTTGATTCACAAAGTGATGCTAACCTACTTAGCACGTCTAAAGTCTTTAGACGTGCTAACCAGGGTGCTAAGTAGGTTAGCACCAGATTTCTCAATCAGATTGTGCACAACGTTTTGTGCGCAAAGTCCTATGCGCGTGCTAAGTCCCATAGGCTTTAACGGGCACTTCGCGCGGAGCGCCCTGCATAAAGTTTTACGCGCGAAAAGCTCATTTAGACATACTAAGGGGGTTTTCACAGGTGTGCTAACAGTTAGCACCGCTTTGTGAATCAAGCCCATTCAGTCTTTAGAAACCGCACAACTGGTGGTGGGTCCTATATAAATCCAGACCTTTTCCTTTTGTAATAACGTTTTAATCACCTGGGCTACTTTTAGTATTATTATTATTTAGTATTTATATAGCACCAACATTTTCCACAGCGCTATACAGAGTATATTGTCTTGTCATTAACTGTCCCTCAGATGGGCTCACAGTCTAATCCCAGCCCAGAGGAAACCCATGCAGACACGGAGAGAACATACAAACTCTGTGCAGATGTTGTCCTGGCTGGGATTGGAACTGAGAATCCAGTACTGCAAGGTGATATTCACTTTCTGTTTTAATGGGGTGAGAGTTTGTCTCCAGTTATGTTACTGAAGTCAACAAGTGTACAAAGAGTGAATCTGGGAAGCCGTATTTTGGAAAACATGTCTAGTGGCCGGCTAGTGTACTGGTCAAGGGCTCTGCCTCTGATACAGGAGACCAGAGTTTGAATCTTGACTCTTCCAGCACCTATTCAGTGAAGAGACCTTTGGAACAACTCTCTAAGGCTCCCTGCACACTGAAAATCCGTTTCTGATTCTGATTCCGATTCCATTTCCGATTTTCAATTCCGATTTTCCCTGAATACATTCAACAGAAAAACGGATCAAAAAACACAGCATGCAGTAAAGATTAAAAATCGGAATCGGATGTAAAAACCGATTAAAAAGCGGAATCTGAATCGGAAATGCATGCAGTGTGCAAGAGGCGTAACACTGCTACTGCCAACAGAGCGCACCCTAGTGGCTGCAGCTCTGGGGCTTTGAGTTCATCAGGAGAAAAGCGCAATTTCAATTTTCTGTTTCTTGTCTTGTTTAAATTGTACATAACATCGGAAGGTTGTCTTGTATTACAGAATCTTATGAAAAATTGTATAATCTTTCATCATAATCACACAACAACCAGTACTAATGCTACTAAAAGAATACAAACAATATCTAATTAGATATATCAGCTTTTGAAAAATAAAAGGCTCACTGTAAAGATCATAGTCAGCTGTGTCTGAATATTTATCTCTATTATGATCGATCTCTATTATGATTGATCTCTATTATGATTTATTTACATAGCATCATCATCTTCCATGGTGTTGTACAAAGTTAGAAACACAGAGGTAGTAAACAACATAACTATGACAGTGGCTAATAGAGACCGTGTAAAACATATTGTAATTACAAGAAACCGTAGTGAGAAAACCCTGCCTATTTGAGCTTCAATCTAAAGAAACGGAGGAAACAGGAAATAAGACAACAGGTAAGAAAGATGTATATACAATGGATTTTCGGTTATCTGGCTCTGATGAGGATCGGCTGATACTGGATAACTGTGCTTTATGGTTGCTTACGACTCAATTTTAAAAATAGGCCTAGCTAATACAGATCTAATACAGATCTATACCCTACTCTATTGACATTTGATGAACTCTGTGTTAAATGTTAAAATACAGCAATTGGAAGTATATTATCTTTTGGGGAGCAGTGAAACCCAGTCTTAAAGCACAGCAGAGCCCACAAACAGCCTAAGAAATTGGTACTGCTGGCAATTTGTGCTGGTTGGTTGAGACTGCTGGTTAGTTGAGTTCCGGATAATCAGGACTCCACTGTATCATAGTTTGGTCAGAGGGGTAAAGGGAATGGCTTAGACTAGATTCTCTGCTTGTCTGAAAGGTGAGTGTTAAGAGTACACTTAAGGTTTTGTGGTTGGAGAGCAACAAATGTGTTTTAGGAAGGAATTCCAGCGGTAAGGAGAAGCTAGTGAAAAGCCCTGCATACAAAAGTGTGAGGCTGTGATTGTAATAAAGGACAGGAGGATTTTTTTTTTTGTGCAGCACAAGTTTCATTTGGGGTTGTTTATGGAAATTAGTGAGGAGGTGTACTGAGGAGACAAACTGGGTAAAACTTGGCACTAGGTTACAATTAGGAGTCTGACGTTGAGTCGGTGGAAATTACTAATAGATAAGCTCTATCACCTTTTGAGATGTCAATCAAGCAACTTCTTTCTGTAGTTATATTTCTGATTTATTCAAATAGCATGACTTGGACAGTTGACTTCAAAGGCAGTTTGAGGTAGTTAACACTTTGAAGCCTATAGCTTTTTAAGCAAGTAACGTTTCTTAAAGTAATTAAAGGCATACATTTCATTTTTCTACTTTAATTTCCAGTCCAGTGACACCTCACAGAGTTCTCAAATAGATCATATCTTTTATATTACCGTATATTCCGGCATATAAGACGACTGGGCGTATAAGACAACCCTCAACTTTTCCAGTTAAAATATAGAGTTTGGACTATACTCACCGTATAAGACTACCCCTCTTCCAAAGCACACCAAATAAAAAAAAATATCATATACTGGTGCTATGTATGAACAGATACTGGTGCTGTACTGTATGTGGTACCCAGTATATAACAGTGTACAGGTGATTGACTGGTTGGATTGGTCTACTCTCCCTCTCCTTAAGTGGATCAGCTCTACCTGTCTTTAAAGCGGATTGGTCAGCTCTCCCTGCCTCCCTGTTTATCAGAGCGGTATGGAAGAATAGATTGTGCTCAGGGCCGGGCCGAGGCATAGGCTGGAGAGGCTCCAGCCTCAGGACGCAGTGTAGGAGGGGGCGCAGAATTCATTCAGCTATCATTCCTAATTGTGTTTGAAGCAGAAAGAAATGAGAAAAGGGGATACATGGCAGTGACTGCAAGCCAGAAAACTAGATATTAAGGTGTTGGGGAGGTTGTTGGCCCTGTGGCGCCTCTTAGTCTAATAGCAATCAGTGTGTGACGGCTGGGGGGGCAGGGATGGAGGGGCGCACTTTGGTGTCTCAGCCTTGGGTGCTGGAGGACCTTGTCCCGGCTCTGATTGTGCTGTTCTCATAAAATACGCCTCTTTCACTTGTCTGTCCTTTCACGTGTCTGTCCGGTAAAAGGATAAGGCGGGCCAGACAGGTGGAAGAGGCGTGTTTTATGGGCACAGTGTTATCTCTTTCTTCCATACCCTGGGCGCCCTAGATCTTGCAGCGTGAGCAATGAGCTCTCCCCGGCATATGTGGCGACCGCCAAATCTCCAGCACCCGGTAATCATCAGCATGTCGCGTATGCGCATCACGTATTTGCATCACGTAAACTTCAGCATGTCCCATATGCACATCGCGTATCAGCATTATGTATCACCCCGACTTTTCAGAAGATTTTCAAGGGTTAAAAAGTAGTCTTATATGCCAGAATATACAGTAATCTGCTAATGAAAGTGGCTTTTGCTATAAGCTGCTAGAACACTCATGCAATGTTTCCAATTCCTGAGGTCTTGAGAGTATTTGTTATTCCATACACCGAAAAAGGTCTTGCATCCTTGATATTGAGATTATACTGATCCAGGATCTTAACGTGTGGGGAAAGAAAGGATTGCAGGCTTACTTACCTGTGGCTTCTTCCAGACGCTAATGCTGGGCATACACGGCGTCGAGGGGAGGATTATCAATCGAGCCTGATGGCTCGATTGATAATATCCAACGTGTCCGATCACCGCGGGGGTCGATTCCGTGCTCGATTCCCTCAGGCGGACAATAGCGGCGAATCGAGCGGGTGATAAGAAGCGCCGGCGGGGACTAGCGGGAATCGATCCACGCGCACGCGCGGACGAGCGGAGACGCAGCGGGGGTCTATCCGGCGGCTAATCGGCCGCCGGATCGACCCGTGTATGCCCAGCATTAAAGTCTCTGTGTCCCTCACCTCAGTTTTGCTGTCATCCAGTCTTGCGCTGTCCCCTCTGTAACCGGAGTTGACCCAACAGACTTCTGTGCATGAGCGGGTGTGCGCACATGCCAGCTTGATGTGGTGTTCCCTTAGCCGAGAGCATTCTGCGCAGGGGCTGTAGCACTGTGCTTGCACAGAACACCCTCGGCTATGGTAGCGAGCAGTGCACGCATGCTCCATGCGTGCACAGAAGCCACTGGCCTGGCCAGGTCACGGCCACTATGGAGGGGACAGCAGAATACTAGATGACAGCAGAGCTGCGGCGAGTGGCACAGTCTTCTAGGGGCTGGAAAAGCCCCAGGTAAGTAAAGCTGCAATACATTCTTTGCCCGCCCCCCATGTATCCGTTGTACTGATTCATGATATTTAGATGATACAGTGCTACAAAGGTTGATCCAAAATAAAATAAGACATATTTTAACCCAGGCAGCTGCCAATCTATTCTTGCTATGATGATAACAAACACAATGATTTCCATGGTATGCACAAAATATCTAACTCTCGCTTACAAAAAAACAAAACAAAAAAACAACAACCTTTTTCCATTGTAACAGGATCAAAATTAAAATGATCCAGTGCTCTGCCAGCAAATACTGAATATTGTTAGGTATGTAAATAGACATTATGCAGTATACTGTATCTACTTGTGTGAATATTCTGTACTTAATGTGCTGTAATAAAATTGAGTTTAAATCATTCATCTTTGTCTGTTTGCTTTACATTTGGTCTGCATTTGCAGAATAAGCTTATGATCAAGACTGGAAGAAAATACAAGGGGGGGGGGGGGGGGGGGGGGACTGTATTGTGGAGCCAAAGAAATCTCAATTAGATTTACTATTAAGCTGCTAGGTTTCTCAAGGTGGCCATACACTAATAGATAGCCACCAGATTCGGCCATCAGATAGATCTATGTCTGATTGAAATCTCATCAGAGAGGGATCTACTACGACACACATTTTCAATAGATTTCATCATGAAATCTATTGAAAATCTGTGAAGTTGCCGCTACCTGCTCACATACATGTCACTAGGTCACTGGACACAGGCGCCACGGCCACGACTGAGACAGGACACATAAGGCAGTCAGGTGAGGGTACGTTTTGCTCCTGCCGCACACCCGACTGACCCTTTGAGCGTGATCTTTCCAGCCCAGAGCAGGATCATCTACTAGGCAATGTAGGCAGGTGCTTGGGGCCTAATGGGTGTCAAGAGGCCTATCTGCCACCTTCTTCAACCTTACCAAAAGGACCACAAGGGGGCCCCAAATCTATCACCTTGCCATGGGTCCCATTACATCTTAATCCATCTTTGTTCCAGCCTATGCGATTGATAGCTTTTGTCTATTCCAGGTGAAAATCATTCAAAATTACGATCAAGCCACCACGTTGCAGCATTGACCTCTGGGAGATTCGATCACTATGATCAAATCTGCTGGGGAAAATTGTTGACAAGTGTATTTGCACCTTTACTGCTTGATGCAATACAAAGCTATGTAGCCAAAAACCTGCTGACTCCTCAATAAAACCTTAAAGGAATACTATTAAACTATAGCAATTTGTGGCAACAGTCTAAATGATTGTATTAACATGTGTAAGGACGGGCAGGGTAAATATTGCTGTGTGTAGTCATTTTATTTTTAATTACCCTATAGGCAGTGTCCTTTTATCAAAGTGACGGCGATGGAGAAGTGGATTATCTCATTATGAGAGGGGGGTTTCCGCCTTCCTATTGACATACTGTAGTACTACGGTGCTTCCTCACATCACGGCAGGAAGCACGTGACCTGCCTCAATTAGTTACTCTGAGGAGCGAGAGACTACCACTCTCGCTCCTATTCTGCACGGCAATAAAGTTTATTATTCCCAATCTTAAAATGATCTCTAATGCCGGCAGCCTTTTGTGGAAAGCTCTCCACAGAGACTGCCAGCGGCTACACCCGTCTTCGTGATTACGCGGCAGCTCTACCGCCCATCTCTGGCTCTCTTGTTTGCTGTTGCATAGCAACAGCAAACATTCAGTGTCGCAGCGGCTCTTCTGAGCCGATGGTGGGGACGGGTGCAGCCGCTGGTAGTCTCTGTGGAGAGCTTTCCACAGAAGGCTGCCGGCATTAGAGATAATTTCAATCAATAAATTGTTTCAATCAATAAATTGTTTGAAATCAGCAGATTTTCAATCAGCAAGGTAGTAGTGAATAGATCACAGGCAGTGATGAACCTGTGTATGGCTAACCATAGACAAAAGCTTTCTCATTAACTCACTGTTTGCAAAACAGAGATGAGAATTCCATCCTTGGGGAAAAAAAAGAGCACAAAACTATTCTAATCAGGAAGAAATTGGATCTCCCGATCAGTTACTTATTATTTTTGAATAGGGTTGAGCGATATAAGGGGGACATCTCTGAATTCAAGCTTCTGTGTTATATAAAAAGTTTTGCTCTAAACATGATGTACTTTAAAAGGAACCCGAGGTGAGAGAAATTTTGAGGCTGCCATATTGATTTCCTTTTAAATGATACCAGTTGCCTGGCTATCCTGTTGATCTTTCTGACATCAGTAGTGTCTGAATCATGCCACTGAAACAAGCATGCAGCTAATCTTGGCAGAAACTATAATCTGCATGGTTGTTCAGGGTCTATGGCTAAAAGTATTAGAAGCAGAGAATTAGCAGGACAGCCAGGCAATTTGTATTGTTTAAACAGAAATACAGAACAGAAATAAATTTGTCAGCCTCCATATGTCTCTTACCTTGGGTTCCCTTTTAGAGGTAGGATTAAAAGGATAACATTTGAGCTTTACAAACACAAGCTATACGGACCATATTAATAACCTACTCCAAAAAGCATCAGTTGTATTTTGTGGTCACCATGGTAACAGCATCTTGATACCGTGTTCATTACAATAGATCTCCAGGGCTTTTAAAATTTCTTTATTTTCCACTTTTTTTATAATATAAGTTGAAAGGCTGGAATACTGAGTTCTTTCCTGCCAGTACTGAATTCCCTCAGCTGTTTTATATGAGGAAACAAATGTAAATGAACACAGTGCTGCATGATTTAATAGTCATGATTAATAGGGATCAAAGCAGGAGTTTGTTAACAAGTGAAATGTGTAGAGGACTTTGTATGGTGTAAGCCCTGGGCTCTCAGCATGTGGTAGCCGTACCTCAGGGGGTACTTCTGGAAGGTCCAGGGGATTCTCAGGCTTGATAAATGTAGTTGCAGTTGTTCAGCAACATTTGAGTTTTAGAAAAGTTACTGTATAAAGTAAACTGGTATAAGTAATTAAATTAATTAAATGCAAAACACATTGGGCTTGATTCACAAAGCGGTGCTAACTGTTAGCACGCCTGTGAAAACCCCCTTAGCACGTCTAAACGAACTTTTCGCACGCAAAACTTTATGCGCGCAAAACTCACAGTGCAGTGCCCATTTAGGCCTATGGGACTTAGCGCGCACATAGGACTTAGCGCACGTAAAACTTTATGCGCAAAACTTTGCGAGCAATCTGATTGAGAAATCCGGTGCTAACCTACTTAGCACCCTGGTTAGCACGTCTAAAGACTTTAGACATGCTAAGTAGGTTAGCACCGCTTTGTGAATCAAACCCATTATGGATAGACTTCTAATAAATGTATATGTGTCTAGAGGTACAAGGGGTACTTACAATAATGTTACCATTATTGGGGAGAACTTGGTCAAAGGATACATCCAGGCAGTAAAAAAACAAAACAAAACAAAACAAAATTCACTTACCTGGGGCTTCCTCCAGCCCCTGGCAGCCGTCCTGTGCCCTCGCTGCAGCTCCTGGCTCCCAGTCTTCTCCGCTGCAGAAGCCGCCCTCGCCAGATCGGCTTCCGGGTCGACTTCTTGTGCGCTCCACCGCCCGGATCACGTGGTCCGTCCGACGTCATCGGGATGGATCTGAGCAGGCGCAGAACTACTGCGCCTGCGCAGTACAGACCTGATGACGTCGGAACACACAGGAAGCTGACTAGGAAGCCGATCTGGCGAGGTGGGCTTGTGCAGCGGAGAAGACCAGGAGCCACCAGATCATGCGGCGAGGGCACGGGACGGCTGCCAGGAGCTGAAGGAAGCCCCAGGCAAGTGGATTTTGTTTTGTTTTTTACTGCTTGGACCTTTCCTTTAAGCAGACAGTGTCATAAATGTATATGTAGACAAAATTGATGATGGCAATTCAACTAGCATAAACGAGATCGCTGCAGTATGAATGTAGCAGTTCTCAAATTGACAATACTAGAGGATCTCTGGTCTGGACTCACTCAAAAAGTAATTTGAAAAAAAGACAAACATGTTTTGTTCCATTTGATTACTATGTTAGCTGTCAGTTGTAGTTAGATGAAGCCAGACCCAGAAATCAGCACAGAGGATAGAGCTCCTGGGATTGCGGTGAGGACAAAAGCTTTCAGGGAGCTGCAGTAAAAGTTCTTGGGAGGTCATTCTTCACCATAAAGTGTCATTTACAACAGATGCAGTGAATATGACCAGATTTGCCCATTCCTAGTGCCAAACACAAAAGGGAAAAATCAGTGAGAAAGAGTATGTAAAAGACTAATTGGGAGGTCTTAAAAATAGCAGATGCCTTTCTCCCAATTGGTCTTATACACATAACGAGAACATTCTTTTCTCCCAGCTTTTACCAGCCCACAATTACCATCCCATATTATATAACATTTTTTCAAATTTTTTTCAGGAAAAGTTAAGCCTCTGCCTCTGCCTCTATAGGACCAATGTCAAACATAGTTCGATATGGGAAAAAGTGACTGCCGGTATGGTGCTGTTGCCAATAAAATCTGGCATAACATCAATCTATTCCAGACTTTCTCAACCAGGGTTCCTTGTGGACATTGCAGGGGTTCCCTGGCATTTCTCCCTCCAGTGAGACTGGTCTCAAGTGGCAGGGTAAAACATTACTTCTTAGGCTCCTCTATAAAAAAGGGATAAATGGGGATCAGTATAATAAGGAGTGCAATAATACAGTACATTAAGGAGTGCTTGGAGCGATGTGCAAGGGGGGGGGGGGGGGGTGCTGCCGGCCTGCGGCTAAGGGGGGGAGACCGCGGCCATCCCCCCGCCAGAATGTGTGGAACCTCAGGTGGTGAAATGGCTTGTGGCGTCAGTTCACCGGCCACAGTCAACAGTTCACCTCCAGCCAGGGCAGTTTCTAGGCTAAATTCCACCCAGTGCGAGGGTGTAAAGGGTGAAAAAATCATCCCCCCTGTGCAGCCAGGTATAGGTGCCCCCAGTATATGTTAGCCAGGTCTAGTTGCACACAGTATAGGTAGTCAGCTATAGGTCCCTCCAGTATAGGTAGGAAGGCATAGGTCCCCCCAGTATAGGTATCCAGGCATAGGTGCCCCCAGTATAGGTAGCCAGTATAGTTGCCCCCAGTATAGGTTAGATAGGTAGGTGCCCCCAGTATAGGTTAGCTACGTGGGTGCCTCCAATATAAGTAGCCAGTATAGTTGCCCTCAGTTAAGTTAGGTAGGTATGTGCCCCCAGTATAGGTTAGCTAGGTAGGTGTCCGCAGTATAGGTTAGATAGGTAGGTGCCCACAGTATAAGTTAGATAGGTAGGTGCCCATAGTATAAGCTAGATTGGTAGGTGCCTGCAGTATAGGTTCGATAGGTAGGAGCACGCAGTATTGGTTAGATAGGTAGGTACCCACAGTATAGATTAGATAGGTAGGTGCCCCAGTATAGGTTATATAGGTAGGTGCCTGCAGTGTAAGTTAGATAGCAGGGGCGTAACTAGAAATCACTGGGCCCCCCTGCGAAACTTTGCATGGGGCCCCCTCCCACCAAGGGGGCTGGGCGTTGTACACAAGAGCCTGATGCACACTGAATAGGGACTGTCTACAAACCTTTGTCTGCAAACTTTGTATGATTCCTTATCAGTGGCTGAGCAGATGAAGTCATTAGAACAATTGTGCAGAGAGCAGAAAGTTTCTTCTCTCCTTGCCCATGGTTGTCAGTCAATCAGAATGGGGCCCCCTGTGGCTTCTGGGCCCCCCTGCAGCCACATCCCTTGCAGGGTCTATTGTTACACCCCTGTTAGATAGGTAGGTGCCCCAGTATAGGTTAGATAGGTAGGTGCCCGCAATATAGATTAGATAAGTAGGTGCCTCCACTATAGGAAGCCAAGCATAGGACAAGCGGCGTGGATAGTGGGCATATCGCAGTTAAAACTCACCTTCTGAGACCCCTGCAGCCTCTATCTCCTTCTTCTCCCAGGCTTCCATCGTGTTAATAACAGCGCCCCCTGCTGTTACGTCATCACAGAAGGCGTTGTTACCAAAGCGACATACGCCTGGGAGAGGAAGAGGCTTTGGGATCGTGGAAGGTGAGTGAATATGTCCGCTCTCCCCCGCCGCAGCTCTCCCCCCTCCCTGCCGCTCCGACCAGTGCTCCAGGTGGTCGCACTGTATGCACTCCCGTAGAAAACGGGCCTGCAGAGCAGGGCTGCTGCAAGACGATGGTGTCCGAAGCCCTGCACTGGAGACTATTTGTGTCTACAGTGAAGGGCTTCAGGCGCCATTTTCCCATAGCCCTGCTGTTCCTGGCAGCCCGGGAGTTGTGCAGCAGGACCTGCTGCACGGAAGATGATTGGGGGAGCTGTGCGTCGGAGGCCTGGAGTAGAGGAGTCTTCTGCAGGTGAGTAAATATTTTTCTTTACAGGTGCCTCAGCCTCACTAGCACCAGGGCGATTATAGCTCTCTTTCTCTCTCTCTCTCTCTCTATATATATATATATATATATATACAGTATATAGAGTAATATACAGTAATATACATATATATATATATATATATATATATATATATATATATATATATATATATATACATATATACACACATATACATACATACATACATACATACATACATACATATATATGCACCAGGGGACTAATGAAGGGGGGACAAATTCTGGTGAAATGTTGTCACATTACGATTATTTTCTGGTGAAACGCTGACACATTGCGATTATTGTTTCGTGAAACGCTGACGTATTATGATTATTTCCTGGTGAAACGCTGATGCATTAAGATTATTTTCTGGTGAAACGCTGATGCATTACCATTATTTTCTGGTGAAACGCTCCCGCAATATGTGTATTTTCTGGTGAAACGCTGCCGCAATTAGTGTATTTCCTGGTGGCCCGAGCAGGCCCAAGCCATTCCCTGTTCGCCACGGCCACAAACTTGGCTGTCATGTGACAGCCGAGCTTCCTCCTATGGCTAAGGAGCCAGTTTCATTCGCTACTTACTAGGTGATCACTGTTAGCCAATCACAGTGATTACGGATGGCAAAATGTAAAAAAGGCTTTGGTCCTTAAAGGGGCCAAAGTCTACCATTCCTAATCGGTTAAAGGAAGAAAAACGCAAACTCTGTCACAGAATGCCTTTATGGAAACGACTAGGAAAGCATTAAAGGGAACCAGAGATGAACGTTTCACACAAAATTAACATATCAGTTGATAGCTTGTAAAGAATAAATGCTCTACCTGATAATTTCGCCGCTCTAGTGTGCGTTTTTTAGTGTTTTTTATCCATTATTGCTCCAGGAAAAATCAAATATGGCCGTGTCTTAAGAGCCCTCAGTGGTCAGACCGCAAATGGCCTTCCAAACGGTGCCAGCGCACGGATCGTGCGAACTCTGGTCGCAGTCAATGCACAGGAACCGTTGGGAATTGGCCGCAGACAAACCAGAAGGGAGCCTGTGGGGTACGGTAATTACAACTTACACACGATTCCAGGGTATAACTGCCACCACCACTGATATGGGCCAGTGGACCCGACTGCCTGACTGATCCTGCGAATAAAACTGGTTAAAACACGCTGTATTCTGTCTAGCCAACAACAAACAAAAGTAGTGTCTCTTCAGAGACCTGGGATCAGTTCTGTGTGTGCTGAATAATAGGGTAGCTAGAACAACAACTGACGATAGCGTCGGTTTATTGAAAGCAATATAAATAATATATACAGACAATTATTAAAATCAACAATTATTAAAACAGTAATAGCCAGTATGAAATAAAAGGGAGAAAATACTTAGGATTTGTGGAAATATGTCCGTTCTGGGAAAACTTGTAGAGTTCCTTTTGTTCAGTTCAGCAAAGTTTAAAATCCAAGCAATATGGAAAATGTCCTTTGTTCAGTTTCAGCAAAGATGGCCGATCAAGATGGCCGCTAGCCATGTGTCCTTTGTTTCAGATCAAAGTTCAGAGTTCAGCAAGATGGCCGCCAGCCATGTGTCCTCTGGCTGGCAATGTGCTTTCATGAAGGTGGAATTTGGAGGACTAATTAGCCATGTACTTTTAATGGAGCTGCTTTCAGAGGCGGACTTCCAGAGTCGGCCCCCAGGCCGGACTATGGTAATCACATCTGGGCAGGGGCTTCCACAAGCCCCATAACCCTGACATTTCCCTAGACCGACCTACGCGGCCGGCACAAAAATAATAATTACATATTCTCGATCCCCAGAACCTACCGATTAATATGATACCTTGGATGCGGGTGTTAGGGCGTATGGTTACCGAGGGGTCCATAACTCCTTAACCGAACGGGCCATCACATCACAATGAATTTCATATCAGCACGACGGCCAGATTTTACCGAATAAGACTATATGAATTTCATAGCTGTGCGATATTCGGTTTTCACATGCCGACAGGAAATCATACCACCCAGGCTTTCAGATTGGCCATTCATCGGTGCCAAGAAGTCTGGGGGGAACGTAGGTTTGGAGTAGCCCCCTGCTGGGGAGGGAAGCCTTCTGTGACTAGAGTCCCCAGCTGGTGACTAGAGAGGTAATGAAAGATAAACATTCTAAGCTAATTAACAAATCAAAAGACATCCTGCATCTACGTCAGGGCAGAGGAGAAAACTTGTACTTTTAAAAAACCAGGAATGTCAATTTCTGATTCCTGTAATGGCTGCACAAATTTAGCCAGACAGCGATCAGAAATTGAACTGCGCGGCCCCTTCCAATTCGCCCGCGTTTCTCACGGCTGTTCCGTGACAGCACCCCCTGGGGAGAAGGCAGATAGACATGCATCAGCAAGATGTGTGTCATTGCCGCTAACCTGCGATATCTGGTCTAGTTCCCCGTTGGCGTTCTGGTGTCGGCTGCCCGCTTCGTGTCGGCCAACCTGGCTGACGGGTCTCGAGCTGCCGGCATGGCGGGAAAACTCATTGGCGCCTGCGGCTCGGTCCCACTGGACATGTTGCGGTCTGCTACCCTCAGATTTGACCCGACATGGACCGTTCTGGACAGGGCGTTTGCGCCACTGAAGTCGGATGTGGTGTCTGCCGGGACTGCTGACAACGGGCAGTGGTTTGGGTAGGTCAACAGCCAGCCCACGCAGAGGTTCCCTGCGAAGTGGCTGTGGACCTAAGGGAACCCCGCGGGAATCCCTGGACCTTCCCAGCTCCTGACAGGCGGCACATTCTTTGCAGTAGTTTGCTACATCCCTGTTCATCCTGGGCCAATAGAACTGTCTCCGAATACAGGCAAGTGTCTTGCGGACACCAGAGTGACCTGTCAGGGAATTATCATGTGCGGATTTCAGCACAGGTCCCCTGAACGCACTCGGGACCACAAGCCATTTGGTATTGGCATGTGATATACCGGTAGGGGGCTGCACAGACTCGCTGTACAGTCTCCCACCTTCCCAGTACACCTTGAAAGCGGCTCCATCTGCGAGGGGCTCAGAGGTTTGCTGCCTGAGCACCTCCAGGCTTGGGTCCCTTTGTAGTGCTGCTGTGAGGACGTTGTCAGTTTCAGCCAACTTGCTCATGTCACACGAGGCCAGCGGCTGAAAGGTCTCATCCCTGCGGTCAGAGGAGGGGGAGGAGGCCGGAACCCCCTCCACCTGTTCTGAGCTCGGGTTCTGAGCAGTACAGCTGCGCGGTACTGCTAGCACAGGTACACCTTCAGAAGGGCACAGACGGGCATTACTCAAATCATCGTTGCATGCATTAATGACATTGACAGGTATAGACATTTTTTCATTACAGACAGGTTGTACAGTAAACTCAGGTACAGTTACATCATCATCACAACAGACAGTCTGTACATCAAACTCAGGTGCCTTTGAAGCAGGCACTATTGAACCGGGTACCCTTGAACTGGGCACATTCAACCCACCTCCCCCTGGTGCTCCCCCAAGTGTATAAAGTACCTGGTGGTGGGTGGAGAGTCCGTCTCCTTCCGTGAGCGACAAGGCGGTCGTGGCAGGTTCATAGTAGGACACAAGCTTGCCCAAATCAGTCCCCAGCAACACAGGGACTGGGAGATCCTTCATAATCCCAACAACCCTTTCTTGGATTCCCACCCCCCAATCCATCTTCACTCTTGCGTGGGCTATGTGAAAAAGGGTGCCCTCTACTCCAGTAAGGGCAAGGGATCGGCTGGAGCTAATGCTCTCCTTTGGCACAAGGTGTAAATGAGCTAATGTGATGTCAGCTCCGGTGTCTCGGTATCCGGTGACAACTTTGCCGTTCACTCTAACAAGTTGCTTCTGGTCGGTTCGGTCGCGGATTTCCTTTCCGCGGGCAAACAGAGCAAAATCCGAGGATCCAGGCTGTGGTTCGCTGGCGGGTTGCCTCTGCTGTGGGTGAGGTACAGGGGATACAGGTGCTGCAGGGGCTGGTGGTGTCTGTCTCCGCTCCGGACAGCCGAATTTCATGTGTCCGAGCTGGCAGCAGTAGTAACAGGTGACCTCTCCAGGGGCTGCAGGCCTGGGTGCAGCAGTTGTGCTGGGTGGCCTCTGTGGCTGACGGCTCATAGGGGCAGGAGAGTCTGCCGGGGTATTGGGCTGACCTCCTCTCCATCTGGATGGGACAGTTCTGCGTGCATCAGACACCCGGGTAGTCGCAAAAGTCTCAGCGAGGTCTGCAACGACAGTTGCTGACGCCGGCTTGCGCTCTAGCACAAACTGTTGTACATCAGCAGGGCAAATGTTCAGAAATTGTTCCAGGACTATCAAGTCCTCCAGGACACCATAAGACCCTTTAGTGAGGCCTAGAGTCCACTGGCGGAGTGTGGTGAGCAAGCTGCTGACCACATCTCGGTACGAATCAGAAGATTTTTTCTGCCAGGCCCTGAACTTTTTGCGATAGGCTTCTGGCGTCAGCTGGTACTTAGTAATGATAGCGTCTTTTATAGCGGCATAATCATTATCTTTCTCCGCAGGCAATTCTGCGAAAGCATCAAGCGCTTTGTAGCGCAGCAATGGTGTCAGATGTCTGGCCCACTGGTCTTGGGACAGACGATACTGACTGCAGGCTTTTTCAAAGGACCGCAAAAACAAGTCAATGTCTCAATATTAGCGAATTTAAATTTTGCACTTACGGGTGCTGCAGCTCCTTCCGCAGGGAGGCTGGGCGAGGAACTCCGGCTGGCCTGTTGCACTTTTGCCATGTTTAGCTCATGCTGTCGTTGGCGCTCCCGTTCTCTCGCAGCAGCATCCCTCTCCGCGTGGCGTTTTGCGGCCGCAGCAGCAGCAGGTGGGCGTTCCCACTCCTCACGGGCTTCCATGTACTGCATGTACTTTTCCAGGGCAGTCTCCATCAGCTTTCGTAATGCCTGCTGCATTACCGGGTCAGCACCCATAGACAGTCCAGTACTGGCCAGTTCCGGGTGAGTACTTTCAGAAACTCTGGGATGGGGGTCCACACTGACAGTCTCTGGCGTAACTGTTGCCGCATTGCCCGCAGGTTGCTCAACCTCTGTACGCTCAGGATCTTCAGTCTCTGGTTCCCCTCGACGTGGGTCAGATGGGCTGGTATCCACTTCAGCGGACACTCCCGGCTCCCGCAGTTGCTGGGTATCCCATCTGGACAAATCGGCTATCAGGTCCCGTTTTTTCTTGCGGAGGATGTCCATGCCCCTCGCTTTGCAAAGATTTTCCAGGTCTGCTAGGCACATGTTCTGGTAGTTCCCGGACATTTCATGCCAAATAAAATAAAACTTTTGGGGAGGGGTACTGGCTACACAGTCTCTCTGTATATATAAAAAATATATTGCCTTCCAGCTACACCAACGAATTAGTTCGTTTCTGGATAGCGCTAGCGCTATCTTAGATACTTTCAGCACAACACAGGTCCCAACAGCTGCCAAACACTGTCACAAGAGCCCTCAGTGGTCAGACCGCAAATGGCCTTCCAAACTGTGCCAGCGCACGGATCGTGTGAACTCTGGTCGCAGTCAATGCACAGGAACCGTTGGGAATTGGCCGCAGACAAACCAGAAGGGAGCCTGTGGGGTACGGTAATTACAACTTACACACGATTCCAGGGTATAACTGCCACCACCACTGATATGGGCCAGTGGACCCGACTGCCTGACTGATCCTGCGAATAAAACCGGTTAAAACACGCTGTATACTGTCTAGCCAACAACAAACAAAAGTAGCGTCTCTTCAGAGACCTGGGATCAGTTCTGTGTGTGCTGAATAATAGGGTAGCTAGAACAACAACTGACGATAGCGTCGGTTTATTGAAAGCAATATAAATAATTAATATATACAGACAATTATTAAAATCAACAATTATTAAAACAGTAATAGCCAGTAGGATTTGTGGAAATATGTCCGTTCTGGGAAAACTTGTAGAGTTCTTTTTGTTCAGTTCAGCAAAGTTTAAAATCCAAGCAATATGGAAAATGTCCTTTGTTCAGTTTCAGCAAAGATGGCCGATCAAGATGGCCGCTAGCCACGTGTCCTTTGTTTCAGATCAAAGTTCAGAGTTCAGCAAGATGGCCGCCAGCCATGTGTCCTCTGGCTGGCAATGTGCTTTCATGAAGGTGGAATTTGGAGGACTAATTAGCCTGGGCAGCTCATGTACTTTTAATGGAGCTGCTTTCAGAGGCGGGTTTCCAGAGTCGGCCCCCGGGCCGGAGTATGGTAATCACATCTGGGCAGGGGCTTCCACAAGCCCCATAACCCTGACATTTCCCTAGACCGACCTACGCGGCCGGCACACAAATAATAATTACATATTCTCGATCCCCAGAACCTACCGATTAATATGATACCTTGGATGTGGGTGTTAGGGCGTATGGTTACCGAGGGGTCCATAACTCCTTAACCGAACGGGCCATCACAATGAATTTCATATCAGTACGATGGCCAGATTTTACCGAATAAGACTATATGAATTTCATAGCTGTGCGATATTCGGTTTTTGTATACCGACAGGAAATCATACCACCCAGGCTTTCAGATTGTCCATTCATCGGTGCCAAGAAGTCTGGGGGGAACGTAGGTTTGGAGTAGCCCCCTGCTGGGGAGGGAAGCCTTCTGTGAATAGAGTCCCCAGCTGGTGACTAGAGAGGTAATGAAAGATAAACATGCTAAGCTAATTAACACATCAAAAGACATCCTGCATCTACGTCAGGGCAGAGGAGAAAACTTGTACTTTTAAAAAACCAGGAATGTCAATTTCTGATTCCTGTAATGGCTGCACAAATTTAGCCAGACAGCGATCAGAAATTGAACTGCGCGGCCCCTTCCAATTCGCCCGCGTTTCTCACGGCTGTTCCATGACAGCCGCCGGCTCATATCCCTTCTGCTTCCGGATTATGAGTTGTTCTGGATGTGCTGTCTAGGCTATATGAGACTAGGCTGCTATCTAGGCTATATGAGAAAGGCAGCAGCCTTTCATCTGTGTGCTTTCATTTTGGTATGATGTGCAGCTGCCTGTAGGAAGTGTCTCTCATAGGAATGAAACTGCAGTGATCAGTATCTATGCAGAGTGCACACAGAGCACACAGATCATATTGCAGCCACACTTGTCTGTTTCAGAGATTCTCTCTCAGCAGGAGCAGCCCCTCCCATGTCATCACAGCTCTCACCATGCAAAGCAGGAAATCTGAGCCAGGAGGTGGCAGGCTTGGGCTTGAAAAGACTCCACAGAAGAGTGACTCAGCTATAATGATTCCAGGTCAAACCTAGACTGAGCCAGTCGGGGATTCTTATCACAGCTGCTAATAGACTAATTAAGCAGATAAGAATGAAACTAAAAGCAGGGTAGGTGTTTACTGTCATGTTCCCACTGATAAATGTAATAAAATACATGAGGGTGCTTGGTCTCTGGTTCTCTTTAATGCCTAGAGATAGCCTATAAGAATGTTTCAACAAAGCACTTTTCCTATGGAATAAAAGAAACATTTTAATACTCCATCATCACCCTGCTCACTGTTTATTCTGCAGCGAAAATTATATATAAATCTATTCATTTTAAAAGCTTTTTCTGCTGTTTGACCTGACAGAGGCAAAAACTATTCTGCACATTTTCTGCTGCTGTTTCAACTGAAGCCATTTATATCTAAAGAAGATATAATGTCAAATTAAAACCCATCATCCCTGCAGGGCTCCTGTGAATGAAGAACGTACCCTCATGCTCTAACTGGAGCTAACAGGATGGAGATTACAAATGAAGTCATTCTATATCTGTCGGACTTGTTCATTTCTGGAACACAGCAGTCATAAAGATGCAGGTGAATTGTGGCAGACAGACACACACTGAATATGGCGTAGTTTCCATACATGCAGTTTTCTGCAGTGCAAGCGGTAGACGATCCACAAGGATATTCTGTCTCCGCTCCCTCAGCATCCCCCCCACACCCCGGTGATGTCACTCTCATGTCATGCCATTGTCATGTCATTTTGGGGCACTTATAGCAGGCTACCTACACTGGGGCACCTATAGCTAGCTAACTTAATCTCGGGGCCCCTATACCTGGCTACCTGTAGTGAGGGTACCTATACCTGGCTAACCTATACTGGGGGCACCTATTTCTGGCTAACCTATACTGGGGCACCTATATCCAGCTAACCTATACTGGGGCACCTATGCCTAGCTACCTACACTGGAGGCACCTAAACTTGGCTACATATACTGGGGGCATTTATACTCAGCATTGGCGTGCTGATCCCTCATCATATATCTTTCAATAGTGACACGTTCCCCAGCAATCGTTGTTGATGGTCTGCAGCGTCATTAGTATCTGGTGGCAAACTATTTTTTTTTGTATTGAATCCAATACAATAACCTGCTGGGGATTGCAAAGACTGAAGAGTACCGCGCGGTGAGCGACACAGGACAGGTAATGTATGAATGCACACACTGGGGGGTACATTTATACACTAAGGGGGGAGCAGCGAGGTAGCTGATTCACAAAAGATTTCATGCTTAAATTGATTAGGAATCAGCTGAAAAGATCTCTCTCTAATCAGATTCGATCAGAGAGAGATTTGTCTCTTGTTCGAGTCTGCCCATCATCGCTAGATGTATGCAGGGGTCAGTCCTGGGAAAAGAGGTGAGTGGCCGCACCCCAAAAACCTCTGCGGCGCGCATAGTGCGGCGCGCCAAAATTAGGCGTGGCTAAGCATAGTGTGGGCGTGGTCATGGGTGGGGGCCAAATATACATGGCCTTAGCAGTGGTATAAAAGGTCTGCAGGGGAAGTTTGAGCTCTGTCGTAGTGTATTCCCAAAAAGTAGATGTAATCTGACAGCATTTCACCAAAAATATACATAATCTGGCAGAGGTTCCTCCAAAATACAGATAATATGGCAGTGGTTCCCCCAAAATAGACAATCTGGCAGCAGCAGTTTCCCCCAACATACACATAATCTGGAATCAGTTCCCCAAAATACGTGAAACCTGGCAGTGGATCACCCAAAATACATGTAATCTGGCAGCAGTGGTCCCCCAACATACACAATCTGGCAACAGTTCCCCAAAATACACGTAATCTGGCATCAGCGGTTCACCAAAAATACAGATCTGACAGCAGTTCCCCCAAAATAGGTACCCCAAGTATAGCTAGCCATGTGTATAGTTGTCCCCAGAATAGGTGGCCAGGTGTAGAGATGTCACCAGAATAGGTAGCCAGGTGTATAGATGTCCTCAGAATAGGTGGCCAGGTGTATAGATGTCCCCAGTATAGCCAGGTGTCTCCAGTATATGTAACCAGGTGTTCAGGTGTCCCCAGTATAGTCAGGTGTATAGGTGTCCCCAGTGTATTCAGGTGTATAGGTGCCCCCAGTGTAGCCAGGTGTATAGGTGTCCCCAGTATATGTAGCCAGGTGTATAGGTGTCCTCAGTATATGTAGCCAGGTGTATAGGTGCCCCCAGTATAGCCAGGTGTATAGGTGTCCCCAGTATATGTAGCCAGGTGTATAGGTGTCCTCAGTATATGTAGCCAGGTGTATAGGTGCCCCCAGTATAGCCAGGTGTATAGGTGTCCCCAGTATATGTAGCCAGGTGTATAGGTGTCCTCAGTATATGTAGCCAGGTGTATAGGTGCCCCCAGTATAGCCAGATGTATAGGTGTCCCCAGTATATGTAGCCAGGTGTTTAGGTGTCCTCAGTATATGTAGCCAGGTGTATAGGTGCCCCCAGTATAGCCAGGTGTATAGATGTCCCCAGTATATGTAGCCAGGCCAGGTGTATAGGTGTCCCCAGTATATGTAGCCAGGTGTATAGGTGCCCCCAGTATAGCCAGGTGTATAGGTGCCCCCAGTATAGCCAGTCTATAGGCGTCCCCAGAATAGGTAGCCAGGTGTACCCCCAGCAGGAAGGGAGCAGCGCAGTGGAGGGAGCGTTGTGCAGAGCAGTGGAGAAGAGCGGACATCTCCCCCCCTTCCCTCACCTTGGGGCTTCTCTTCGTGGCTCTCCCCTCCAGAACATTGGCGGCGGTGGCTGGCAGCGGGCATCAGTGGGCGGGACTTACCTCCTCCTCGTTCCGGCGAGTTGAAGCTGTGCGTGCCGCTAGTCTGGTCTAGTGAAGACCAGAGCAGCGGCACGCACAGCTTCAACTCGCCGAAACAGGAGAAAGAAAGTCCCGCTCACTGATGCCCGCTGCCAGCTACCGTCGCTGCAAATGTTCTGAAGGGGAGAGCCAGGAAGAGGAGCCCCAAGGTGAGGGAAGGGGGGGAGAGATCCGCCCTTCCCCACTGCTCTGCACAACGCTCCTCTCCACTGCGCTGCTCCCCTCCATATATGCTAGGATGGACGACTTCCACTCTCCAAAAAAAGTTGGTGGACGTCGTCCACCCGCGTTCACGCAGGACTCGACCCCTGGATGTATGGCTACCTTTACATTTTTATTAGTGCAGGTTGAGCAGCTGCAGCTCGGAAGTGTAAATGATCATAAATGATGATGTAAATGATCATAAATAATTTTAGTAGCAAAAAAGTTTTGGGGGAGTAATTTTGAAATTTTAGTTTAGATTTTGTGTGTCACGCTTTTATTATACTCAAAATGTATACCAGACCCTTGCTTGACACATTTTGGTAAGTTTCAGGAACAATGGTTATGAAAATGTATTTTATTACTTTTTGCACAGAAATCCAGCAGAAACAGAACCCCAGGAAAGTTTAAATATGTTGATAAAAGTGTCTGAATACTTTCTAAAAGTGCATTTGTGTGTGTTTTACAATGCAGATGTGGAAATAAGGCCTAATGGTCCTATTGTAAAGCCACTAAAACAAACAGCTATGGAGAGTAGTTATGTATATTAATGCATGTACTGCTTGTGCGTCACCATTACACCTCCTAACTTTCTTCAGGCTCCCTTTCTCTGTACAGCAGACCACTCTAATCCCATGTACAGCCCCTCTTCCAAGTGTAACATCAATGTACAGCAGCTCCACTCTTTCATATACAACTCCTTTGGGCAGCATCTCCCCATTTGCAGCTCCCCTCTTCCATTTGCATCCTCACCTTCCACATTCAGCTCTGTTAAGTCCAGCCATGCCCTTGGGGAGCAGGCCGCCCAAGTCCTAGGCTTTTGTGGCCTCTTTCAGTAACCCTGTCTGTGTATCACAGGATGTATCAATTATGCTGTAGTATCAATTAACAGTAGAGGATACAGCAATGGCTAACATAAAACCTTGCCTTGAACTGCACCTGTCCTGGCTCCTGCATAAAAACAGAGTTTGCATTGGAGTGGGCCACTATATGTATCTAGCCTTGTAGCACTAGGAGTCTGGTCTCCACCATTGCTTCTATAAAGCTAATGGGAAGCGAAAGAAAAAAAACCACGAAACTTACCTAAGGAGAGGGAAGGTTCTGCGTCCTATAGACCCTTCCTGCTCCTCCCACGGTCCACTCGTTCCAGCACTGACTCCTCTGTTTGAATCCAGGGATGAGCAGAAACTACACCAGTGCAAACGTACGCATCGTAGTTCGCATCTATGCATCGTAGTTCATAGGTGAAGTTTCAAAATTACGCTTACGAATTTACGCGCAGCGAAGTACTGCTATGCATAGCTTACGCCCACTATGCGTAGTTAACATGTGTATTGCATAGTGAACTACGAATGCGTTATTTGCCACTAATTTTCCGCGTGCGATTGTATGCTTACAAATTTACGCATTGGAAAGGAGAATGTATGCATAGAAGAGTTCCCGAGATAAGCATTTAAAGAGAAATTAATGCGTAAAATTTTCTGCATACGGGCATAAGCATCCGCATACACTACACTTCGCACTACGAGTAATTGCGTATTTAAACGCGTAGTCTACTAAATGCATACAAAGCGAATATTTGATTTCAAAGCAGTAGTTAGGCGAAGCGTAATTTCGTGAAAACTACGCGTAGTTCCAGAGTAGCGAAGTTGGCTGACTACGACCATCCCTGTTTGAATCCCCCGACCTGGGAGGCTTCGGAAGTCTTTGGAAGCCCGAGAGCTTCCTGTAAGAACCTATACATTGGTTGCTGTTGGCAACAGCACAACACACCTTTTACTCCGACACCAGCAACTCATTAGAGCTGCAACTCACAGCGACAGCATACAGGAGATAGAGCGGAGACAGCCACCTTCACCTTTAAGGAGTTTATTAAGCAATCAGAGTTATACAAGTATTCCATCAGGCATCTTTTGTTACATGTTGATTTCTTCAGAGTATAAACAGTCTTTCCTATGTCCTATGTACGGTACATCACATATATTTACAGCATACAGACATGAAGCTATTATTCTAAATAGGAAGCGTAGAGAGCAGGATAGCATGCAGAAGAAGAAGTCCTCTCTGCCATCCCGTCTCTTACTTTTATATGAACATCAAAGAGTTAAATTCTGACATCACCCGAGCCATACCCCCAAGCCTACATGCATGGGCATGTGACCCACATCATCATCTAGTGCGCCAGTGCTTTATGCCCTAGATGCATGAAATGCAATGTCTTCCAAATATCAGCTTTGTTTACCTTTTCATAGTCTGAATGTCGGACATTTAGACCTGATAACTAATTATGTGGCCTTCTAGAGGAACATGCTTCTTGTAAATGACTTCATAATTTCTCTCCGAGAAACTATGCTTAAAGAGATCCTGCATCTCAAGTCTTTACTAGACTTTAGTACCTGAGGCCTAGAATTCAAGTATACTTACATTCTAACACTCCCGAAGATAGGCGGCTCTGTAATGTGCATGCGTGAGCGTGCAAGATAGCTCACTAGCACAGGCGCAGTACAGAGCTGCCCCTCTTCAGGAGCACTCAGACTCCAAGGCCTCCTGCGGTGGCAGAGAGTAGTGTTGGGCGAACTCCTAGATGTTCGGATTCGCGAACGTTCGCCGAACATCGCCGCGATGTGCCGGTGTTCGCGCCGAACTCCGAACATAATGGAAGTCAATGGGGACCCGAACTTTCGTGCTTTGTAAAGCTTCCTTACATGCTACATACCCCAAATTTGCAGGGTATGTGCACCTTGGGAGTGGGTACAAGAGGAAAAAAAATATTTGAAAAAGAGCTTATAGTTTTTGAGAAAATTGATTGTAAAGTTTCAAAGGAAAAACTGTCTTTTAAATGCGGAAAATGTCATGTTTCTTTGCACAGGTAACATGCTTTTTGTCGCCATGCAGTCATAAATGTAATACAGAGAAGAGGTTCCAGGAAAAGGGACCGGTAACGCTAACCCAGCACCAGCAGCAGCACACGTGATGGAACAGGAGGAGGAGGCGCAGGAGGAGAAGGCCACGCTTTTTGAGACACAACAACCCAGGCCTTGCATGAGGACAAGAAGCGTGCGGATAGCATGCTTTTTACCGCCATGCAGTCATAAATGTAATAAAGATGAGAGGTTCCATAAACAGGGACCGGCAACGCTAACCCAGCAGCAGCAGCAGCACACGTGATGGAACAGGAGGAGGCGCAGGAGGAGAAGGCCACGCTTTGAGACACAACAACCCAGGCCTTGCAGGAGGACAAGAAGCGTGCGGATAGCATGCTTTGTACCGCCATGCAGTCATAAATGTAATAAAGATGAGAGGTTCCATAAACAGGGACCGGCAACGCTAACCCAGCAGCAGCAGCAGCAGCACACGTGATGGAACAGGAGGAGGCGCAGGAGGAGAAGGCCACGCTTTGAGACACAACAACCCAGGCCTTGCATGAGGACAAGAAGCGTGCGGATAGCATGCTTTGTACCGCCATGCAGTCATAAATGTAATAAAGATAAGAGGTTCAATAAACAGGGACCGGGCGGCAACGCTAACCCAGCAGCAGCAGACGTGATGGAACAGGAGGAGGCGCAGGAGGAGAAGGCCACGCTTTCAGGCGCAACTCAGGCCTTGCATGAGGACAAAAAAATGCGTGCGCAAAGCAATGCAATGAGTAGTTTTCAGGATACAATGGGCTATTCGGAGGAGCTATTCCCACCCCCACAATCTTCTACCTGTGAAAGGTCAATGGAACAGCCACAAATGTTGTGCCCGGATTCACAACCTTTTTCTGTGGAAAATGCACCTCGCACTGAAATGCAAGGCGAGGCCGAGGATGAACATGACGTCAACAACTCAACATGACGCAAAATGGGGGCGGAACAGAAAGCTGCTTTCAATGTTTTGAAGGCCTTAATTGCCTCCGGTGGCCAGTTAGATGCATCATTCATCACACCCAAATCCCAGAGCAATGTGTGCAGGAATTTGAATCGCAGGAGGTGTACCGAGATCATCTGGACAAGTGACCAAGTGACCAAGTGACCAAGTGACAAGTGACCAAGTGACAAGTGACAAAGTGAAAAGTGACAAAGTGACCAGTGACAAAGTGACAAAGTGACCAGTGACAAAGTGACAAAGTGACTGACAAAGTGACAAAATGACAAAGTGACAAAATGACAAAGTGACAAGTGACAAAGTGACAAAATGACAAAGTGACAAAGTGACCAGTGACAAAGTGACAAGTGAGAGGTTGTTCTGGGGAGCTCTACTCCACTGCACACAGTCACATATGAGGAGAGGTCTCGTCGGGACTGCTGATCCTCCTCAGCTTGCTCAAAGCCTTGAGGGTTCCTGAAGATCCTCTGCTTGGAGTTCGCCGGGGTTCAGCTTGGTGTCGGGGTCGGCGGCGTCCTCCTCACTCCAACGTGGCAGATCTTCTGTTGAAGGAAAAAAAAAACATTTTTTAAAGTCCAGTACCGCTTCTGAAGGACTCACCAAGAGATGCAGGAGCGCTTCAATCTAGCGCACCATCGCTCGCTGGGTGATGTCCCTCCCTACGCGCTGGAATTCTACGCTGCACATGCTAGCACGCTTTTGCGCAGTGCCGAGGCGCATTCCAGCAGCTAGCTACCAAGCTTCTGTGGATCTGATTGGGCCACCATGTTGGATCTCTGCCAAGTCCTCCAAAATTTTGAGCAATCCACGTTGCTTGTGACTGAGCAGTGACAACTCTACAGTCAGCATTACAATACCACTGCTGTGTTTACTGAAGAAATCAATGTTGAAGATGGAAACCGCTGGCATGATGCAAGTGGGGGAATCTGAAGATGAAAACGATCAGCGTGATGATACCAACATCAGGCAACCTGCCTCAGGAAACGCTGGTCCCAGCTATGACAAAGAACAGGATGAGGAACAGCTGGAGTAGGAATTGGATGCCCCCACTGCCGAGGGACAGAGCGGTGCACGTTGGACTTCCACAATTTAGCGGGAATGGACAGCAGAAGAGGAAGAAAGTGATGCTGGTGACAGATATGGTGCATCACAACAATCACAACGCTCACAAGAACATGAAGACAGAGGAGTCTGGCAGGATTCTCTGGCACACATGGCTCAATTCATGCTAGACTGCATTGAACGCGGCCCGCGCATTATTCACTATTCATTATTATTCATTATTCTTGACAACACCAATTACTGGGTTTATAGTATAAACCCAGTAATTGGTGTTGTCAAGAATAATGAATAATAATGAATAGTGAATTTTTTAACATTGTGTTTGTATAAACTGGGTATAAACTTTATACCCAGTTTATACAAACACAATGTTAAAAAACTGATTGAAGAAAGTGTCAGACAGGTCAAAAATGGAACAATTCCAGCAGGCCCTTGAGGATGGAGACTTTAGAGAGGAGATTGACATCCTCCTCCTTCTCTAGCCAGTTGTACGCCGACAGACTGACTTCAGCAAACCCAGGAGGACCAGGAGGGCAGCAAAGAACACAAGCTGCTGCTAGTGCCCAAAAGGGAATGGTATTGGCAGTGTCCTTGGAGTGGGAACATTTTCTGACACCCATGCAGCAGCCCACAGAACAGCAATCGGGCAGTTCCACGTCCTCCAACACCAATCGCCTGGAGAAGATGGTCAAGGACTACATGTCAGATGGCGTAGCTGTGTTGAACAATCCATCTGCAGACAGACGGTGAGTGTGACAGCACAGAAGGACCATGGCAACTCACTCATAGTACCACAGTTTGATAGTGCTGCCCAAAAAATTATATGGATCCGTGGACCCGGGCAGTACTGGGAAGTGGGAACGCAGATTTTAGTACCTAAACACACGATACAACATGTTTTCCGGGGTCGGACTCTGAGGCACATACAGATGGTCCCGATCATCATCCTCATCATACAACTCTTCTCCTGAGTCTGACCCACCCACCACCTCTGCCACCCCAACATCCCCAGGCACAGACCCCTCATCGTCCTCAACATTAACTTGGGATGCTGGCCTGAGCCCGACCTCCTCCTCCACATCAGGCCCCATCATCTCCTCAATGGCAGCCCTCAATAATCGCTCTGGCGCCGGACCGATGGACACAACGTTCTCCTCCGGGGAGGGCTGCTGCTGACCACTGGCTGCTGGGGTGGATGTTATAGCTTGCGTGGGGCGTTGGCTGTTGCTGTTGTTGGGAGTGCTGCTCACAGCGGAGGTCTCTGAGGAACTCATGGTGAGCTCATATAGTGATTGACGTTGAGTGGAGTATTACTGATCCCAGCAATATACACACTGACTGGCAGAGTACGCAATGCTATATAGTGGTTGACGGTGAGTGAAGTACTACAGATCCCAGCAATATACACAGTGACTGGCAGTACAATGGTATGGGTGGGTGAGCAGAGTACTACAGATCCCAGCAATGCTATATAGTAATGGGGTGACTGAGTGAGCGGCAGTGTACTACTGTTCCCAGCAGACACAGAGTGGCAGTAAACACAATGCTATATAGTGTGGCTGAGCGAGCGGTGTAGTACTGTTCCCAGCAGACACAGAGTGGCAGTAAACACAATGCTATATAGTGTGGCTGAGCAAGGTACACAGAGTGGCAGTAAACACAATGCTATATAGTGTGGCTGAGCGAGCGGTGTACTACTGTTCCCAGCAGACACAGGGTGGCAGTAAACACAATGCTATATAGTGTGGCTGAGCAAGGTACACAGAGTGGCAGTAAACACAATGCTATATAGTGTGGCTGAGTGAGCGGTGTACTACTGTTCCCAGCAGACACAGAGTGGCAGTAAACAGAATGCTATATAGTGTGGCTGAGCGAGCGGTGTAGTACTGTTCCCAGCAGACACAGAATGGCAGTAAACAGAATGCTATATAGTGTGGCTGAGCGAGGTACACAGAGTGGCAGTAAACACAATGCTATATAGTGTGGCTGAGCGAGCGGTGTACTACTATTCCCAGCAGACACAAAGTGGCAGTAAACACAATGCTATATAGTGTGGCTGAGCGAGGTACACAGAGTGGCAGTAAACAGAATGCTATATAGTGTGGCTGAGTGAGCGGTGTACTACTATTGCCAGCAGACACAGAGTGGCAGTAAACAGAATGCTATAAAGTGTGGCTGAGCGAGGTACACAGAGTGGCAGTAAACAGAATGGTATATAGTGTGGCTGAGCGAGCGGTGTACTACTATTCCCAGCAGACACAGAGTGGCAGTAAACAGAATGCTATATAGTGTGGCTGAGCGAGGTACACTGAGTGGCAGTAAACACAATGCTATATAGTGTGGCTGAGCGAGCGGTGTACTACTATTCCCAGCAGACACAGAGTGGCAGTAAACAGAATGCTATATAGTGTGGCTGAGCGAGGTACACAGAGTGGCAGTAAACGCAATGCTATATAGTGTGGCTGAACGAGCGGTGTACTACTATTCCCAGCAGCGACACAATGACTGGGGGGACCCTGGCTAGCGTGGCTGGAGCGCGAACTACCCTGCCTGCCTACCCAAAGCTAAACCCACAGACAAATGGCGGAGATATGACGTGGTTCGGGTATTTATTTACCCGAACCACGTGACAGTTCGGCCAATCAGAGCGCGTTCGGGTCCGAACCACGTGACCCGTTCGGCCAATCACAGCGCTAGCCGAACGTTCGGGGAACGTTCGGCCATGCGCTCTTAGTTCGGCCATGTGGCCGAACTCGAACATCACCCGAACAGGGTGATGTTCTGCAGAACCCGAACAGTGGCGAACACTGTTCGCCCAACACTAGCAGAGAGCAGTATTCGATCAATTGGTTAAACTACTACAAGAGGTGACAGTGCTGGAACGAAGGGACTGTGAGAGGAGCGGGAAGGCTTCCCTCTCCTTAGATAAGTATCTGTTTGTTCATTTTTTTCACTTCCCATTGACTTCAAGTCATCACATATGTTCCTTTCTCAGAGCAAGTGGCATATTTGACACATGCTGCACCAGCTGTGTTTATGTAGATGTACATGTGTCAAAGAGGTGGAGGCTATGGCCAGCTGACTCAATATCAGATGAGTATACTGGCACACACCAATGCAAATTCTGCCCAGAGCAGTTAAATTGCCAGGATTAGCATGTCTTATCATTATGGCCCTCCCAAGCAGTGTGCGTGTGTCCAACTTGTCACGCTTAACTTGGAATAAAATGCACCCACACCTGGGTCAGTTTTCACATAACCTTCTGGTATTCATTTTTCGGTGACTCAATTCATTATTAAACTCAGAACTGTTGGATTATCAGGATAGTGGGAAGTGGGAACACTTCTCAAAGTAAGGTCAGGAGCTAACCTGAGTGATTGTTGTAGTGTGTATTGGTGCACACAGTCTATGAGGCTTACAATAACAAATCGACTTATGATTGTGACCTGTGCATTGATCGCCCACCATGATTACCTTAGACTGACAATCTGAAGCTCCTTTCATGCCAGCAAAATGCAGCCTTGTCGCTACTGTAGAACAGAGACCTCACATTACAATACTATCCACATGCAATGCATTTCCTGTATTATGGTTCTCCATCATGTTTTTAGCTTGGACATCATCTTCCAGCTGAGAAACTGCAATGGAAGTGCAATCAGTTCTCTTCTAAAGTCTTCAGAAGCTCCGTGGCTGCCCCCACCTGCTTGCTGGGGCCCGTCCACTGCTCAGCAACCATTACCTAATTGGTGGCTGCCACGCTGGGTGAGGGCCACAGCAAGCAAGAAGGGGTGTCCACAGAGCTTTGAAAAACTTTGGTAAACATAGCTGTAGCGGTCTTACAGATTGACGGGGGGGGGGGGGGATGTTTCTATTATTTATAAATTACAGGTCAGCAGATGAATGATTTTAACTCTACCACCAATCCTTACAGCTATAATAGAGAGCCCTACACTGCAGGCATTCTATTTTACACTGGAAGTAGACTTTAATGCTGGGCATACATGGTTAGATAGTTCTTATCAATCGAGCCGCTGATGGCTCGATTGATAAGATCCAACCTGTCCGATCACCGCGGTGGATCGATACCGCGCACGAAACGCTGATAAGACGAGCGGGAATCGATTCACACGCACGCGCGGACGAGCGGGGATGCGCCGGCATCGAGCCGCTGGCTCGATACCGGCGCGTAAACGAACCATGTATGCCCAGCATTAGATGTTCCTGTAGGTTTTTGTATACAGCTACCAATGCCAACTGCTAATTCACTTACCAAAATCCAGTGTCGTCACAGTTAATAAAGCCAATTACTATCTTATTTTTAATCTCTCAACTAACACTCTCATTTTGCCTCATTGTTATTATTCCTCATCACTCCAAGTCAATCTAAAAACCTTTGAGACCAAATTTAAATTATGACTCATGTGCTTCAAATTACAAAGCAGAGATTTCCTGCTAGGCTGGAGGAAGCGCCATAAGAGGTGATAAAGAAAGAGGAAATTGGAAGTTATAGCTCACTGTAAAGTATTTCAAGCATGGACATATTCCTTCTGCAATGGCAGCCACTGGCTTCATGTTTAATAAAGATTTTATAGACGGGGCAAAATGAAACAGAAGATTGTAAAAGTATGTGAAATCAATTAACCCCCCTGGCGGTGTAAAAAATTCCGCCAGGAGGCAGCGCAGCAGTTTTCTTTTTCTTATATCATGTAGCGAGCCCAGGGCTCACTACATGATAGCCGCTGCTCAGCGGCATCCCCCCGCCCACTTCGATCAGGAAATCCCGTTCAAAGAATGGGATTTTCTGGAGGGCTTCCCCCGTCGCCATGGCGACGGGGCGGGATGACGTCACCGACGTCGGGACGTCATTGGGAGTCCCGATCCACCCCTCAGCGCTGCCTGGCACTGATTGGCCAGGCAGCGCATGGGGTCTGGGGGGGGTGCCGCGCGGCGCGACGGATAGCGGCGATCGAGCGCGGGGCGGCGGCGATCGGTGTGCTGACGCAGCTAGCAAAGTGCTAGCTGCGTGCAGCAAAATAAATAAATAAACAAATCGGCCCAGCTGGGCCAGAGAAAACCTCCTGCGCGGCTTACCACGAACTACGTTCGGGGTTACCGCCAAGGAGGTTAAAGAGGTATAGTACCTAATTTACATGGACTGTTACAGAGTATTTAAACAGAAAATATATTTTGCAGCACATATAACAATGCCGTAGTAAAGGATAAGGAGGGGACAGCTGTGAGCCTAATTTTAAAGCCCACTTGAAGTGAGAGGGATATGGAGATTGTCATATTTATTTCCTTTTAAACAATGCAAACCGCTGATCTTCAGAATCTAGCCCATTTAGAATATGGAGGCTGCCATCTTTATTCTCTAATACATAATACCAGTTACCTGACTTCTGTGCTGATGCTCTGCCTCTAAGGTTCGGTTCCCACTATATCGCAAAACAGACTTTTTTTGTTCTTTTTGCCTCTGACAGTTAAACGGATCCTATTTATTAATAGGATCCATTCACACTTGTCAGACTAAAACGGATCTTCTGGATCCATTGCAGTAAGCAGGACACACTCTCGTGATTTTTCCTAGACAAGAGGATGCATTTCCCATACAGCCAGTGGTGGAAATGCATCTGCTCCAGGCTATGTCCACAAAAGAGACTGGCACCGCTGTCTGTGATTATAGCTCTTTTATTCCATAAGAAGGCAGCAGTGACAGACTGCTGTTTCGAGTATTTCACTCTTTATCAAACTGCTAAATGCCATAAAAACAAGTGACCACACACACCTTTAAATAACCCACCCCAAAGAGGACTCCTCTCAGTGGCAGTGCTCATCTATGCCTATAATGCGTAGAGCACCAGCCACATTATATCATCGGAGACTGTTGCATGGTACAAGCGGCTATAATCCAGCCATTCGCCGCAATTGCGGCCATCTCGTCAGTCAAACCAAACCCCCTGGTGGCAAAGCACATCGGGAGGGCGCCATGACATCATCGGACGCGTCCTGGGCTGAAAATCACTGCAATACCTACCATCACCACAGAGAAAGACCGATGCGACCATAAGGTCGCACTCAGCATCAATACTGATGCCGAACCAATGCGACCAAAACGGCGCACTAAATAATAATAAACATGGCCACAAGATGGCAGACCACGCGACCAAATGGTGGTACACAGTGTAACACATTAAAGCTAAATCAATTGGTCTGACTCCACTGGCTGCATGCTTAATCTGACTCCACTGGCTACATGTTTGGTCTGACTTCACTGGCTGCATGCTTGGTCTGACTCCACTGGCTGTATGCTTAGTCTGACTCCACTGGCTGCATGCTTAATCTGACTCCACTGGCTGCATGCTTGGTCTGACTCCACTGGCTGCATGCTTGGTCTGACTCCACTGGCTGCATGCTTGGTCTGACTTCAGTGGCTGCATGCTTGGCCTGACTTCAGTGGCTGCATGCTTGGTCTGACTCCACTGGCTGCATGCTTGTTGCTGGTGTGTGAGTCTAAATCTAAAGCCAAAAGCTCAGCATGTCAGCTAGGCAACTGCCATCCTATATAATAAAACAGCTGTGTCCCTGCGTCCTCTGTCCCTGTGTCCGTGCGTTTGGCGTACTGCACATGCGCGGCACGCTGGTGGACTTGAGACAGCAAGGGTCGGGAGCGGGAGTGAGCGCGGCCGTTGGGGGAATAGAGGCAGTGCGGGGGGTCGCGGCAAATGCCTAGTGCCTGTTTTTAAATGGGTGGGGTTTCATCTAGTTGTTTATAAAGAAATAAAGATGGGGCCCCAATATTCCTCTCACTTCAGGTCCCCTTTAATGTGATGGATAGCATAACTGATCAGTAGGAAAGGTCAGGAGCTCAGCTCAACTTACTCTGACATCCACTTTGGCTTGTAACATCTGTTCTAATCTCGAGAATGACTGAAAATGTAGATCTGTAGTTTTCACTGTAGGTACTATCTGATTATGACATTTTTCATCACAAATATATCCTAGGAAGTAAGTTCCACAGATTACAGTCTTCCTTAGCTGACACGATGAAACATAATGAAAGATTTGTGATTGATCAGTAGGGTAATGCCATAGAGATTTATCTAGTGGTGCAGAGCAGAAGAGGACTGGGTGGCTAGTAAGCTTTCATAATCCAGCGGTTGAATACAGAATGAAGCAGCAAGGTGGGTTTAGTGTTCAGGAGGCAAACAAACTCTCCTGGATGTAACAGATGGCATGGCTATATTAGATAAATGTAATAATTCACTACCTAATCTTAGCTCTGAACTGTTCTGATAAAGTGACTGGTGTGAAAAGCAGATTTATAGGGACAAGCTACAAAGTACCTTATTTACTGTAACGGACTGTAAGCAGAAATCTTCACCAGCAGCCTATAGAGTAGATAAAAAAGGTTAAAGACAAACTTCAGGCACAGATGTTTTTCCTTATCCTTTGTAACACTTAATGGCAGAGCTTGTTTGAGGTGTGTGCAGCATGTTAGCTCAATCACAGGGGCATTACAAGGCTCTGCCAGGCCCTCCAGTATAAACACTGCTGACTGGGCCACATACCCTCTCCTAAAGAGATTGTTGAACTGAGCACAACCCTCTCCAAAGCTACTGCCCGCTATTTGCTGCCGTATTTTGTATTTTGGGCGGCCCGACTCCCGATATTTATCGGGTGCTGCAAGTGTCCAAATTTCCCCTTCTTAAGGGACTTCCGAGGCAAGAAATTCAATCTAGTTTTATTTACCTGTGCTTCTTCCAGCCCCTAGTTGTAATTTAGGTCCTCAGCTCCGGTCTTCTCCGGGGTCCTGCTGGCAGCCTCTAAGGATCATAGACCCCCGATGGGTCATCTTCAACACATGCACGTGCCCGCTCGCGAATGCGCAAATGTCATTGGAAGGGTAATGCGCATTACGCTTCTAGTGATGCGGGAGCGTTCTTGCGTGAGGTGGACACACGCCTGCGCATGTGCAGAAGACGCCAACCCATTGAGGATCGGCGATCCTTAGAGGCTGCCAGCAGGACACTGGAAAAGACTGGAGCAGCGGCGAGGTACCCAAATGACTTCCAGGGGCTGGAAGAAGGCTCTGGTAAGTAAAACTAGATTTAATTTCTCGCATCGCTTTAATGATAATTCAAAGGGTGCATGTGTCAAAGCCCAAATATGTATGTTTTTTTCAGGGGTAAGGGGAGTTCCCACTGTATTAATGGTGGGGGTGGTTAAGGTTAGTCATGGGTGGGTGGGTAGTTAAGGTTAGGCATCGGTAGTGGGAGGGTTTAGTGTAAGAATGGGCTTAGGTTCAGCTGTAGCAAAATTTCTGGATTTATTACTAATATTTCACTATCATTTTATCCACTTTAACAGTAGAATATCTGTAAATTTACCGATATTCTATCAGCTGTTCTGGGCAGTGGCACCCAAATTTCCAGGCACCCTTTTTGATGTACGCGTATATGTACCCATCTTTATCTCACCAATGGACATTGATGATTGTGTCAAAGTTTAATATGAATGAACACTTCTTTCCTGTGCCAGTGTCCAGAACTGTTCAGGACATTAAAAGCCAAGGTTGGAAGACCGGGCAGTTCCAATCCATACATGAGGTTAAGAGTGTCACTGAGCAGGGCAGCCTTCAAATACAATAAAAGATAACACATATAAATAGTGTTGCTTGTAGCATGCTGGGAATAATAATGGGCTATCAGCTGCAAAAACACAGCTTGGCTTTCATCCCTGCTGATAAATGGAAGTCCATGGAATTTTCCTCCCCATTCAGTTTGTCATGCCTGCTTGGATGCAGCTGATTACAAAGTCTGAGCAGACACAGAATGCCCAGCTGATACTGTCATGACTTCATGTGAAACAGAGCAAACACCGAGACAAAAACAACAGCTGGAAGGAAAAGACTTAATGTCCCTTCAGAGAAAGCCACATGTTGCTGTGGCTCAGATCCACAACAGCACAGCAGAAATTTTCCACAATTATAAGGATGGCCTGGGCAGGCAGGGAGTGTGCGTCCCATTGAGGGTTAAATGAAGTGGTCTCTCCATAAGAATGTCTGGACCATTGACTTCTTATGCTTGGTCCATTAAGCCAGTTCAAGAGATTTATAAAAGTCAAAAAGATCAGACCACGCCCCATTACCTCACAACCGAGCATGAAATGTTCAACAAGAAATCCTGTGTGACACATCTGCTTCCTATACTGGCTGAGGCACGTCTACACTGCAATGAGCCTTTGCAGTCTCAAATTATCCTATGTCAAAAGTTTGTAGCCTGAATGTTGTATGAAGCAGCATCTGAATGTGGCATGTGGAGCAATTAAACATAACTAGACTGTCTGCAATAATTATATATGAAGCTATACATACAGATGGGGAAGTAGGGGTGGGGGGAGGAGGGGGGCTGAAGATCATAAACAATGAAAATGAACACACAATCTGAATGACAGTTAGAAGAACAACAACAAATGTTTGCTTTGAATGGCAGTTTTAACGCATAGGAGAAATTACATGGCAAATCAGAGATTTTTTGTAAAAGTCGACATTGGCTATATCTTTTCCACCTGATTCTTAAGGTGGCCATACATATAGAGATTAAGATTCAATTGACTAAATAATCGATTTTATTGCGAAATCAAATTCAGTGTAGTTGATCGAATGTAGACTAGTGGCCCACGCACTGCAAGCAAAATTCTATACGATTCTCCTTCTCTAATTGATCTGACCAATGTACCCCATCCTCTGTATGCAAAAATCGATTCAGTGTCAATCGAATGATATGTGAACTGAAGCCAATATCTGTGCGATCTACTGATATCTTCCATCCTGCTCAATCAGCTAGGTTGGTCGATTCTACATGATATCAGCCACTTTTCATCGATCGACCACACTGGAACACACTTGATTCCTTCTCGACTCGATAAAATTATTGACCCAAATGGTCGATCATACAGCCAAATCACTAGATGTATAGCCACCTTTAAAGTAATGTTTTACGTGGTGAGTAATCTAGCTTTCATGATTTTGGATATAATGAAGTTCATTAATGGTCTGGCGCACAAAAGCACGGTATTATTGGCATACACAGACCGTTAGTAATGTTCATTACCGTAACAACGGTCGTGCAACTCGAGTACCACGGGTTGCGCTAATAGCACGGGAATATTACTGCGCTTTTGTGCATCAAGCCTGAAGGCCCCTATTCAATTCACTTTTTCTCCTTATGAATAAAATGCCTTTTAGGTCACCAGCAAGGAAAACATTTCCTGTCTCCCCTGGGTGACTCCAACCGCCTGGGGGGCATCTACCAGGTGTTATATAACGAGTGTGGCTACATTGATCCGCCACCCATAACAAGTGTGGTCACAACAACACCTGATCTATACAATACAATAATACAATAACATTTCTATAGCGCTTTTCTCCCATAGGACTCAAAGCGCTTAGGCTCTCTCAGATTCAGTAATTGGTAGTAGGATGAAGTATTCACACAACAAAAGTATTTCTGCAAATGCCAAACTGAACAGGTGGGTTTTAGGTCTGGATTTAAACACGTCCAGGGATGGAGCTGTCCTGATCTGTTGAGGCAAGGAGTTCCAAAACGTAGGGGCAGCATGACAGAAGGCTCTGGGACCAAAAGATTCCAAGTGGACTCTGGGTATGACTAGATTATTAGAACCTGTGGATCTGAGAATGCAGGGATTGCTACGTAGCTGCAACATATCTTTCATGTATCCAGGGCCTAGATTATTCAGGGATTTAAATGTCAATAGGCCGATCTTGAATAGGACCCTCCATTCTATAGGTAGCCAGTGAAGGGAGTGCAGGACTGGCGTTATGTGGCAGTGACGGGGTTAGTTGGTTAGCAGTCTGGCAGCAGTATTCTGTATCAGCTGTAGGCGGTACAAGACCTTTTTTGGAAGGCCAGTGTAGAGAGCATTACAGTAGTCCAGTCGGGATGTGATGAAGGCATGGACTAAGGTTGGCAGATCTTCTGGGGGGATGAGGTGCTTGATTTTTGCAATGTTCTTCAGGTGAAAATAGGATGATTTCACCACAGCGGAGATTTGAGTTCTGAAGTTTAACTATCCATCAATTAGAACTCCCAGGCTACGCACATGGTCAGAGCTGCGTAGATCCGTGCCTCCTATTCCCAGTGGTGAAGACTGCAAGTTAAGTTGTTTTGTTATCATGCTTTGCCCTCCAATCAGAAGGCCTTCAGTTTTGTCTGCATTTAGTTTCAGCCAGTTGTCATTCATCCATTGCTGTAGTTCACGTAAGCAGGCGTTTATAGTTAGAGTTGGGTCTGTCACACCAGGCTTGAAGGAAAGATATAGTTGGGTGTCGTCTGCATAGCAGTGGTATGTCAGGCCATGTTTTTGGATTAGTTTTCCAAGCGGTAACATGTAAATCGTGAAAAGCAGGGGAGAGAGGATTGAGCCCTGGGGCACACCATACTTAAGTGATACAGGGGTGGACAGGAAGGGCCCCATAGACACTTTGTGGGTTCTGCCACTCAAGAAGGATTGGAACCACTGAAGAACTATGCCATCAATGCCGCAGTATTCCTGTAGCCTGTTTATCAAGATGTCATGGTCAACTGTATCAAAGGCTGCAGAAAGGTCTAGCAGTATGAGGATAGAGCACTCTCCTCTGTCTCTTGCCATGAGCAGGTGGTTGCATATTTGGATGAGGGCAGTTTCAGTGCTGTGGTGTTTCCTGAGGGGGGTAAACAGTTGCATAGCCCCCCCCCCTCCTCCCCCAACAGAACTGCTCCTTCTATAGCTAACAGGGCTGGCCTTAGGTTTCACAGCGCCCTGAGCGAAACCTGATTTTTGTGCCCCCCCTTCATCCTTTTTCCACGTGCACACACACGCACGCACGTAACACACGCAGGCCCATATGAAATTCCCCTTTTCTCCTGTGATATCTCCTAGGACAGGGGTTCCCAACCTTTTTGATGTTGTGACACATCACGCCAAATGCTCAGATCTCCGTGACACGTCACGTATGTATAATAGAAAAATACTATTACTAACCACGAATGGATGGAAATAGTGCATTATCATGAATACACTTAAAAATGAAGGCTAGAACCTTTCAGGAATATTAATAAAAACAATCAGTGGGACAGTTAGCCGCCTCCTCCCCCATTTAGAATGATAGCACAGCACTGACAATTTGCACCACGCATTATAGCTGCAGTATGCCCCCCCCCCCCCCTCCTTCAAAATTCCCTCAGACTCAGTATAGATAGGTAGCCAGGTACAGGTGCCCCCAGTATAGGATCTCATGTATAGGTGCCCTCAATATAGGTTGCCAAGCATAGGTGCCCCCAGTATAGGAAGTCAGTTGAAGGTCTCCATCCCCCCATAGGTAGAAAAGCATAGGTGCCTCCAGTATAGGTAGCCAGGAGTAGGTGCCCTCCCTCAGTATAGGTAGCCAGCTATAGGTGTCCCCAGTATAGGAAGTCAGGTGTTGGAGCCCTCAGTATAGGTAGCCAGCTATAGGTGCCCTCAGTATAGGAAATCAGGTGTAGGTGCCCTCAGTATAGTCAACCAGCTATAGGCGCCCCCTTGGAAGCTGGCGCCCTGAGCGACCGCTCCAGTCGATCATATCAAAGGCCGGCTATGATAGCTAACCCCCATCGCAAAAAAAGGTTTAATATGCATGTGTACAAAACGTCCATTGGTCCCGGAGTAAAATTAACTATAAATAACTTTTTTCCTACCGTCTGTCACTCTCAATCGGTTGTAAAAATCACAAAAATGACAGATCTGATAGGTTTTGACTAGTATTGTGCCCTGTAAGCATGCAGCAGAATATCTGGAACTAAGTTTATTTACAGGCTTTAGCAGCTCTTTACATAAAGCAGTACTTTCCTCCATGTCTCCAGCATGCATAAACAGGAACCAACAACACACTGCAGTACAGATAATCTTATCAGAAATGCAAGTAGCACTGTGCCATCTATCTCCAAATGTCTGAACACCACAACTAGTTCATCTTTCATGGGGGATTCTCAGGATCTTCTTAATTTTCAAAATAATTTACTGAAAGGCACTGGCAAAAGTGAGTAGGAAGGCTGGCCAGCATCATTGTATAAATCCATTCCAGAGAGTGCTTTTGTAACAAATAAAGAAAATAAAAATAATCTCCCATGTGTAGATGGACTAGTCCAAAACCTGTCAGATCTGTCAGATTATTACTGACTTCTAAAGATACTATAGAGATTAGAGGGCGCTGCGCTTAATTGCTTAAAAATACCTTAGGATGGGGTATTCCAATTCTGGAAATATTACCCAACCAGTCCAATCACAATTGAACTGGTATAGCCTCACTTCCTCCTGCTGCTACCTATAAAGATGGGTTACACCCCTTATCCCACCTCCACTGGCACAAAATATTATATAGAGAAATAGGTGCGCTAGGATAAATAATAGATATTGATTATCACCAACTACAGTTCCTTGCAGATATTTATCTGCAAGGAACTGTAGTTGGTGATAATCAATATCTATTATTTATCCTAGTGCACCTATTTCTCTATATAATATTACTGACTTCTGTAAGTGACAGCAACATCGGGGAAAAGTAATTTCTGATGCATTTTACTCTGGGAGAAATGTACTTCTTATATATACATTTACATGTATTTTAACTTTTTACAATTTTTCATGATAGTGGTCCTTTAAGTACCATCTTGAAGGCATAATTAAATGAACTGGAGTCTATACATACTTTAGATTTGCAGTGTTTTTCACTATGAAGGTAAGGAAGAGGACTGAATAAAAGATTGACAAAGACTAGTGCTCCTGTATGATAGTAATACAGTCTATAGGAAAACCAATCCATGGGTAGAGGTCAGCGTGCAAAAGGAACTTTACTGAATATAATGTAATCAATACAATTGCTTATCTTTTACAATATTACTTTATCTTTTCCTCATTCTAATTTACATTCAGAAATATATCACAGGTAGCGACATATTGAGTGTTGGCAGATACATCACTGCAAAGGTTTGTTTACCCCTTGTTCTGAAGTCAGTAGAAATAACACCTAGTCTCCAAGAGTGCACTAGGAGATGAATTCTGCATAATAAACAGTCTAGACTGTGACATCACTGGGAGGGCGGGATTACACACCAAAATATAACAATATATAGATATAGGATATAGGATATTAAGCGCTGCGTAATATGTTGGCGCTTTATAAATACAATAAATAATAATAATAATAATAATAAAAAATAATAATAATAGGAGGTGTTTCTGGTGCTGAAACTAGGATAATTAACGTAAAAGTGGGCATCCTGACTCAAATAATTTGCTACATTCTACCATGTGTCACTAGAGTTCCTCTTTAAGCCAAAGCTACATTGTTGCCTTATTTAATTCAAGAATCCTGAATACTTGTTGCTGTGTCAGTACAACAGGTGAGGGTTGCCGTACAATCTTTTATCCCCTAGCAGCTTATTTTTTTGCAGTGCAGGTTTGCTGAATCACTCGTGAGAACCCCATATGGTCAGGCCAGTGTTGTATTTGAGCAGTGTATTTAGTTGCCTGCAAGTAATCCTTCTTGTTTGTGCCTTTGCTGATCACCTGATGTTTAATCTTTCTTTTGTTGGGCTGAGTAGTGGCATAAGGCTGCTTCCCAGGTACTTTCTATTCCTGTCATTTTCTGCTCTGACAAATAACATATGTTCCCGTTCTCCCTGCAAGACATAAACAGCAGTACAATCACTTTTTACAGAACACAACGTCACCAATGCTGATCTGGCAGCTCTGTCTCTGTTCTTAATTCTGTTTCTGCCGTCTTTAGAAATTTTCTCAGGAAAAAAGGCAAATAAAATGTCTATTTGCTTTACTTGCGGATATTATGTTTATGTAATTTAAGATTAAAGTTTGTGGCTGCTGCGAGAGTAATAAAGTTTTGTCCATATCCATTTTTGTTAATGTACAATTTCTTCTTTGTTAAATGACCATTATAAAGGCGAATTTTAGGCAAACAGCCAAATGCACAGATGAAATACAATATACTGGAAGTATTGCACACTGAGAGATTTGTAATTCCATTCAGCAAGTCCTGGGATTCAGATGACTGTGGGCAACTCACTCGGGTGGCACAGCCAGCAAACTGAGCTGTTTTCCTGTTTACTGCAAAGCACACAGGCCGGTCACTCAGGGGCAGACTGAGCGGGCATCACATTCTTAGCTCTTTCAGGGAGAAAGTGCACATTTTAAAGTGTATCTCTGGTTTAAAAAATAGGACATTTTTGCCTTCCATGTTGCCAATGCCAAGCTAAAATAGCCTTTATCATTAGAACAGGTTCATTTAATCAGCTGGGATGGTATGAGTGATGGCAAATGTCCCTCTCTTTTGGAACCCAATCCTTCTGACCCTGTGTCCCTCTTCCTTCCTCATTCGTCCTTCTTTCTGGACTCATGTTCATATGTGATATGCATGGTAAGGGGTGTGGTGGGGGCATGGCTAGAGGTATGGCAGGGGGATGTCATAAAGTGTCCCTCTTTCTTATCTCAAAAAGTTGGGAGGTATGGTGATGGTATGTGTGCATGTGTCACAGGGAACAGACGTCATGTTCACACTGGGCGTAGAGTAACTTAGGAGGTGGCAGTTGTTATGAAATTAATTGCCACTGACAGCAGTTAAGGCTCAGAATTGCAGGCTATCACCCCCACTCCATGTGTCAAGTCAACCATCAATTAAGGCTTTTACCTCATGGTAGGTAAACCCCTGCATATGATTCGGTCAGTGAATAGAACTGTGATAAACATTAGACAAACATTAGAGATGGAGAGAACCAGAAAGATCTGGAACCACTCCAGTTCTAAGTATACTTTACTTGTTCTGAGTTAGGATGAGATCATTTGGCAACAGAGAATGTTAATGTTTGAAAATCTCATATATGCTCTCTGTACCTCATTAAAAGGGTTGAGAAAAAAAGGTAAACTGCTAAACAATTTATAAACTTTAAGATCGGAAGCCATGTTCTGCTCCTCCTCCCACCAGAGAGCTGTTAATTGAAATCATTACCAGAGTGAAGTTCTTCCTGTGAGGATGTTTTTGAGTCACTGAGTGTCATGTTGAGAGGTGTCCCCATCAACATCCTTAGCTTGAAAAGCCCATTTAAGCAATACAAAAAATGTTAGGCTACTGAAGAGTATATCAGCATTGTACTGTATTACCCACTCACCAAACCGCCAACTGCCAGTGGATTGCCACATTAGCCATTTTCAGCCTAACAGTTCATGACTGCTGCACTCCCACTGCAGGTGCATCTGAAGAAATTAAAATATCATCATTTCAGTAACTTCATTAAAAAATTTAAACTTATAGATTATATAGATTCACTACACATAGAGTGATCTATTGCAAGCATGTATTTATTTTCATTTTGCAGATCAGATTATAGCTAATAAACACTCAAAAAATTGTATCTCAAAAAAATAGAATATTGGGGAAAAGTTCCGTATTTTAGAAGTATGGGCCCTCATTCAATTAACTATTTCTCCTTAGTTTTCTCCTAGTAGTTAATTCATCTTCTCTTTAACCTCCTTGCCGGTCTGATTCTTTCCAGATTTTAGGGTCTAAAAGAGGTGCAATTTTTTTTCCACTCATTCAGACCCTAAAACCTGAAAAAAATAATTCTGGCAGGGAGATCTGCAGCAGAATAAAACATTTACCTTCCTGGGCTCCAGCGCTGCAGTTATCATTTTGACCACAAGATGGCGCTAATATACATATAAACAAACTTCTTTATATTTCTCTAATATAGAGAAGTTCGTTTTAAATATTAGCCCCGCCCCCGATGACGTCACACCGCCACCGCCGCTCCGCTGCTCCGATTGGCCGCCGGGTCCCCGGAAGAATAGCGGGGACATGGGGATCCCGGCGGCCAGGGAAAGACCCCACACTGCCGGGGAAAGAGTCTGGAGTCCCGCTGCACAGCGCGATCGCGTGCGGGACTCCACAACTGACAGGTAAAGCTCTGCAATGCCTACCCCGACCTGAGCTCGGGATCACCGCTAACAGCTTCTTTTTTTTACCCCGAACTCAGGTCGGGAAAACCGGCAAGGAGGTTAAAGGATACCCGAGGTGACATGTGACATGATGAGATAGACATGGGTATGTACAGTGCCTAGCACACAAATAACTATGTTCCTTTTTTTCCTGTCTCTGCTGGAAAGAGTTAAATATCAGGTAAGTAAGTGGCTGACTCAGTCCTGACTCAGACAGGAAGTGACTACAGTGTGACCCTCACTGATAAGAAATTCCAACTATAAAACACTTTCCTAGCAGAAAATGGCTTCTGAGAGCAGGAAAGAGATAAAAGGGGTCAATGGTTCATAGATTTTAGCTCAATGAATGTGTCATTGAGCAAAAGCAATAAAACAGTTAAAACTTAAAAAGTAAAAACATAAAAAACCGTAAAAAGTAAAAACATAAAATAAAACTGTGGAATATCTTAAAAAGTCATTTTTAGGAGAAGGAAGATAGATACAATCGTTTATTTCATTAGTTTATTTTCGACTCGGGTGTCCTTTAACATAACCACTGCCCCTCTCTGCTGATGGATGCAATTCTGGGCTGTGAAGGGCAACTCCTTTCAATATAACAAAATGGAACAGTTAAACATCATATAGCCTGTCAATGGAAGAAAAAAAAGATATCCATTACTGTGACCAAATCTTTAATCAATAAAGCATTGATTCAGAAAAAAATAAATACCTTCCTTACTGCCATCCCCGACTTATTTCATAAAACGTGGGGACCCTGGATGACCCACACATGTACTCCTAGACAGTCTATATTTCATATATTTCAGCCTAACGTCTCAAGAAATATATCTTACCCCATTATTATTAGTATGATGTCATACTTTCATCTATCTCTAAAGCAGAAGACTATTCTTCGTTAATACAAATGCAGTATATGTCTTGTGTTGTTATGTCATATCTCAACACTTCAACACTAACATTTCTACACTGTATTCAATGTATACTAATAAAAAAATGCCCCCCAACTTCCACCATTACCAACCACTCCCTACCCTAGTTCCAAGGGGGGAAATAGCAGTTAACTATAATCAGAGAAAAAGCATGTGTGCATCAACCAAGTGAACCTGACAAATCTGGCTTTGCAAATTTGGCCTATTGGCTAATCACGAGACATTGCTCATGCAAATAAGCATTTGCTTTCGCATGCCTAAATATGCAGGGTCAAAACCAAAAACCGCAAAACAATCGCCCTGCGGGAATTAGTTCATGCTATACAGCACTATCCAGGGGCGCCACGAGGAGGCTTCCCATTGCCCCCAAAATAGCAGTTAAAACTTTTTGGCCAGTGTGTAGGAATGTGTAGACTGTAGAGCATTGGGCATTTCTCCTTTCTTCCAGTGTAAATGGGCCAACAACTGGCCCTTCCAGTTCCAGCTTCACATTGCTGAACACTTGAACAATAGTGGTAAATAACAGGGCAAAAAACAGGCCATGAATGGGAAATCTTTCTTGTTAATCAAAATGGAATGGTGGTTTGAGTTAGTACAAATGCACATTTGTGACTGGTTCTCATTAACTTCACCAGTGTTATAAATCGCCTTAACTGTTTCGACACCAGCAACTTCTTATAGTTGCGTCTCACAGACTGTGAGATAACTTGACTCTCAACACAGCAAGCAGGAGATAGACTTTTCTCAGGCTTCTTCAATATTTAAGGAGTTTATTCACTACACAGATATACAGAAACAGTTCATCCTATCCTGGCAAAGCAGATCCTCATGTTTAAGTTCTTGGCGTTACAGCTTTTGACTAACCTTCCTCCTGAATGTTAGTCAGTTACCTTCTTTCTAGACTACGTTACTCTAGACTACCTATGTACAGCAGACATTAGATCAGATTACATAAAGAATGAAAATACTTAGAGGTCCCAGTCAGCATCTAGATAGCATGAAGTAGGAAGCAGAGCAGGAATCAGAGTCAGAATGAGCTCCTTCAGCTCGTCCAGCTCTTTAATACCAACTAGGAAAGAGTTAAATGTGACCTCATCTTCGCCATCCCCCAGGCCCGACTATTGGCTTAGCCCCCTCGTGGTGTCATAATACACACCTACTCGATTAATATTTAATGATGCCTTTCGCTTACATACTGGAATGTGGGATTTTGTAAACATGGCCTATGTTGATTGTTCTTGTGGTGTACATGTTGAGGTCAGTGAGACCTGTGCCCTTCTTTCAGGAACAGCTTCTTGGTATGTTCTAGTTCTGCTGACAGAACTGTAGATTTTCTCTCTAAAAAGAAAATCCCCTTTAAAGGGCAGGTCTGCACCCCAAGCCTTTTTGACTAACTCAGTCCAAATAACTGAGGCCTACTTAAATTATAACAACCAGGAGAGGAGAATTTGGTTCATAAAGTAAGTGTGTGTTTGTTTGCATCTTTCAATATAAGAGAGATTAGTAACACTGTAGAAATATTATGTGTATCTGAGTATACAGTGTTACACAGACATATTCCAGAACACTGTGTGAGGTCTCTGCAAGGGAGCTCAGCTTCCAAGTCAGCAATAAAACAAAATAATAATAAAAAGAGATAAGAAAATAGAGTCTCTCACACCTCACAGTTTCAAGAAAGCCTGAAGGGAAAGAAATATTAAGGCTGCCATTGCTGGCTTTCTTTAAAAAAAATAAATGGAAGCCTTCCTTTTCCTATTTCACTCCAGGCTTCCTTTAAACCAACATGAATGTGAAAGTGAACTCAGCAACCTAGGGAAAGACTGCATCTGAGCAGCATTAATGTCCTCTGTCAATTGCTGGACACACCTCTGGATAGGTTTGGTCCCCAGTGCCAGCCTTCTTGTGTCCCAATGCATTCTTGTATGCAATGTGTTAATCTCATGCAGCAATTATGGGGGTGGACTGTGAACATCAGGCTTTTATATACTTCTGAAAAGAAGTGTGTCCCAACCAACAGCCCTCTGTCCAGAAATCAATAATCTTAGATGACAAAGACTCTTTCCGTCCAGCGTATCCGTTCTCCAATACGCACGTGGATACAACACATGGATCCTCATACCCATGAACATTCACCTGGAAGAGTGGCAGCTATGAGCATTTACAAACTTTTTAAATAACTGGTCATAATATCTACAGCTATATTGAACTGTCTGAAGTTGCACACATATCTTTATGCCAATTGGACATGTATTGTACCCTGAATTAGTGACAGCCACGCTGTATTACAATCATCTCTGTTGTTGTGTGGATACTGCGATTGAGCATCTACAACTATTTATTTTGCCATCCATCTTCCTAGAGCTATTTAGCTGGACACAGGAGTTAAGTGCACGTTTTACTTTACGCCAAGGAGATTACCATCATATTGGATGTTGCAATTGGACATCTATTGCTACTTTGAGTTTATCACAGTCTGCAGCTTACAGATATTTATCTAGATATACTGTAGCTGCAGCCTGTGGGAGAACCATTTTTAATTCATCTAAGATCAATGAATCTTGGGAGCCACTTTTTTCATATCCATGTACTTATGCTATCCTTTTCTACGCTGAAGTTTAATATTTACTATATTCAAGCTGGATTTTGGGTGCTGTATTGATAACCAGACTGTGTGCCTCTTTCCTGCCAAAGGGTGTTATATTTTCTATATTGTCTGTCTTTTTTGTATTTAATAAATACTTTTTTTGCACAATTCTTACTAGATGACCCATTGAGTGTTTTGGTTTGCAGACTGGGTTCTGCCACGACATTTCTCTTTTTTAGATACCTCTGCCCTATGTAGGGCGAGCCAGGATTGCAAAGCAATACAGAATTAGCCACTTCCATAGCAGGACAAGGTTGCACAGCAAGACAAGGGGACATGTAGGTGTCGTTTAAGTGAACAAGGCAGCCCAAGCTATACCAAAGAGGTCCTACCTTTTTACACTCAACTTGGACTTCAGTCATCTATTCATACACTTAAATAGATAAACTTTAGCATGAGAGGTATATTGCCTGCTTATAAATTTCTTAATGCCTGAGTGGAGGCATATAAGGCTCCAGTTCTTATTAAATGGAAATGGTTCAAATAAAAGTTATTCTATACCACAATGGAATATAGCTAGTAAGTATTTTCTTAAAACTATATACTGTATACAATATTTCATTAAGAAACAGCACAAAACAAAAAATATAAATTGTATATAACCCCCATTAATTTATTTACCTGTATATTCTGGCATATAAGACTACTTTTTAACCCAGGAAAATCTTCTCAAAAGTTAGGGGTCGGCTTATACAGAGGCGGGACAAGGTCCTCCAGCACCCAAGGCTGAGACACCAAAGTGCACCCCTCCATCCCTGCCGTCACACACTGATTGCTATTAGACTAAGAGGTGCCACAGGGCCCACAACCTCTCCAACACCTTAATATCTAGTTATCTGGCTTGCAGTCAATGCTATCTATCCCCTTTTCTTATTTATTTCTGCTTCAAACACAATTAGGAATGACAGCTGAATTAATTGTGCGCCCCCTCCTACACTGCGCCCTGAGGCTGGAGCCTCTCCAGCCTATGCCTCGGCCCGGCCCTGGTCTTATATGCCAGGTGTCATCTTATAGGGCGGATGCTGACACTTCCGAGCCGGACTGGAGAATCTGTGATTGCTGCATATGGTGTGGGGGGGGGGGGGGGGGGGGAGCTCAAAGAGATCCACGGCCGCATCCCCACCGTATGTGGCGACCATATGAAAGCAGCAAGGGCGGTGCTGTACAATTATGGTAGAAGAAATATACCAGCCGGCCGGATGGAGCTGGAGACACATGCTGATCGGAGGGATATTCAAGCGGAATTGCGGTGGTGGAAACGGGATGCCGGGATCACACTCTGGAGGTACGACCGCTGGGCTATGTAGCCTGATAGGCTTGAACAATTCTATAACCATGTGAGTGCTGTATATAGCGCAGGAAAGCGCCAGCTTGAAGCAAGTTGTTACGCTATGATGGTTTTTATTGTGTTTTATATGTGATTCTCTGATTACATTTTGGAATTTTGGCTACTGGAATTGGATCGTGGCTATTTCATTACTAAACGCTAGACCCACCTGAATCTGAGATGGCTACTATCTGGTGAGCTGCTATTGGAAAGGGGTGATTGACACCGAGTGAAGCACCTTTTGTCATTATTCACTGGGTTTGCATGTGTATTGTGCACTGAGAGTGACAGTAATGCACTATGTCGAGTCTTGTTTGAAATCTACAGGTGATTAAAGATAGAATCGGAAGAGGAGCGCTGTCTTCAGGATTTTGTAGTATTATACTATGTGAATATGTTTAATCAAAATTAAAATAAAGAAGAAGGAAGATCACCTCTACAATAGAGAATTAAAATTGAGCTGTATGTACACAAAGTGGAGATTAACTGCTTCCGGATGGTGGTGATTGAAATCTACACCGTGTTTGAAGGCTGTTATTCCTACCAGGTGTAGATTTTAGGGTCCAAAAGCAGTGCAATTTTTTTGCATCCTTTCAGACCCTAAAATCTGGAAAAAATCATGCTGCCAGGGAGCTCTGCAGCAGTTCTAGCAATCACTCACCTCCCTGGCTCCAGCGCCGCAGTTTTCCCTCAAATCCTCCGGGTGGCGCCGCAACCCTAAAGTGAGGCTGTCATGAGGACAGCCAGCGATCTCACCAGGGGGAAGCAGAGCCTTGGAGGAGCGGAAGAAGAATGGCAGCCGATGTCGGGATCCCCTGGGAGATATGTTGAAAGAAACACCCGCTGCGCGCATTGCTCTGCATACAGCTTCCGGCGGCTACCCCGAGCAGAGGTCGGGATTACCGCTCTTAGCTGCGGGTTTCAGCCCCGACCCTAGCTCAGGATTACCGCCAAGGAAGTTAAGGGACTAGACACCGCTGGTACTGAAGGGGTTAAGATAGGTTGTGAAAAGTTAGTTACAATTGTTACAGGTAAATACTTAAACCAACCCCTGTCAATCAAATAGGTTTGCTGTGGTATTAACATTTTTAATTTGTTATTTATTATAACACCTCATGTACATTTGTCTCAGCAAATATCTTAAATACAGTTGACACGTGTATTCATCACAAGGTTAATTTCTGCCTTTTCCTGAATAGAGGGCTTCAGTTCTGTGGGTGAATACTTAAAGTGGTATTACACTGCAAAAATCTAAATTTTGTAAACCACTGTAATGTGTTTACTAAACTTACATCTATATGACCCTGCCTTACAATCCTCTTATTTATAAGGATACAAGTATAAGTTATATACTATAGCCAGGTTCCTTGTCTCCTAATCTTGCCATTGCCAGTGACAGAGGACAAGGCTAACAGCTACTGTTGTGAGGCAAAATGACGCACCCAATAGGCATTGCGCTGTCAGCGAGGCTGTGATATGGCTCTTTGTAGATAAAACCAAAACTTTTTTTTTTAAATCCTTGAGATGTACTGTATAGATTTAGGGTAACTTGATGGCAGTATCAGTGAGCTTTTTGGGGGGTGTTGGGGAGGGGTTTTTTCAAATGTAGACCACTGCTTACATGATCCTGCTGCATTGTATCTTGATCATATAATCTCCTGTCCAAAGACAACTTGCTTTCAGTCATCTCTGCTTATTATCTTGTACTTTAAGGATGCAAAATGGCATTTTTCTCTAGAAAACCATCTCCTCACTGTTACATTTAATTAGATGTTAATTAACTGTCACTAGGCGAAATTCCATCTAGTGAAAATGTGACTGCGTGTGACACCAGAGGGCATTACTTGCCATTAGCAACAAAAAACTGACTGCTTGAGACAGATTAAACAGTGCTAATAGAATGTTAAATAGAGCCTGACATGTATTTTCCAATACAGCCAAATAAATAATGTTATGAATGAAAGTTGTCATGCTGCCAGCTCTTTTGACAACTTTATTTGTTTGATGACAGTAAACTTTTCCTCTAAAGGCATTACTGCAAATCATAAGATATCATACCAAAACTTTTCTGTTAACCTTCTCCTTCTGTAATCCTTTTACACACTGGATGATGCTGGCCAGACGTCTACTAGCAAATAGCAATACAATTAGCCAGGTTAGGGCCTAGAGTTGCTTCAAATGTATATTTATTAGTGTCAAAATTTTGGAGGATGCTCATTACCCTTGCTAATATTCCACTACAAGATTCAACAGGATTTTCAGTGCCAAGAACCAACTGATTCTGGTCTCGGCCTTTTTAATATCATGGAAGTTATGTACTCCACCTCATGCCTGGAAGTGGTCTGTAACCTTATGACCAGGCCTACATCACTAGACGCCACAGCCAATCACAAAGTGAATCCTACTGTTCATTTGTGAGTTCTTATGTCTTGAAGGAGACCTCTTTGTCTATGCCCTACAACCTAGCAATGTAAACAGTATGATACTAAGCCTGTCAACAGTGCCTACTGTGAAGGACTGGGAGATACTTGTTGATAATATTCAAAGTCAAATCGCAGCTTCTATAACAAATAAAAATCTGGGATACATAAAATGGGAAATAAAGTATAAGGTGCTAATATACTACAGGGTGGTGGAAGAAAAAACATCCTGCCTGCCTGACATGAGCACAAGTATACAGGCAGATGTCACCCGTCCTGTGTGCCTCTTATTCCCTCTGTGCTTTGTGTGTGTTCCCCAAGTTTGTTGAAGCCTGTGTCCATCTGCATTTGCTGCTGTATGAGAGTGCTACTCATACAGCAGCAAAATCAGGTGGACACAGGCTTCAATAACCCAGGAAGCACACACAAAGCTCAGGACAGGTGGCTCCTGCCTATACACTAGCACTTGTGGAGGACAGATGGGCCGGGTTTTCTGCCCTTATCCTGTATTCCGTCTGTACAAATCAGTGCTGGTCGTAATGGAAAAATCTACGCTTATGGATCATTACGCGTAATTTTACGCTATTACGCATTACGCAATTACGGTTACGGCGTAGGAAATTATCTATGGTACATCACTGTAATTACGCGTAAACTTACGCAGTTACGCGTAAGGATACTGTAATGTAGGCGCTTACACTACGATGTTACGCGTAGTGCTGTAATACCCATTAATGCGTATTTTTTGACGCATACGGACAATATGTACGCAATAGCCGTCAATGTGACAGTTATTGCGTACATATCATTCGTATGCGTCAAAACGTACGCTTATACTGAAGGGCGGGAGAAGATACTATTGGTTGCTTAGGATGTTGACTGATTGGCTACTCTTAGAAAAGGGGAGTTTTTACGTTAGTAATTACGCGTAAAATTACGCGTAAGTGTTCGTAAAATTATGCATACCTAGCAATTACGGTAGACAGTGTAATTACGATACCACTCTACTGCTTACGCGTAAATAATTACGCGTAAGACCGTAATTTACGCGTAGCGCTTACGCGTAAATTTACATTGAATTACGATGCGTAATTACGCTCATGCGTAATTTCGGCCCAGCACTGGTACAAATCAGTCAAGAGACCTCACCTAGAGTATGGGATACAGTTTTGGGCACCACTTAATAATAAGACCATTGAAAGAGGTACAACAAAATATCGGAATTAAAATTTTCACCAAGAAAGGTTTGACAAACTGGGATTATTTAGGAAAAGAGACAACTTCGAGGGGAACTAGGTAAGATATATGAAAATACATACAAGGTCATTATAAAAGCTTGATGAATGAGTCTTTGATTACTAGGTCTGTGCAGAAGATAAGAGGATATAAACTGTGCATGAAGGAAAGGAGATTTTGCTAACTCTTGATAAAATGGTTCCTTAAAGAAAGAGTGGTTAAGAATGTCTTACCTCAGAAAGTACTGTATATACTCAAAAATAAACAGATCCAAGTAAAAAGTAAAGGCCCACACACGGTATACAAATGCCTGTACAGACACATTTTGAGCAACGATTCATGCAACGGTTCGTTTTTGTGCACGCGCCAAGAGACAAAGAGTGTCAGCAGACTATCTGCTGAAACGGCCATGTTTGAGCGATTGAACTGATGAATCGCTCATGATTTCTGTTGTGCGAACTGTCGCGGAGTCTGTCGTTGTCCTCACATGTGTATGAATGTCTTCTACAGTCTTCTGCAGACAGTAGACTTGCTAGCAACAGACATCTTTGCAACATCCGGTTGTTGGCTCTGGCTAGCAGTCAGTTTGCGCTGAGTCTTTACCCCTTCTGTTGTCACGTGTGTACAACTGTCGCTAGCGCAAACTGTCGCTGCTATAAAATCCCGAATTGTTGCTTGTCTGTTGTCGCTACATGGTAGCTACAGACATTAGTATGCCGTGTGTATGGGCATTAAAGGGGTTCTGTTAGGGGTTTCTGAGGAGAAAAACAGACCCTTACCTTGGGCTTCTATCAGCCCCGTGCAGCGGTAATGTCCCACGCCGTCCTCCTCCCATCTGCTGTTCTCCGCCGCCGGCCCCGGTCTAAGCGGCATGGGATCGAACTGCGGCTGCGCTACAGTGGCCGCGCACCTGCTCGCTTCCGCCTGCGTCATCGGAAGCTTACTGCGCAAGTGCAGTACAAGGCTCCGTTGTACTGTGCCTGCGCAGTAAGCCTCAGATGACGCAAGCGGAGGCACGGCAACGCGCATTATTCGTCTGTGTGACAGACGAATAATAGCCCGGTGCCGGCTGCGGGGAACGGCAGATGGGAGCAGGACGGCGTGGGACATTACCACTGCAGGGGGCTGATAGAAGCCCCAGGTAAGTGGCAGTTTTTCTCCTCAGGAACCCCCACAGAACCCCTTTAAAGGGAAGGTCCAAGCAAAAAAAAAAAAATGAGTTTCACTTACCTGGGGCTTCTACCAGCCCCATGCAGCCATCCTGTGCCCTCGTAGTCACTCACTGCTGCTCCAGTCCCCCGCTGGGAGCTTTCTGACCTCGGAGGTCAGGGCCGAATTGCGTACATTTTTACACATTCCCGCTAGTGCAGGAACATTAACGCATACATTTTTACGCGTTAGTGGTGCAACGCTTAAATTTTTGTTCCTGCACTAGCTGGAATGCGTAAAAATGTATGCAATGTGGCCCTGACCTCCGAGGTCAGAAAGCTGCCAGCGGGGGACTGGAGCAGCAGTGAGTGACTACAAGGGCACAGGATGGCTACATGGGGCTGGTAGAAGCCCCAGGTAAGTAAAACTCATTTTTTTTTTTTGCTTGAACCTTCCCTTTAAGGCAGTGTAGGACTGGGCCACCGGGGGGCCTTCTAATTACATGATGCCCCCGGGCCCCGATGCTGAACAGGAGGGGACACAACTGGGGACACTTATAGACCTGCCTAGTGCCTACCTAAACTGAGGACACCTATAGAACTATACTGGGGACATTAATAGACCTGGCTAACTAAACTGGGGAAGCCTATAGACCTGGATAACTAAACTGGGGACATCTATAGACCTGGCTACCTATACTGAGGGCACCTGTAGACCTGACTACCTATACTGGGGGCACCTATAGACTTGGCTACCTATATTGGGGACATCTATAACTACTGGGGACATCTATAGTTAACTACCTATACTGGGGACACTTATAGCTTGCTACCTATACAAGGGGTGCCCATTTGGCTACTAAATTATTTTATTTTGATGCACCTGGCTATTTATTTTGTTCATTTTAAAGCACCTGGCTACTTCATTATTTTATCTGGAGGTGTGTGACTACTTAAAGGGAACCAGAGATTAACGATTCACACAAAATAAACTTATCGGTCGATAGCTTGTAAAGAATAAATGCTCTACCTGATTATTTCGCCACTCTGGTGTGCCTTTTTTAGTGTTTTTTATCCATTATTGCTCCAGGAAATATCCAATATGGCCGCCGGCTCATATCCCTTTTGCTTCCAGGTTATAATCTGTTATGGATGTGCTGTCTAGCCTCTATGAGACTATAGACAAGCAGGCCTGCTGCAGGCTTTCATCTGTGTGCTTTCAACTTTATTATTCTGGCATGCTGTGTGGCTGCCTGTAGGAAGTGTCTCTCATAGAAATGAAACAACATACAGTAGATAATGACTGGCTGCACAATGCACACAGATACACTTGTCTGTTTCAGAGCTTCTTTCTCGGCAGCAGCAGCCCCTCCCATGTCAACAGCTCTGAGTAGGAAATCTGAGCCAGGAGGGGGCAGGCTTGGGCTTGAAGAGACTCCTCAGAAGAGTGACTCAGCTATAATGATTCCAGGTCAAACCTAGACTGAATCAGTCGGTGGATTGGTATCACAGCTGATAACAGATAGATTAGACTGAGAAGAATAAAACTAAAAGCATGATAGGTGTTTACTGTCATGTTCCCACTGATAAATGTAATAAAATACATGAGGGTGCTTCGTCTCTGGTTCTCTTTAATATTTTTATTTAGCGGCATTTGATTACTTGGTGAATTATCATGAGGCATGTAACTACTTGATTATTTTATATAAAGTTTATCTGGTCATACCCACTCTCTGTCAAAAACACCACTACTTATTTTGTGGGGGGTTTTTTGCTGTTATTTTTTGTATTTTGGGGTCTGTCCATGACCCATCATGACCACGCCCATGTTCCAGTGCATGGTGACACCCATTTTTCTTGCTGCTCTGCATGTGGACATCTCCCTGTTATGGACTGTCCACAGAAGTTCTCACAATCTATTCCCTACCGTAATCTAATGTCATACTAAATTATGCGTTACTGTAGAGTATATGCGTATGTGAGACCAAAATGGGGGGGGGGGGGTGCTGGGCAGGCTGAAGTTTTCATGTTGGGCCCTTAGTGTCTCAGTCCGACCTTGCCTTAAGGTACTTCATTTTGCCTTCAAACACCAGAAAAAAAGTTTTACTTGAGTGTAAACATTGGGTAGAAGCTCAGGCTACTATTTTTAACATCTCCCTATCACGTATCTGGTTAGTTTCCATAGTGTCTAGTGTCTACCCCCTACATCCCCCGTACAGTGTTACCTGGCGTCTAGTGGTCTCCTCTCCCTTGTACAGCATACCTGGTGTCTAATGGTCATCTCTCCATTATTCGGTCTACCTGGTATATAGTGGACTTCCCTCTTTCCCTCATACATGGCACCTGGTGTCTAGTGGTCTCCCTCCCCCTACATGTTACCTGGCGTCTTGTGATCTGAGGCCCTCAGCTGCCTCATATATTGTACCTAGTGTCTAGTGGTTTCCCTTCCCTCTGCCATATATTGCACCTGGCGTCTAGTGGTCCCCTATCCTGTATTGTTCCCTGGTGTCCTGTGGCTCCCCCCCTCTATACATCATACCTGGTATCTAGTGGTCTCTCCTCTCTTCCCCATGCATTGTAACTAGCGCTTAGTGGTCCTCCTTTCCTCCACCATACATCGTACCTTTTGTCTATTGGTCTCCCCCATACATCGTACCTAGCATCTAGTTGTCCTCCTCCCTTTCCCATAGTCCCATAGTGTTCTCTGGTGTCTATTGGTCTCCCCTCCCTCCCCCATACATTGTACCTGATGTCTAGTGGTCCCCCCTCACTTAAACATGGTGTCTGGCATCTAGTGGTCCCTCCTCCCACTTCATCCATCATACTTGGCATCTAATGGTCCCGCCTCCCTCCCCAATCATCTCCCACAGTGTTCGCTGGTATCTAGGGGCTACACATCTTCCCCATGTTACCTAAATGCAGAACACACAGCAGCAGAGGCAATTGAAGGGCATCTCATTTGATGAGGACCCTGCTAGGTCCAAACACCTCTAGTGGTTGAACTTGCTCAAGTTCAAACACTAGAGACTTCTAGTCCCAAATTCACTTTTTCTCCTAGGTGATATTTTTAAACTTATTAATAAAATGCCTTTTAAGCCATGGCCCATCAGAAAGCAAAAAATACTCAAAATAATTTTGATAGTACTTTTTCACCTACTTTTTGGTACTTTTTTAGTTGAAAAGTGCTAGAAAGTTATTTTAACCACTTAAGCCCACAGGGTTTAATTTTTTTTGCATCTGAGCAACTTTCACCTCCCATTCATTTGCTAATAACTTTATCACTACTCATCACAATGAATGGATCTATATCTTGTTTTTTCCGCCACCAATTAGGCTTTCTGTGGGTGATCCATTTTGCTGAGAATTAATTTATTGTAAATCCATTTTAACAGGAATATTAAGAAAGAAATGGTAAAAAAATCATTATTGCTCAGCTTTTGGCCATTATAGTTTGAAATTAATACATGCTACCATAATTAAAACCCATGTACTTTAATTACCAATTTGTCCCGCTTATTACACCATTTAAATTATGTCCCTATCACAATGTATGGCGCCGATATTCAATTTGGAAATAAAGGTGCATTTTTTCAATTTGCGTCCATCACTATTTAGAAGCCCATAATTTAATAAATCATATTGATATACTCCTTTGACATGCATATTTAAAAAGTTCAGACCCTTAGGTAACTATTTATGTTTTTTTTTTTTTTTTATTATTGTAATTTTTTTGAAACTTGTATGTGGGTATTTTTTGGTGTGGGAGGTAAACAGGGGTTTTTTAATGTATTAAAATGTATTTATTTAACACAAAGTGTGTTTTTGGTGTAATTTGCTATTTGGCCATAAGATGGCCAAAGTCAAAAAGTCCTGGGAGCGATCGATCTTGCTTCCAGGCAGAAGAAAGGAGACCAGAGCTCAGAAAAGCCGCAGCGTCTGAAGAGACGCTGTCGGCTTTTCTCCGGGGGGTCCGATCAGCGAAAGGGATTTATAATCCCTTTCACTGATCGGTGGGCTAACGGCCAGCAGCGGGGGCGCGCACGGGGGGGGGGGGGCGCAGGAGCGCGCGCGACCTGCGGGAGTGCGCGCAGCCTAACTGGACAAAAATTTTCGTCCAGTTAGGCTGAAGTGGTTAAATCGAAGATTAAAAAATATCTTGTTGGAGAAAACTCAGGTGATAAAGTGAATTTCATATAGGTCCTAGTGTTGAACTTGATACATTGATCATAACTTTTTTAACACTTACTTTACTGGAAAACAGAAAGGGACTTCAGAAGATTTCTTAGTAGGGCTAGAACTACAGTGGGATGCAAAAGTTTGGGCAGCCTTATTAATCGTCATGATTTTCCTGTATAAATCGTTGGTTGTTACGATAAAAAATGTCAGTTAAATATATCATATGGGAGACAAGACATACACAGTGAGATTTCAGAAGTGGAATTAAGTTTATTGGATTTACAGAAAGTGTGCAATAATTGTTTAAACAAAATTAGGCAGGTGCATAAATTTGGGCACCACAAAAAAGAAATGAAATCAATATTTAGTAGATCCTCCTTTTGCAGAAATTACAGTCTCTAAACACTTCCTGTAGGTTCCAAGGAGAGTCTGGATTCTGGTTGAAGGTATTTTGGACCATTACTCTCTACAAAACATTTCTAGTTCAATCAGGTTTGATGGCTTCCGAGCATGGACAGATCTCTTTAACTCACACCACAGATTTTCTGTTATATTCAGGTCTGGGCACCAAGATGGCCATTCCAGCACGTTGTACTTGTTCCTCTGCATGAATGCCGTAGTGAATTTTGAGCAGTGTTTAGTGTCATTGTATTGTTGAAAGATCCAGCCCCGGCGCAGCATCAGCTTTGTCACTGATTCCTGGACATTGGTCTCCAGAATCTGCTGATACTGAGTGGAATCCATGCATCCCTCAACTTTGACAAGATTCCCAGTTCCTGCACTGGCCCCACAGCATGATGGAACCACCACCATATTTTACTGTAGGTATCAGGTGTTTTTCTTGGAATGATGTGTTCTTTTTCCTCCATGCATAAAGCCCCTTGTTATGCCCAAATAACGAAATTTTAGTTTCATCAGTCCACAGCACCATATTCCAAAATGAAGCTGGCTTGTCCAAATGTGCTTTAGCATACTTCAAGTGGCTCAGTTTGTGCTGTGGGAGGAGGAAATCTTCCTCAGCATAACTCTCGCATACAGCATCTCCTTGTGTAAAGTGCTTTGAATGGTTGAATGATGCATAGTGACTCCATCTGCAGCAAGATGATGTTGTAGGTCTTTGGTGCTGGTCTATGAGTTAACTCTGACTGTTCTCACCATTCCTCACTTCTGTCTATCCAAGATTTTTCTTTGTCTGCCACTTTAAACCTTAACTTGAACTGAGCCTGTGGCCTTCCATTTCCTCAATATGTTCCTAACTGTGAAAGTAAACAGCTGAAATCTCTGAGACAACTTTCTGTATCATTCCCTTAAACCACGATGGTGAACAATCTTTGTCTTCAGGTCATTTGTGAGTTGATTTGAGACCCACATGTTGCTACTCTTCGGAGAGAATTAAAAGAGGAAGGAAACTTGCAATTGACCCCCTTAAATACTCTATCTCATAATTGGATTCACCTTTTTATGTAGGTCAGTGGTCAGTGAGCTTTCCAAGCCAATTTGAGTTCCAATAATTATTTCTAAAAGTTTTGGAATCAATAAAATATAATTTTATTCAAACAATTATTGCACACTTTCTGTAAGTCCAATAAACTTCATTTCACTTCTCAAATATCACTGTGTGTGTCTCCTATATGATATAATTAACTGACATTTTTTATCGTAACAACCAACAATTTATACAGGAAAATCATGACGATTAACAAGGTTGCCCAAACTTTCGCATCCCACTGTATATGTACCCATATCACATATCACTTCAGGTACGCTTGAAGGGATGTTTAAAAGACCCACATATCCTAGACATTGATAAAAAAAAGACTGCCAACGTTTACATTCTCCACTGACAGAAATCCCATATTTCACCAACAGGTGATGGTGCAGCTAAAATCTTTACCTAGCAAGTTATAGTCATTGGTATAGTGGGCAGCAGATGAGAAATTGCAGGAGGTGTTCATGTTATATTGCACAGAGTAGTAATAAGGAGATATGTATTTTTCTATTAAAAGGCATATCCCCTTTAAAGATTAAGTCCAGTTATTCTCTGCACAGTGCTATTACACTGTGACGGGTGGCTAGGTTGCAAAAAGCAATATCGATAACAAATGAACAAGGTCTCAGAATAATTTAGAAGCTTTTAGTGAAACATTCCACCAATCTTGCAACGCTATAGAGCCTGCGATGAAATATAACACCCGTGAAATGGCTTTTAGGACACGGGAAAGTAAAAAATTGAGATATAAAGTGGAAGCATATTGCCTGCAACGGTTTCACCCAGAAATCATTTCCAAAAGGATGGTTTTACAGGTTAAAAGCTTTTCTTCCTATGACCCATCTCATTCTTAAACTCAGCAATTCCATCAGGTAAAGAAAATTAGTGAAAGGATTCATCTGGAGGCACTGTTCCTCAAGCAGAACAAGAGAGCTAAAGGTCGCAGTTTGAATTATTTTTTATGGCAACAAGTAGTAACAAAGATCAGAAAAGTAATGACATCTGATTGGACAGTCCAAGTGTATATCCAGCAAATACTTAGAAGCAGGGACCTGACATTTTCTCCTTCCTTTTAGCAGGGGCGTGGCTAGCCCCAAAGATCAATGGCACGTGCCCCGGATCTATTCTGGGCTGCCCTGAATGTCTCCCAGGCAGAGTAAGCTAGGGTGCCTCAGTGGCAGGCATGCTGGGAGCTGTGGTGCATCAATCGGGTGTATGCTGGGTGCTGTGGTGCCACTATGTGGGCATACTGGGTACTGTGGTGCCATGCGGGGTGCTGTGATGCCTTAATGGGGGCGTGCAGGGAGCTGTGGTTCTTCTATTTGGGCATACTGGGGTGCCTAAATAGAAGGTCCATAGGAGCATGGGAGGGGATCCACTAGAAGGTCAGGGAATGCTATGGGGAAACTGCCAGATGACCTGGCGGCAGGCCAGTCTGCCCAGCAGAAAGCCAGAACAGCCAGCACAGAAGCCAGGTAACTCTGCCTAGTTATGTTTAACTGACACTGCTTATTTATGTGCCTAGTTATACGTTTTGGTTTTTTGTGTTCATGGAGATGAGGGTTTCATCCAACATTTTGCTGGGCAGGCCTACTTAGACTGCTGTTAAGTTCATGTAAATTTGGCTCCACCCATGCCCACACCCACATTCTGTTGCATGGTCACACCCATTTTCTAGCTGGAGTGCCTAAAAGTTCTCTTAGGATCCTAACAACACCCCTTCTTTTCAGTAGGGTGTACTATTATTATTTAGCACTATTTATAATATTCTGACATCTTCAGTGCTTTACACAGTATAGTCTTGTTACTAGCTGTCCCTGAGATATGCCATCTAGCTACAAAACAGTAGGTGCTCAGCATTGCTGGATGGATCTGCTGTGCCAACCCTCTTAACATTTAGGGCCCGTTTCCACTGGTGTGGTTTCTGCGCCGAATCCACAGAGTTTTCCTGCAGGCAAATCGCGCTGGGAAACCCTGCCATAGAGAACAATGGCACCGCCGGCCGAATCGTTTGTGCTAGCGATTTGGCCGGCATTTTCATACAAAATGGTGCAGGAGGCTGCGAATCCCATAGCCGTGCATGGCACGGCTGATGGGATTCGTCTCAATATCCACACACCAGGAAGTGACGCCGCGCGTCTCGCAGATGCGTGCGTCACTAGTGGAAATGGGCCCTTATGCATTCTATTCAGAACTATTTGTTTTTCTTAAACTATTAAGCAGCACATATGTTGTCATGGTTTTTTTTTCTGTAGTCCCTTCAATAGGATGGCAGTTTCAGCAGGGTTCCAGTAAAACAACATTTTTGTAATGATCTGCTCAGCTTTTTGACCATTGTTCAGGTCTGCATTCTGCAGGTCTCTGGAAGAGAGACCTTTTGTCAGTTTTTCAGCTTGCTGCTGCTGAAAAATTTGCATACGTTTGTCATGCAAATTGCCTAGCCACATCCCTTGTAGGCTTGCTCTATATATACCATGTGATATCACAGACCTTCGCTGGTCATAAGGATTCTTCCTGTGAAACACTCCGGAGAGTGTCAGCCTTGCTCATTGTTTGAAGATTAGCTTAGAGTAAATCCTGGGACTGCACTAGGCAGGTTTCCCTAGTGCAGTTAGGATAGCATATCTGTTTTGTCTGTCTGTTGCGATTGTCCTGTCCCTGCGGTGGTCGACAGGAAGTCGTTCTGATCTTTGTTCTTGGAGTATAGCTGGAGCAGCGGTTGCTACCAGCTATCTCCTCTATCTGTCCTGCCTGGATCGCACTCGCCTAGCGCTAGTGCTGTGGATCCGTCTGATCTCCATCTCTCTGTCTCCCTGGATCGCACTGGCCTCTTTTCGCTAGTGCTGTGGATCCTATCTCTCGCCTGTTCCTGTTTTCGTGTGTCTGTCTTGTCTGCTACGAACGCTTGCTGGAGGCTCGGTGAGGTAACCGTTAAGCAAGCGCTCGCGTCCACTGTTTCATGTTTGTCTGTCGGTGGTTAGTTAGGCGTGCTTGTCTCTATTGTGCTTATCACGTGGAGACCACGCATAAACGCGTGCACTGTTGCGAATGAGTGCGGTGTTCACGTTTAGCTAGCATTTGTTATTTTCTGTATCTCTTCATTGTATGATTTGCTGTGCCTTTGCTACTCTCGTGCTCTGCCTTGCTGTAGCCTTGTGTCACGTCTGGCGATCGCACCTCTCACGATCGCGTTCCTACTTCATATCTGCTGTGGTGTGTGCACCGTCGCGGGTTGGCGACTAGTTTGGTGCACACACATACAATCTGTCTCTGTGCTCATTCTCAATCGCCTCTCTTGCGATTGCGTTTCTTCCCTTCGTACAATTTCTGTCTGGCGTGTGTGGTAGGGCAGAGGAGCTGTTCCTCTGCACTCCACAGCTCCACCTGCCGACAGGAATTTCCCTCTACAGGTGCATTGCACCTTCTGCTGGGTTTCCTCAAATTATACGCTTGTGGAGGATTTCCGCAGTGTCAGCGCACGCCTTGTGCGCTGATCATGGAGAGAATTCCACAACCGTTACAATTTTCTTTTGAATTATCTCTTGTTAGTTTACAATGAATTCCTCAATGCATCATCATGTGCTGTAAACCAGAAGCTTTATTGACAGACTTGGCCAACAAGGGCATAACTGGATGATTTGCATGGATCTCCCCACTATCTTGAAGTAATACACAGGAGATTCCCGGTGATCCAGAACTGAGCTAACCAGCAGTTTCAACCAACTACCATAATTCGCTGGCAGTGGTGAAGGCCAACTTCTTAGGCTGTTTGTCGGGGTGCATGAAAAAAGGGTGCCAGGAAATTGGCGCCAGTGGATAACGTAATCTCAATAACGATAAACACCGCTAATTAAATTGGTTAACGATAAATACTAGTGCCATATGATAAATATAATGGGCCTTCTTGTAGTTTAAAAATGGCACTGTGCCAGTTGCCATGGCACCAGCACTGCACTCTAATGAGCCTCCCCGCCCCAGCTGCCTCAGATCGCGGTGACCCCAACTGCCCTGTCCTCCCACTCCTGTCCTCCGCTCGTCCCCCCCCCCCCCCACACACACACACACACACATGTACAAGCAGTGGCTTACCTATTGCCTCGATTCCGGCCCTCACAGAAACATTTCTGGAGCAAAACTTACAAAATACATGGGTATGTGAGCTCCAGATTGGGGGGCGTGTGGGCCCCAGGCTGAAACTTCTCTGGTGGGCTCTTAGTGTCCCAGTCCGACCCTGGCTAGGCTTATTTTTAACATTGAGTCATGGGCGACCAGAAAGCACACTTATCTTGCATTAGTCAATCCGCCTCAGTGCTGGATAACCAAGACTCTACTGTAAAATAGCCCTGTGCTACAGTACATGTGGTCAAAGAAAACAAATATTCAGCTCAACTAGACTCCTGGGGCATGAAGCTTTTCTACAGGGCGTGTGCATCAAAGGCTGCCAGCCTAAGGTATCCAGAAATCAAGAAGGAGATCCACAATCAGGGGATATGCTGACTCAGAGATTTATTCAGTAAATAAACAGTATGCACAAAAAGGAGCAGATGTTCTAACGCGTTTCATACCAGATGATACTCATAGGGTATTAATCACAAGTCTGCTGAACATTTAAATAGGGTTGGTCATTCAACCACTGAGCCTCTTCATCCAATCTCCGGCAGCAGATTTATAACACAATATAATATCTGTCTAATATGTTTTAAAATGTATATTACATTTTAAATACTGAAAAGTCAGCAGTTTATGAAGACTGATTGCCATCTCAGATTAGCTATATTATAACCCCTCCCCCATCTCCCAGAAAAATAAATCAGGTAGGTATCGATGAGCTCCAGGTACCACCCATGCTAACAGGGATATCAATACAAAAAAATATTCAACAATTCAATATTCAACAAACAATAATACATTAATTTTCAGGCTTTGCACTTTTGATTAGTTTAGGTAAAGTGATGAAAAAACATAATTTGCAAATTTTACCGTGAAAATTTGCAAACCGAACGTTCTTATCGAACCCCACTGACTTTATTGGCAGGTCAACTTCTAAAACATTCAAGGCATCTCTGCTGCCACAATTTCTTTAAAAGATGTGTACAAAGCGTACAAAAACCCGGACGGTGGCGAGGAGGCTCAATGGCAAAATACTCACAAAAAAATATGTATATGAAGCAGAGGCTTTTTAATGGTTTTTAGTAGAGATGTTAATGGCCACCAACTTAATAGCAAAGTCGTCATGCATGCTAGAATCACCACATTTGTTCCATTTTAAAGTTACAGTAGGAAAAAGGTGTTTTTTAAAATGCGGTTAAATCACTGATAATGAATCAACTTATCAGTAATGTAAATGGACATGTACTGTGAGCAGTGAATTTCATGCTGGACTTTCCAGGTGGTTAGTACGCAGTGTGTATTGATTACCTGGAAACCCCATGGAACTGGCAATGCTTTAGCCCGAGGTCACTGTACAGTCACAATATTGCTGTATAAGGATCCCTGGTTAATTTACCTATGATTTGAACTGTAAAAATTTATTTTTTAAGAAAAAATGATATGGAGTCCCCCCTCCCAAGCCTCTTTAACCCCTTTTCACCCATGCAGGCTGGGATAGCCAAATTTCAGAGTCCGTACATTGTGGGGCTCTGCAGCCTAGGCTTTACCAACCCACAACTATCCCTTCTTCTCTCCTAAATGAGATACATGTTAGTATTAAACACCCTGGCATTCAGTTTATTTTGTCTGGGTGGCTTTTTTTAAAAAAATGGTTATTTTTTAGTGTAGCTAGCACTAGGCTAGGTACACTCTGCCCCCAAGTCCCCCGGTACCGTGTCCCCCCTTCCACTCACCGCCAGCGATATTTACCTGCCCGAGATTCCGTGAAGGCTGAGACTTCCGGCATAGCTTCAGGCGTTGCTATGGTGACATTCGGACATGACGTCTGATGTCATCGACGTCATGACGTCATGCACAGTTCTGATTGCCACCATAGCGACCTCTGGAGGCTATGGAAAGGCTGTGCCAGCGCGGGCTCCGGGGGGTTTAATCAAAAGAGCGGCGATCGGGGGGATCATAGCGGGCTGGCGCTGATCGGAGGGGTGATGTAGCTAGCCAAGTGCTAGCTTCCCCCTTCTCTGAAAATTTTGTGCTAAAAGACCCTCTACGGCCTGAGCTCATCATTACCGCCATGGTGGTTAATGCTCCCTTCAAGCTTTTTCCACTTGATTCCCTCCACATTGTGCTGCAATGTGCAGACCTGTAGGGTGTTTGTGACCAGCTCCCTCAGTCTCACTGAGTACAGTGACAGAAATGGTTTGAGACGTTATTTCAGTAGAAGGTTTCAATAGAAGCTTTCTAAGATTCCTTCTAGCTGACAGAAAAATCCTGGCAATTCACTGCAACCTAACTGCTTAGTGCTCATATGTGGAGCTAAAGCTGTATTGATTGCCTCCCTCCTGAATCTTGCGTCATCTGTTTGCAAATAAACACATGCAAATTCCTGAATACTGATTATGCAATTAATTCTGAGGATTAAAATTAATTTCAATAAACAGAAGCCAAGCAGATTTATCCAGCAACATCTGTTTCCTCTCAGTGGATGGGAGAAGGCTGAGCTGTTAATCATAATTGCTGCAGACTGTTTCACGTGCCCAGCTTGATACTTGTGCTGCAAGCCTGCAACTGGGAAATGTCATGATCATTCCCCATTGTGACAACTGTCAACACAGGTGAGGAAAAACGTGTGTACATTTCCCTGATCTGACGGATCAGGCTGTGAGTACCACCTATTTCTTCTAAACCCAATTACTGCTGTAATCATAAATCAACTGTTAGCCACAACAGTGATAGCCACTAATGTTACTCCAAATCCAGCCTCAATGTCAGAAAAAAAAATCGATTATAGTTTTGAATAAAGCAAAATGGCATCTGGATGTAGCCAGAGGGCCCTGAGATATAGTGAAGGGCAGGCCGGGTGAGGAGACTCAGCTTTAGCATCTAATTAGTGACGTTTGACGTAAGGCCCATACACACGCTAGATTAAAGTCGGCTGAGGTGGCCAATAATAACAGCCTCTGCCGATAATCCAGCATGTATACAGCAGCAGCCCCTAAACCCGAACACCGCCCAGCCAGTGATCCGCCAGATGGACTGTGACCCCTAATAGCTTTGTTCTTCTCACTTTCCCCACCAGCTGAGTGACATCACATCTGCTCCGCTTCATCTGCCCTCAGCCCCCTGCATTGCAACAGAGTATGGGTCCCGTTACCGGTCAGGTGACTTCTATCTAGCGGGTGTATGGACTTTTACTTACACTAATGACATACAGATAAGATTTCTTTACAAGTTGCTGGTTATAGAAGAGCTCCACTGAGAAGCGTTCAAGTGCTATCAAGCATTGCACACACAGTGTTAAAGACATTGAAGACCATATTGATGGAAATAAAATGGAGATTTTATCAATTTGAAAGACTCAGCTCCTAAAAAACCCAAAATTTGGTGGACTTGGATACAGGTATGAATTGTATATTTTGTCTTTCAATAACCAGTCATCAAAGGACACAAACATGTAAACGAAAGCAGTCACTACCTTGACAGGTGATTTAAGTTTGGATCTTGGCAGTATTATTGATCCCAGGGTGAGGGTATTAGGTATCCAGATGTAGCCTCCCCCCCAGTATAGGTAGCCAGGTGTCCCCTCAGTATAGGTAGCCACATGTAGCCCCCCTAGTATAGGTAGCCAGATGCCCCCTTAGTGTAGTTAGCCACGTGCAGCAACCCCTTCCCCTCCCAGATGTGCCCCCAGTATAGGTAGCCAGGTGTCCCCTTAGTATAAGCTCCCCTCAGTATTGGTGGCCAGATGGGCCCCCTAGTATAGGTAGCTAGGTATAGGTACAGCCATTATAGGTAACCAGGCATAAGTGCCTGAAGTATAGGTCTCCCGGTATAGGTAGCCACTGGTACTGGTTCCCCCCTCCCCCGAAGAGCTTTGGCAGCAGGCTGGAGTATTACAGTGCAGGAGTCTAGAGCAGCGGGCACAGTGACACAGCCACAGGGCCTGACTCCTCGCTCCCTATTCTCGGACCCCCTTCTTGTGCCTCCTCCCTCTTGCAAAGCTTTAATAGCAGGCGCAGGTTACAGTGACCACTACACACGATCCACACCACTCTGCTTATGACGGGGGCCACTCACTCATTCAGATTCCACAAATTCAATTTTCCGTATTTCCGACTGGAAATTGGAAAACAGAACCTGGAAATTGGAATTTAGCGGAAATTTACTGCAACTCTGTAATTTTAGGCCAATCGCAGAACTCGGAAGCATTGGACCAATCAGAGAATGCAGAATTTTTCAGCAAAAATTGGATTACCACAGTAATTTTAGACCAATCACAAGATTCTGTTTTTCCGATTTCCACCATTTTTTTTCGTCATTGTTTTTCATTCCCTGATGCAAAAAATAACAAATAAAATACTCCTCAGAAATTGGAAAATCGGAAATTGGAAAAATGGAAATCGGAAAAACAGAGCATTCCATATGTATAAAAGTCAGTATGACAGCGCTCCTCTTCTTATTATCCTCAACACCTAAAAAAGATAAAACACAGCTCCACATAGTGCATTACTGCTAAATTTGCATAATCTCTTAGTACACCACGCCAGTGATAAACCATGTGCTCTTTAGTGCTCCACTTCTAGTGCAAACTTATCACCAACTTTAAGATGATTCCAGGCTCACCAGATGCAGGCCACCTCATACACCAGGTGGGTCTATTGCACAAATCAATCCACAACAATCTGCTGCTCTCATGTATCAAAACGTTTAATCCGGATTCTGGGAGGTGCGCAGCTCATCCTCAGCACAGCTGCATACAGACCGCTTGTACAGCCAGATAGCGCTACACAATCACTTCCAGCAACTCTTCTCTGCCGCCGCTGCTGTGAGTCCTGCTGACTTTTATACATTTGTGACTGTGGACAATTTTTGATAGCGAAAACTCTGGTTGCATGATAGATTGCTATATTATAGACGGTGGGCGCAGTTTGCATAAAATACATAGAGCATTCCATAGCCTTCCTTGTTGTACCTCCATTGCCCACTTGTAATGCCCTCCAAAGCCCTTGCAGTACCTCCATTATCCAATTGTAGTGCCTGTAGTGTGTCCACTGCCATCTTGTAGTGCATTTATTGACTCTATCCTGTCAAGAACCGGCCCACGGCACGCCTGCGTATACGGCTCCCGACTGCAGGTTTGACCAGATTAAGCGGGGAACAGCCTTATTTAAGCTACAAACAAGGCTGGAACCCCTCAAACACTTCCCACTGCCACCACTAGCGTTGCTAGACACGTTCACTCAGCTATCGAGTGCTCAATACGCAATCTGCGTTTTCGTATTTGGGTCAGCTCTGCGCTTAGGCCAAATACGAGAGCGCCACGCACACACACACCGTTGCAATCTTACACTATAGTGACGCAAAACCACTAACAGTCGTTCCGAACGATACTGTTAGCTACTCGCACTGGCGTTTCGTAACGTTGGGTCAGCTGCGCGCTTAGGCCAACGTATGACAAACGCCCCCACACACAATGCAATTACAATTTCATATGGTAGTGTTGCTCAAGCATACAATTAGGCACGGACTTATACACAGCTATACTGCAGTCTCTTCTAGGCTATGAGTGTTAGTTTAGTACAGCAGAAGTCAAGCTTATTAAATAATGATTTAATATTCCATAAAAACATAGAACAATGCAGAACTTAATATATACAAAAGATTACAAAAAGACAAAGTAAAAATGTTACAAGATAAAAGTTACAAAAATAAGAGGTTACAAAGATAACACACAAAGCGATTTTGCTTACCAAAATAAACGGGGAAATAAACGTACCAGCGTATCGATCTGGCGTTGTTGCGGGGGGTACGCACTTCTGGTCAGGAACCAGGTTAGTTCTAGCCGTGTGAGCTACCTCCAAGAACTACAAGTTGTGGCTATCCTAGCTGCGGTTTTATACTATGAAATATGCCTGGAGGCTGCAACTTCCTTGGGGAGGGGAGGAACTAGTTTTTAATTAAACCTCAGACATAAATGGGATTTCCAGAGATCCAAGTTACAGGTGACAACCCCATTGTTGACAGTATTTCCTAGCTGATCAAAGATAAGGATGTAGTTTGCACCTCCACCAATAATTCAATTTCCACAGGTAGAAAATGGTATCAAAAGGACTTCACCCCTTCAATAATTTCCAGTAGGCTGTCAAATACATTTCAAACATTCAGGTGTCAGCTTCCCCCTTTCCTCAAGACTCTAGCAGGCTTGCCTTATCTAATGGGACAATGGCTGACACCAGACTCAAAAGCCATGCCGACCAGCCTATTCTTCCTCAATTGGCAGCTAATTAGCAGTCGACACAGTTTCCCCTGCTGGACAATGGGGCAGAGGTAATGGACATCTACATACAGAATTACATTAGACTTCCGTTTACTCTGGCCAGGTGACCAATTACTCCCCAGCGCAATACACATCTGAGGTTTTACCCAGTAGACAGAAAAAGGACAGAAATATGTTCTGTTATTATCCTTAACATTATCAGCACCCCAATATATCACCACACCTCCCCTCTTTAGAATGGGGCAAGGCAGATGATCTTCCCAGATTATCCTGCCTGCGCCTACATTGTTGGTTTTGCTTGACGGGACAACCCATCAGCATTCCCATGATTGCTCCCCTTCCGGATAGCGCTGGCAGGTGATTCTAACGAATCATCCTGCCAAAGCCTACATTGACGGCCTGGCCGGGTGGGGTAACCCTTTAGCATCCTCAGGAGGGTTCCCCACCTGTCAGTTAGCTCCAAGCTACACGACTGGAAAGCTAGGTCAGGTTGCTGCAATGTGTCGTTGCCCTTGGCAACCTGACGTAACCAACCAGGGGAATGTGGGTCAGTGACGACCGTGAATTCGCGACCATAGAGACAGGGCTGCAGCTGGGGAAGGGTCCCAACCGTCGCTACACGCACTTCCTCTATAGTGGCAGGAGCTATCTCTCGGTCCCTTTGGGGAACGATTATCTGCCGGTCTGCCTCCTCCACTTCGGACAGCTCAGAGGGAATAACTTCCCAGGACCCTCTCAGCCCGCCCCTCCCAGCTGGTGACCTGCTGGCTAGCCCCTGAGCTCTTCCAGGCTGCTGTCAAATCGAACAGCCCCAGAGAGCTCAGTGCTGCCTGTCACACATTCCAGGAAGGCTGCAGACGGAGAGGCTCCTGGGCCCTCCGGGCCAGGTTCCGAAGTGGATGTTGCTGACCCAGCAACATTTGTCACTTTGGTGGACAGTCCCTGTGCTGTAGACCCGCTAGCGCTGCGGGTTACCACTGCAGCGGAGGGAGCGTCCACATCACACGTATCATAAACCACATCACCTTTGGTCTGGAAACCATCTGAAGGGGAAGGATCTGGCCTAGTGCCATCTGCCCCTTCAGTGGACAGTCCACCTGCTGCAGCCCAGCGAGCGCCGCTGGTTACTCCTGCAGCTGACGGAGTGTCCACATGACACACAGCATTATGTAGTACAACACATATGACATCAGCATTATCAGCCCTACATATATTGTCATTTGGGACATCACATAAAACATCCACATTATCTGTATCATTACACACATTGCTACTCAGCACTTCACAAGTAGCATCAACAGTTCTTGCATCGATCGCCTCGATAGTCCGTGCGTCACAAATGACATTATCAATTTCTGCATTCTTTGTATCAACATGTCCCACTCCAGGCCTAGGCACTGGAGACTCACTAGGGCTGGCTCCTAGCATACAGTCCATAGCCCCTGGGGCCTCGCCAGCATTCCCCACCTGCACAGCATTATCAAACAGTACCTTGCAAGAGTCCCGAACTTCAGCTGGGGAGGCGGGCTCCACAGGGTTTGGAGCAGGCTCATACCGGGCCACTAACCGTCCCAGGTCAGTACCCAGCAAAACGTTGGTGGGGATTTTGTCGGTTACCCCAACTTCTTTCAATCCGCTGCCGGCCCCCCAATCCAGGTGGACCAAGTGGGTATTGCTGGGGTGACACCCCCAATTCCTCTGACCGCAATCATTTTCCCAGGTAGGTACTGCTCTGGGTTCACAAGCTGGGGATGTATGAGAGTCACTTCTGCTCCAGTGTCTCTCAGCCCAGTGGCAACTGTACCCCCAACCGTGACACGCTGCAGATTCTCTGCATAGCCAGTGGCATTCCTGGTAGCACACAGAGCAGTTGGGACTTCACAGGGGTTTGAGGCCTCACTGGATTTTGGGGCCTCCCTCTTCCTCTCTGGGCAAGTCGTGCTGATATGACCCACCCTGTCACATACAAAGCATTTCCGAGTGTCAGGTCGCTTGAATCCAGGAGACAGCGGTGCTTGCATCCTCTGGGTGCTGGGTGAAACAGGTTTAGCCATCTGTTCTCCTCTCCAGCTGGGCGTAGTAGTCCTCCGGGACTCAGGTGCTCTATGGGCGGTGTAGGCATCGGCCATTTCCGCAGCCTCATCCACTGTCTTTGGTTCTCGATCCAGCACAAACAGCCGGACCTCAACAGGACAGGTGTGTAGGAACTGGTCTTTTATCATCAGCTCCTGCAGGGCATCCAAGGTTTTAACTGACAGTCCTTTTAGCCACTGCTGGAAGGCAGTGCGCAGGTTGCAAGCATGATCCAGGTAGCTGTCATTAGGACCTCGCTGCACTGTCCTGAAACGTTTTCGATACACCTCTGGCGTGAGGTGGTATCGTGCAATGATGGCTTTCTTAATTGCCTCTAAGTCTGTTTCTTCCTCCTGGGGGAGACTCACAAACACCTCCAGGGCCTTGCCTCTCAGCCCTGGGGTGAGGTATCTTGCCCACTGCTCACGGGGCACCCCATACTGCCGACAAGTCCTTTCAAACCCCTGTAGGAAAGTGTCTATGTCAGAATCCTTGTCCATAGCGGGGAACTTATCCAGGGGGATTCTGTGGACTCGCTCACCTTCGCGTTCTGCGGGTCCAGCAGACCGGTTCTGCTGCTGAAGTTTAGCCAGCTCCAGCTGGTGTCGCTGTGCAACTTGTTCCCTCTGGGCTTGTCGTATTTCCCTCTCTGCTTGCCGATGTTCCAGAATCAGCTTTAGGCGCAGTTCGGGCTCAGCCGAACCTAGTAGCTGTAGGTCGGCTTCCAGAGATGTCATCTCCGTGTTCGGTGGATCATCCAGGACATCGTCTCCACTCGCATCCTGTGGCGGGAGCGATTCCTCCTCTGGCGTGTCGTGAGCTGCATCCGCTGACATTGAAGCACGGGCTCGCTCTGCCTCATCATACTCCTCGAGCGCACGAACTAACTGCTCCTTAGTCTGGCCGCTCACCGTCTCGATGCCTTTGTGCTCACACAGGTTGAGTAGTATCTCTTTGTTTTGCCTTGCATAGCTGGATGCTTTCTGAGCCATCGTGTTGCACAAAATAAAAAGAAAAAAGGGGGGGAGGGAAAGCAAACACCAAGTGTGTATCTTTGAACCAAAAAAAAACGTATATAGATTCTGCACTGAGTAGACTTCTGTAGGCTAGTTGCTTCTAGCAAGCTTCCAGCCTTTAGTACTCAGAATAGTGAGCTAAACTGCGTACTAATGTACTAAACGTTCCCACCACTGCCAGCCAATTATGTCAAGAACCGGCCCACGGCACGCCTGCGTATACGGCTCCCGACTGCGGGTTTGACCAGATTAAGCGGGGAACAGCCTTATTTAAGCTACAAACAAGGCTGGAACCCCTCAAACACTTCCCACTGCCACCACTAGCGTTGCTAGACACGTTCACTCAGCTATCGAGTGCTCAATACGCAATCTGCGTTTTCGTATTTGGGTCAGCTCTGCGCTTAGGCCAAATACGAGAGCGCCACGCACACACACACCGTTGCAATCTTACACTATAGTGACGCAAAACCACTAACAGTCGTTCCGAACGATACTGTTAGCTACTCGCACTGGCGTTTCGTAACGTTGGGTCAGCTGCGCGCTTAGGCCAACGTATGACAAACGCCCCCACACACAATGCAATTACAATTTCATATGGTAGTGTTGCTCAAGCATACAATTAGGCACGGACTTATACACAGCTATACTGCAGTCTCTTCTAGGCTATGAGTGTTAGTTTAGTACAGCAGAAGTCAAGCTTATTAAATAATGATTTAATATTCCATAAAAACATAGAACAATGCAGAACTTAATATATACAAAAGATTACAAAAAGACAAAGTAAAAATGTTACAAGATAAAAGTTACAAAAATAAGAGGTTACAAAGATAACACACAAAGCGATTTTGCTTACCAAAATAAACGGGGAAATAAACGTACCAGCGTATCGATCTGGCGTTGTTGCGGGGGGTACGCACTTCTGGTCAGGAACCAGGTTAGTTCTAGCCGTGTGAGCTACCTCCAAGAACTACAAGTTGTGGCTATCCTAGCTGCGGTTTTATACTATGAAATATGCCTGGAGGCTGCAACTTCCTTGGGGAGGGGAGGAACTAGTTTTTAATTAAACCTCAGACATAAATGGGATTTCCAGAGATCCAAGTTACAGGTGACAACCCCATTGTTGACAGTATTTCCTAGCTGATCAAAGATAAGGATGTAGTTTGCACCTCCACCAATAATTCAATTTCCACAGGTAGAAAATGGTATCAAAAGGACTTCACCCCTTCAATAATTTCCAGTAGGCTGTCAAATACATTTCAAACATTCAGGTGTCAGCTTCCCCCTTTCCTCAAGACTCTAGCAGGCTTGCCTTATCTAATGGGACAATGGCTGACACCAGACTCAAAAGCCATGCCGACCAGCCTATTCTTCCTCAATTGGCAGCTAATTAGCAGTCGACACAGTTTCCCCTGCTGGACAATGGGGCAGAGGTAATGGACATCTACATACAGAATTACATTAGACTTCCGTTTACTCTGGCCAGGTGACCAATTACTCCCCAGCGCAATACACATCTGAGGTTTTACCCAGTAGACAGAAAAAGGACAGAAATATGTTCTGTTATTATCCTTAACATTATCAGCACCCCAATATATCACCACATATCCCATAATGCATAGTACAGCAAATTGCGATTTACTTACCTGGCACTTCTTCTATACCCCCACAGTCTATCAGGGTCCCTGTGGCATTTCCTACCCTTGGCTTATACTTAAGTCATTCACTTTTTCCTGCTTTTTGGGAATAAGTTGGGGAGGTTGGCTTATACTCAGGTCGGCTTATACTCGAGTATATACAGTATCCTAAAGAGATGAGGCAGGAATGCCACCAATAGACCAGACATCTACATCACACTAGCATTAAAAATTTCCTGGAGACACCACTGGTCTCCTAGCATCTGCACAGTAAACTGTTGGCTTTTGCTATTTCCCTGATTGAGGGAAATTATGGGCACCTGTTGATTAGTATGTCTAAAATTCTACAATTTCTGGTTATCCATGCAACATCAAAGTGCACCTTTATGCATAATTGTTAAGTACAAGTACATACAGTATGTATGTGTCATATAAAACCCTCAAGGGCACATGCCGTCTATGTTATATATCAGACAGTTATTAGACTGCTCTAGTGGCAGTTGCCTGTATCCCAGTACAGCTGCAATGTGAGGCGGAGGGTCAGAGGGCGCGCTGAAGTAAAGACAGATATAGGATTCTGGCTGACTTCACTTCCTGCATTATTGATGATTGCTGTCAGAAGCTGAGCATTTGTGCAGCTCAGAGGCACATTTTGTTTTGTGTAATCAGTGAAAATGCCATTTTTCTAATAAACTGCTTTATTATAATGTATAGCCCATGGCTCCTACACATTTTTATTTTTAAAATGACAACACATCAGTAAACTGACATATAGCAAGAGAAAAAGTGTGATTTAGTAAAGCTAAGATCAAGGTGCAGTAACCCTTGGCAACTCATCAGCAATTGTCTTTTATTGCTGTCACTGGTCTGAAGAAATCTAACCTGTTTTCTTGAGTTTACACTATTTACATATCATTCGTACCATTAGCAATTATTTATTAGTTATAGGAATGATTAGAGTTTGAGATGAGCAGTGTCATGCTTAATCAGATTTGTAGCGAGCAAGGCCCTTTTTTTTGCTTTTGAGTAATATTTCTGCGTAGTTTGCTGAAAACAATATTCTGTATATATAAGGATTGCGTTGTTTATTAAAGTGACACTGAAGCGAAAAAAAAACCTCATGATATAATGAATTGGTTGTGTAATACGGATAAGTAATAGAACATTAGTAGCAAACAAAATAGTGTCATATTTTTATTTTCAGGTATATAGCTTTTTTTATATCATTGCATCATTCTCTAATTATTGCAGTTTCCACAATACATTCAGCATTTTAAATGATTTCACAGAGCAGGCTATCGACTCTTTGAACTTTGCAGAAGAACCATAAACAAAGAAGAAACAATGAGAGACAGTTGAGATAAGAGCTTCAAAAGACAGTGCTGTCCACGACTTTACAAAGTTGCAGATATCAAAGAAGCTCTTTTGCATAGATAACAACTGAAGTTTCTTAACTCTTCCTGTACTGGAAACAATATGAAACTCATATCTGTGCTAATAAGGTTTTATTTCTTAGCTGTAATACAAATCATTATATCATAAGTTTATTTTCACTTCAGATTCTCTTTAAGGGCGCACAGAACAATCCAGGCATTTACTACTCTAGAGGCCATGCCTGGATGGTGCTGAGTAACCGGGGGACTGTTCACAACAGCCATGGTGCAGCAGATCTGCTCTGTACAGCCTATGTTCTCCAGCACTACCCAAGCTCTCCATTCACAGACATGGTGCCTTTTGGGCCGCTCCATTTACTTGCATTGAGTGAAATCATGCCTTTCTGTGCTCCACCCTGGCCAGTAGTGGTTTGAGTTGTGGGCTCCACTGTGCACTGTTGCCTTTATTAACAGGCCCTAATCAATGCTTTATGTAGGAATGACTAAAGACACTGGCCTGGCCAATAAGTCTTACAGTATCAATAATATTAAGGACTATGTCAGATGAGAGACTTAATATCTGCCACTAGCAACACACACTGTAAAATGTGTACAGTTGGTGAGCCTTGAGGATAGTGTGGGAAACACTGATCTAGTAAATGGAATACAAACTAATGTTGACATCTTTGCAAGTGATCAAACATTATACCAGGTTATCAAGACTCAGCAGGATATCGACATAATACAATAGAATCTTGACAGAGTAGCTGTATGGGCAAAGAGTGGCAGGTGTAATTTAATGTTGATAAAAGTAGTCATAAGTCTTGACATAGCACCATATACACTAAATGGGACAAGGCTGTGGACATCGGACTCAGAAGGACATGTGAATATTTTGATAATATATTAGACAACTGCAGCAGCTAAAGAAAATAGAATTTCAGCATATCTAAAGGTGGCCCTACACTGGTCGATTTGCCATCAGATTCGACCAACAGATAGATCCCTCTCTGATCCAATCTGATCAGGGAGGGATCATATGGCTGCCTTTACTGCAAACAGATTGTGAATCGATTTCAGCATGAAACCGATCACAATCTGTGAAGCTGCTGCCCGCCTGCCCGCCAGCTATACATTACCTGATCTGGCCGGTGCAACTCCCCCGGTCTCTGCTGTCTTCTTCTACACGCTAGTCTCCGGTGCGGCTGGCTTGCTTCACTGAACTTCCTGTCCAGGGGAAGTTTAAACAGTAGAGGGCGCGCTACTGTTTAATCTTCCTGCCGGGACGGGAAGTTCAAGTAGGCTGCAGCCCTGGAGCCCGGAGCGGAGAAGACAGCGGAGACCGGGGAAGTCGCACCGGCCGGAACAGGTAATGTATCTCCACTGTATTGCGTCGGTCATTCGAACGCCGCTATCGACGCACTCCCGACCCGTCGGTGATCGAGAAAAATCTTCCGCACGGACGGATTGACCGGAATCGACGGGATCGATTGATTTCGGATGGAAATCTATCGTTCTGTCAGTGTTTGCGTGACGATTTCAAAGCAGATTCAATCACAGTGATTGAATCTACTGTATGTCAGTGGGAAAATCGTTAGGTGTATGGGCCCCTTAAGATGGAAATGAAAACATGACAAAGCACTTGTATGGCCACAATAAGCAATACAGTTCTTGGCACAACATTGCAGCAAAGACAGTGAAGGTTTACAATTAAAAAACCAAGCTAGTAAACGAATTAATGGAAAAGAAGGTCTCACTTATAACAATGCTAGACAACCTAGGCTTGTTTTGCATGGAAAAAAAAGACAACTCAAAGGCAAAATATTTAAAATGTATAAATACATGCACAGGTAAAATATAAATTTGGCAAACAAGCACATTGTTTGTAGATCTGCAGTAAAAACAAAAGACAGCAAAGACAAAAGACAGCAGGACATTAACATTGTATGAAGGATCTGAGGTCGAATCAACTGTTTAGAAAACAGTTCTTTACAGTAAAAATGATTAAGATGTGGGATATCTATAGGTGAAGTATAATATGGTAATACTTCCATTCAGCTTTACATTTCTTGTTTTTTCCCTCCTCTGGATTAAGATTCAGGATACCAAGGTAACTATGCAACTGGCTTACTCATACTGTGTTCAGATCATTCTTGTTCACAGGTATTTTCACGTTAATTCAACAATACTTCTTAATTGCACCCAAGTGTGTTTATTCAGCTCACATCTTATTGCATTCAAAACCAATAATATAATTCTTTTTTTTTTTTTTTTTTGCAAATGGCTGACTATGTGTGTGAGCCCTTATTGCAGAATGGTGTGCGGCTAACTGGTTTTAAATGTTAAAGAACACCTGAAGTAAGAGGGATATGGAGTCTGTCATATTTATATCAATACACAATGCCTGGCTGTCCTGCTGATCCTCTTGCCTTTAATACTTTTATCCATAGACCCTAAACACACATGCAGATCAGGTGCTCTGACTTAACTCTGACTGGATTACCAGCATGCTTGTTTCAGGTGTGTGATTCAGACTCTTCTGATGCCAGAAAGATCAGCAGAACCGCCAGGTCTTCCCATAATGAGCCGCTTAGCTATAATAATGTTCTGCTATATCTGGTTATCCACAGTAATGGACACAGGTAAAGAGCTGTAACCACACTCCAGAAGAAGTTTATCTGAATGAACAAAGTTTGCCACATCTCCCTTCCAGTCCCTCTTCGTATTGATGGTCAAACTGCTTGGGGTTGGGCTGCCGTCTGCCAGCTGAACAGCAAACCCGCAAACTAGAGTTCGAAAGATAAAGCAGGTTTGTGAACCCTCAAATCTCTACACAAACACAGGTTCACCATTCAGCTGCCAAACTGCACTACAACTTCGCCCATCATATTAAAAAGCCTACCGATCCTCAGCCAGCCTCCCTTTTCCCTCTCATTCTCCTCACGTGGAAGATGGGCTGACCTTCCTACAGAGTAGATAACTCAATCGGCAATGTGTAGGACACTAGCCCTCTCTGATTGACTGTAACTCAGCCAAACAGAGGGCGACTGTCCTACAAACCACCCATCCAGCCCACCCATCCAGCTCTCTATGCACTAATGTGTCCAAGGTTCTGACATCAGCCCATCTCCCATGTGAGGGGAGAAAGCGGGAAGGAGCAAAAGGGGTTACAGCCAAGGTGCAGGAGGCCAATAATACAACCAGGGATTTTGTGTCCACAGACTTCCTCCATCAGGGTTGCTGTGAGCTTCCTCACAAAACAAACACGACTATTACATCACAAAAAAAGTTCTCATGCTGTGAGTAAAAGGATTTTATAAATTTGTGAACACCAGATAGAGGGGTATTATTTTGAAGTGCTAGCGTGTTGATTTAGCTCTGGTTTAAAAAAAAAAAAACAGCGAAGACAAATAATAGGAAGCAAGAACATAAATAAATCAGCTAGGGAGTATTTGCTGCACGTCTGCTCTCAGCAGATCCAGTCTGGTTGTGACTCGGTTATCCTGTTATGACACAAAGACCTCTCGTAACATCTTACTTCCCCATAGAGACAAACATGTGCCCAAAATACATGGCCTTGCTTTGTCTGCTGTTGACCTCAGACTGACACGCTCAATGCATCAAGGTGCTTTTCATCATCTGCTGAATCATCATCTCAATTGTGTTTGTAATAGTAATAAAAACAAAGTCTTTTGTATGAATGAATGCGGAGATTGGTGATATGTTTATAGAACCGTACTAAAACATCTCCGTCATTCCTGATACAACTCTCAGATGAGAATCCGTCCTTATAAAGACATTCATAACATCATTTCAATAAGGTAGTGCTGGAGTTCATTTTTAGGTCAACAGATCAGTGAGTACAGGATGGTTGAACTGATGGACGGATGTCTTTTTCAACCAAACTAAATTTGTTCCTATGCTGTGAAACAGATATTTAAAGGGATCTGAGGTCATGTTGTGAAACATATGTACCTGTTCATCTAATAAAGATTGTGTCATCTAGTGAAGACCTGTTCCCCTAATGAGGACTGTGACACATAATTTAGATGTGTATCTGCGATTAATACTGGTCATTCATTTATTGTGAATTGGTGAAGTGTGCCTTAAAGAGACCCTGAACCTAGGTTGATAAAGTCCATAATCAGAGGTTATCTTAAAAGAACCTGAGCCAAAATGGTCTGTTAAAATGGAGGCTACTAGGAAGTGTGGGCATGATTGCTGAGGCTTACCACTCCTCCCGATCACTCCCGTTCTCCTGCAAAAGGCCCCGTTAAAGGCCACAACTTTGCATAGTTCAATATGTTCAATCCACCCCTCTAATGACCATGCTCCCCTAGCTGCTATGTTCCCGACACGTGGTGCTCCCGCCCAAACCACGGTACAAGGGGTAGTGAATAGGACATGCTGCACATGTGCAACTCAATACCTCTGGGTTAAAGGTCGGCGACTCACTCCTCCGCTAATGATGCTTTTTGCAGTGGAACTTAGTGGTACAGTAGTGATTGGGAGGAGTGGTAACCCTCAGCAATCATGCCCACACGTCACAGTAGCCTTCATTTTAACAGACCACTTCGGCTTGGATATCCTTTAAGTTAAAACTGCGTCAACTATTGTAGGGACACTGATTATGGCTGTGGTAGAAATGTGATTCTGATTTTCCTGAGGGACAGTTAGTAAAATGTATTGTTTGATCTGCTCTGTGAAGCACTATTGAAAATGTCATAGCAACAATACAAATGGAAATCAGTTCTTACTTTAAAGAACTACTAAAGAGCAGTTTAGCATATTTTAATGAAAATTTTCATCCAGATAATTTTCAACATTCTCAAAAGCCAAGCACCGAAAACTGGTAACCAATATAGTGCCGTGGATAATGCACAAACATGAACACATTAGAAAAAGATATCCATGACAAATAAATAGCACTAAGATAATGTTTTAATGTATATTGACGAATATCAATTTACTTTATTAAGGGACGTGTGCGCTTTAAAAATATTAAAACCACAACAGTGGGCGATAGACACTAGGCACAATAATGACAAATGTATAGATCATAATACAAGTATGATGACAATCTAATATAATAAGGCAACAAGCGTTGCAACCAAATATGCAGAGCAATATAAATAACCAATGAATAAGCTTAGGGTTGAGCCGAAATTTTCGAAATTTCGCGTTACTATAATTATGCATGCGAAATTTGCTATTACGATGCGAAATTATGGTAGCGGAATTGCCATTAAAATCGTAATTGAAAATACCGTAAGCGTAATTTCGCGTTTCATTCATAACGTAATTTCGCGTTAAACCATAACGTAATTTCGCGTTAAACCATCCCGTAATTTCGCATTTCTTCGTAATTTCGCGAATTTCGTAATTACTTGTTAGCTATAAAAAATTACTTGTTCGCATTAGCCAATCAGAAGCGAATCAGCGGTAGTCAGACGAACGCTAAAATTTTTTCGCATATAAACGCCTTTTCGCGTTAAATAATGTAAAAACTAAGCATGTGCAGTTCAAGGGTGTAAACTACGCTTACAAACGTTTGCATGCAAGGCAAATGTAATTTCGCGATACCCACCGCAACGTGAAAACGACGCGAAAATTAACGCTTACAGTAATATGAACTATCGCGAAATTACGTTATGTAACTACGCTTACAAATGGTTGCATGCAAGGCAAATGTAATTTCGCGATACCCACTGTAATGCGAAAATTACGCGAAAATTACGCTTACGCGGAATTTCGCGAAATCCTTCTTCATTACGATTATGTACTTACGGCCATAATCGTAATTACACTAATTACGCGAAATTTCACGAAATCGTAATTAACTCATTACGCTCATCTCTAAATAAGCTGCAGCCAAGGGCATAGCAATATTCATAGCAGCCATTGCAGCTGCTATGCGGCCCTGGAATAGAGGGGGCTCAGGTGGTACTTTTCTTGTGTTCCTCCACCCTATGAACATTGCTCGGATGCATAAAGTGAAAACGACTGAAGGCTGAAGTGGTTAAATACACATAATCTGCCTAGTAACAGCTTAGCCATGACTGCTGATAACTTCCTGTAACCATGGATCTAATGCGAATTTTCGGGCAAATAACGCGAAAATTCCAATTGCCTATACAAAGCATTGTACACGAATCGTATGCGATGTCCAAAAAAAACGATACATGACCTCAGATTTTTTCATGCGTATGAACGCGTACAAAAATTTGCATTGAATGGAAAAAGCCCCATTCACTAACATTAGTTGCAAAATCAATGTGAATTTTCTGAGAGAAAAATCTGACACAAAACGCACAAGTGGAAACCTAGCCTTAGAGTAAGGTGCTCAGGATTCATTTGTACTCACAGTTGCTTCTGATGCAGATTGTGCTGCAGCTTATTCATTGGTTATTCATATTGCTCTGCATCTTTGGTACCTTAGGCCTCAGTCACTCTTAGGGCTCTTTCTGCCCATGGTTTGCACTTTGCTGATGATCAGAAAGGCGGTGCTGCACAAGTAATCCTATAGGATTACTCACACTGCGGCAATTCCAGCGTGTTTGCGACTTCCAATGATTGCAAATGTGCTGCATGTAGTATTTTCCCAACGTCGCGATGATCACTCACTAGAGTGGAAAAAAAAAACCATGGAAAATAGCAATGGAAAATCACAATCAGAATCATTAGGCGATTGGTGATTGTGATAGCAGTTTGCGGTTCTGAGTGTGAACAGGGCCTTAGACTATGACTATAGTTGGGGTCAGATTGTGAGGCCTTCTGTGGGACAGTTAGTGACATGACTATGTACTTGTTCATTGCTGTGGAAGATGTCAGCTCTGTGTAAATACATAATAGTGCTGGCATTCTTTGCATGATGCTTTAAAGACAGCATTGAGTCACTCAGAACCTCTAACAGAGCAATGTGAAGTTCACATTCTGTCCTAGCCTGGTGTAGGCATAGATTGTTTTATCTATGTAGTGTATACACTCAAGAGCCTCTTCAACAGCTACTTCCTGCAGGCCACATATCTATAGTGATTGGCAGTGATCTTATGCTGGGAACACACGATGCAATTTCCCATCCGATCACCGGGAATCGGACCATTATTTCCAACATCTCCAATCTGTTTTCGATCAAGAAAGGTATCAATTTCACAAAGTTAACATCAGAAAATCAGCCCCTTTATTGATCGGGAGCAGTTTGAACATGTACACGTGGCACAACTTCCTGTCTGATCACTCTTTGATCAGACGGGAAATCGCATCATACATTCCCAGCTCGCTCTGTTTCCCATCCATCCACACAGTTTGAACAACATGCAGATACAAATCCAAGCTGGCTGCTTCAGGATATGACCACATTTTAGGAACACTTTATTTTTTGCTGCAGAAGCCTGGCTTTATATAAAAACACTTTGCTTAGTAAACCTTCAGGTGGTTTAGATTTACGTGCAGAGTTGGGATGTTATTGTTTGCCTGGAAGGGTAATCTCATGGTAGAGAATGATGCAGCCCCTATGTAACTGGGAATCATGCTCACTGGTAGTTATCAAGCTCATACAGATGGTGCTATCATTTTCCATTGTCTGTAACATTTTATACCCTCCCTGGAGATCCCACATCATCTGTCCTGAGCGGATGTTTCCACGCTATCTGTTTGTGTCATGCAAACAATTTTATATTTTGGTAAAAATGTGATTACTAAGCTTTTAAACCTTTACAGATCGTATCTTTCCCAAACTAAAATTGCAACCACATTGAGCATAAGAAGTTTGGAAAGCCTGGATTCTGTAATTCCTCTGATGAACTGGAAATTTAAGATAGTAAAAATGGAATCTGCTTCATTCAGAGTTAAAGGGCACTAATAGGGTCAATGTTTACCATGTGAAATGTATACATACTTGCCATAGAGCTTCTTTTCTTCTTTGCTACGCCGTCCTTCTCTTCAGACTGTTACTGCTAAAGTGTTACATGCCAACTCTTTGCATGGGTCTGCTACTTCCTCTCCTCATGGGATTATATGGCCACAGTATGCATGGATCTGCTACTTCCTCATGTGATTATATGGCCACTCTCTACATGGATCGGCCTCTTCCTCATGTGATTACATGCCCACCTTCTGAATGGATCTGCTACTTCCCATATAAGATTACCTGGCTTCCCTCTGCATGGTTCTGCCTCTTCCTCATGTGATTACATGTAGAGATGGCCCAAACCTCCGATTTTCGGTTTGCGAACCGCAAATGCGAACTTCCGCAAAAGTTCGCGAACATGCGAACTTCCATGAACCGCAATAGACTACAATGGGGAGGTGAACTTTGGAAACTAGAAACATTTATGCTGGCTACAAAAGTGATGGAAAAGATGTTTCAATGGGTCTAACACCTGGAGGGGGGCATGGCGGAGTGATATACATGCCAAAACTCCCCGGGAAAAATCAGGATTTGATGCACAGCAGCGTTTTAAGGGCAGAAATCGCATTTTATTGCTAAATTGGAGGCCTAAAGTGCTTTAAAACATCTTGCATGTGTATACATCATCAGGGAGTGTAATTAGTGTACTGATTCACTCTGACAGACCAAACTCACTGTTTGCTGGACTGGTGCGCACCATGGCCAGAGTGCAGGCGATGGCGGATTTCAAACCCATATGGTCGGGCTGAGGTAGCTGAATGACAGAACAACAGTGACTGAGTGTCCAACTGATCGAATTTGGTCTGTGCACAATGAAGCAACGACCTTATTATCTATCTTCTTGGGTCAGGTGTGCACCCCAACCCCAACAAACTCATATAGCCGACGGTAATTGCTTCATTGTGATACACAAGCCCCTTCACAATGTAGCAGACCCATGCAAGGTAACGATCACGAAGGGGGATTGACACATGTACATGCCTTTTGTTTTGTTGTTGCAGCTGCAGTGCAGCCAGTAAAATTAGGCAGGCATGTAGACGCACCAGAAAAATTATTATAGAGGCCGCTGCTAGCAGCAGCCTTAAAAATTCAGGAATCCACCTGGAGTCCCGGTGGACCCTGTTGGTGGTGGCAGTCAAGCGGCCTGCAGGCAGAGATGCTGTGTGGGGACCTACTTAGTCTTAGGGCAGGCAGTCAGTGTCACACGGTGTGCAAGCAGAGATGCTGTGTGTGGGGACTGACTTAGTCTTTGGGCAGGCCTGAGCATGCTTTGCAGACCAGGCATCAGTGGTCAGATGGACCCTTGACCCAACACTGTGTGCCAGAGATGTCACCACTTGCCTTTCAACATCACGGTACAGTTTGGGTATCGCCTTTTTTGAGAAATAATTGCGGCCTGGTATCTTCCACTGCGGTGTGGCTTTGCTTTTGTGTGCTGCTTTTCCTCAGGTGGTCATCCCATTGCAGTTTGTGCTTTGTAATCATGTGCCTTCGTAAGATAGTTGTCCCTACGCGGGTCTTGGTCTTTTCACGGCTCAATTTTCGGTGGCAGAGAGTACAGATGGCATTGCTCTCATCTGAGGCAGACACACAAAAAAATTTCCACGCCGCTGAGCCCTAGGGTGATGACACTTTGTTGGTGGCGGCCGACTGAGTGTTAAGTGGGGTGCCAGAATCAGAGCAGGAGGAGGAAGATATGTCACGTTTCCGTGCGGAAGATGCTGAGAAAGATGAGGTGTTCTGTGTTAAATAGTCAACTACGTCCTGACAATATTGGGGGTTGATGGCACGTGCCTTCTTCTAAACGCTGTACTTTGGTCGAGGGACGCACAAATACACGACAGCATGACCTCGAACAGACCTGCCAAGTGGCCTGCCTCTGGCTCTGCTATTTGTTTTGTCCATATTGGGGGGGGGAATGAAGTGAAAGGTTTGCACTGACTTGACTAATACAATGTACGGTTACACAGGTGCAGTGAACAGGTTGCAGTGACTGCTGGTACAACAATGTGCGGTTACACAGGTGCAGTGAACAGGTTGCAGCGAATGCTGGTACAACAATGTGCGGTTATACAGGTGCAGTTAACAGGTATGCACGGACTGGTATATAAAACAGCGTGCAGTCACACAGGTGCAGTGAACAGGTAAGCAGTGACTGGTATTACAAATGTGCAGCTGTCACACACACAGGTTCCGTGAACAGGTGCAGCAACTGGTGGTGGTATAGAAAACTGCATGCGCTCGCGTAGGTAGGTAGGTGCACTGAACAGGTGGGTATGCAGTGTTTGGGATTACAAATGTGCAGCTGTCACACACACACACACACACAGGTACCGTAAACAGGTGCAATGACTGGTGGTATTAACAATGTGTGCACTCACGTAGGTAGGTAGGTAGGTGCACTGAACAGTGAACAGGTGCAGTGATTGGGATTACAAATGTGCAGCTGCCTGTCACACACACAGGTAGTCACTGAATGTGCTGGACCTGGCAGTGGCACAGTAGGAATTACCACTAAGGGGCCAAAGGCCAGCTGCGACTCACTGACAGGGCTGTATATAATGCAAGTGGGCCACAAAAAAAAAAATAGATCACAAGAACAAGATTAGCTCTCAAAAGAGCTGTTGAGGGGTGCTTTTTTAGCAATAAGAATCAGCAAGGAGCAAACTAACAAGCCTACAAGAGCCTAACTAAGCTTTCCCTACAGCTCTCTCTGCAGCAGCTCTCCCTTGTCTAATTACTGCAGGCACACGAGTGAGTCCAATGCCTGACGCCTCCTGCCTTTTCTAAGGGGGGGGGGGCTCCAGGAGGGAGTGTAGCCTGATTGGCTACAATGTGTCTGCTGACTGTGATGAAGAATGGTCAAATTTGACCCTAATGATGGAGTATTGGGGCGAATTGAACTTCAGAAAAATTTTGCAGTTCTCCGCGATCGCGAACCATGGAAGTTGGACGGTTCCCGTTCGCCGGTGAACTGTTCGGGGCCATCTCTAATTACATGCCCACCTTCTGCATGGGTCTGCTACTTCCCCTATAAGATTACATGACCCACCTCTGCATGGGTCTGCCACTTCCCCATGAGATTACATTGCCCCCCTCTGCATGGGTCTGCCACTTACCCTATGTTGAGATTATATGACCAACCTCTTCAATGTTCTGCCACCTCCCCTATGAGAGTACATGGCAATTGGCCACTGTTACATGGCCCCTAGTGGCAAGACCACACAATGCCTTCCAATTCGTTTCAGCAAACAGACCATGCAATCTGTGGTCGCAATCGGAGTGCAGAAACCGCTGGAATTTTGGCAGCAGACAGACTAGAAGGGAGCTTGTGAGTTACAGTAACACAAATTACACACTATTTCAGGGTATCACTGCCACCACTCCTACAGAAGGGTAGGAGACCTCACTAGACTGACATTAATACCTGCAAATAAAATGGTTAAACACACTCTATTTTATCTAGCTTTCAACAGTTGTAGCGACTCTTCAAAAGCTAGGATTCGGTTTGTGCAGCTGAATAGCTGGGGTAGCTGAAAACATAAATGACTTTTTAGTCGTTATTATAAATACAATATAAATAATTAATATATACAGAAAATCATTAAAATCAACAATTATAGAGACAATAATAGCACAGTATGAAAAATAAAAAGGGAAGAAAATACGTATACTTAAGGTCAGGTGAAAATACTGTATGTCCCTTCTGGGAAACCCGAGCACATGAAGTTTCTTTGTTTCCAGAGCAAAGTTCAAACAAAAATGGCCGCTACTCTTCTCAAAGCAGCAACATGCTCCCATGAAGATGGAATTCGGATGACTAAGGGAGGAGCCCCTGGCAAGTTCTTTTGAATGACCCACATTTTTGGGTGGGGTCTCAGGTTCAGCCCAGGGGCTGGATAGGGGGCAGTTAACCTCCTGGGTGGGTTTCTTGTGCCCACCAAATATGACATTTTCCATATCTTAGCTTATGCTTCCCGCACACACATAACAGTCATAGATTCCTATTCCTCAGAATATGACAGTTCATATGACATCAAACTTGGTTGCTGTCGCATGTTCGGTTACAAAGTAGCGGAATACCTCGGGTATGTCAGTGGCCTCAATTTAATATTAAAATATTCAGCAGATCTGGACCAGCAGTATGAGATAACTTTCATACCTCTCATATGAACGGTATTCCTTAAACAGACCAAAAATCATAAACTCCATGTATTTCTAAGGCTGGCTACACAGCTCCGCTGTGTCTACAGCCCTGCTGTGTGGGAAGCTCGGTTTGCTGGGGCTCACCAAATGGTATCCTTTTCAAAGGGCATGTTCACACTTGGGTGTCACTGCCCATGAAGGAACTTCTTTTGATCAAGTTAATTTAAACAAACATGCCTTCACTGGTCAACATACTTCATGAAAAGAGTTCCTCTAGCAGCAATCAGAGCCAGAGACCCCAGGCTCACACTCTGCTGTACCTAGACATAAGATTTTGATCTGGCACGTCAACGACAATCGGTGCAGCAAACCGATTGCATTCTCTTGTCTCACGGCTCTTCCGTGACACCTCCCCCGAGAATAGAGGCCTCAGCCATGCATTCACAAGATGTGTGGCGTTGCCGCTAATCTGGCTGACGGGTCTTGAGCTGCCGGTGCGACGGGATAACTCCTTGGAGCCTGTCAGTTCATCTGGACAGGTCACTGTCCTTTACCCTCAGGATTGACCTAACATGGACCGTTCTGGACAGGGCGTTTGCGCCACCGCGTTCGGATGTGGCGTCTCTCAGGACTGCTGACAATGGGCAGTAGGTCGGGTAGGTCAACAGCCAGCACACGCAAGGGCTTCTTGCTAAGTGTCTGTGGACCTAAGGGAACCCCGCGGGAATCCCTGGACCTTCCCAGCTCCTGACAGACGGCACATGCCTTGCAGTATCTTGCTATATCCATGTTCATCCTGGGCCAAAAAAACTGTTTTCGAATACAGGCAAGTGTCTTGCGAACCCCCAAGTGCCTGGCCAGAGGGCTGTCATGTGCGGAGTGCAGCACATGACCCCTGAATGCACTCGGTACCACAAGCCACTTGGTATTCGCATGTGGGTAACCTGAAGTGGGCTGTACAGACTCACTGTACAGTCTTCTCTTGTCTCACGGCTCTTCCGTGACAGCCACCCTCTGTATGGGTCTGCCACATACCCTATGTGATTACATGACCACCCTCCTAATGGGTCTGCCACCTCCCCTATGAGAGTACATGGCCACCCTCTTCATAATTCTGCCCCTTCCCCATGTGATTAGATACCAACCCTTCGTCATGTGGTTGGAATCTTCTATGCTTGAAAAGTCTCTGGAGGAGATTCATCCTGTTCATGCTTTCCTGTTCAAAGAGTGCCACTGACTCCACCTTTACCCCGCCTCTACTAATAGACTTGGCTGGATCCTGCATCAGAGGAGAGGTCCAACAGCAGCCTGTTATTTGAGCAGAAAAGTTTGAAAAAGGACTACTTTCCTCTAGAGACTCTGCAAGCATAACCCCAAAGATTTCAGATTAAAATCCTGCTACCAATATGTTTTCATTGAGTCTAAACTGTTACACACTGGGGCAACGTGGATCCCCTTAGACAGAGCCACTTGCTTGCCAC